>NW_024349800.1:22875847-23405929 GCF_902729225.1 Pteropus medius | reverse complement strand
GACTACTCAGACCCTAAACAGCTATCCTCATATAATAACAAAAAAAAAGACAAGCAAAGACCAAAAAAACAAAAACAAAAACAAAAACTAAAAAACTCTAACAAACCAGAACAAAGAGAGCAATGTGTCGGGGTGGAAAAGAGAGGATATGGTGGAAAGGACACTGTGTCCCATATCAGGGGCTGCTAGCCATCTTAATGTAGAAATGGCTTTCAGGAATACCTCTAACCCAGCCATGACATCAAGTGTGTTGTGATCCTCAGGCAAAGTGGCCAGAAGTTGTATGGTGATGTGAACAGGTCCTATAGTAGCCAACACAGAATTATATAGATAGTGAAGGAGAAACTAGGTTTGATGGAACCAGAAGCTAGTCTTGCAGAAATTAGTCTAGCCATTAGATGTCTATAATTACAAGTGGAAGATTTAATTTCATCATTGTTAAACAAAATAAAAGTTCCCTTGTATACAGAATGAACTTGACAATATCACTTGTATAATTATACACTTTTCTTCCATTTTAATGAGAATTAGATGAAATAAAATTTATTGTCATCCTTGTGTTCATGAGTAACAAATCTGCAACAGTATTATAAACAATAAGTACAGTTGAGTATGTAGTGTTTATGTATCATGTAAATTCACTCATCAAAGATATAAATTGCTCGCTGATTTGATATGAAATACTAAATCAATAAAGATAATATAAAACTCATAAGACACCACTACAATGAGGACATCCATGACAATTCAGAGTATTAAGAGTATCCCCTGCACAAGAAGATTTGAAATTCCTCAAATTACTGCTTATATATGAAGGAAACTTGATAGAGGTTTCCCCAAATCTTAAAAATTAACATGAAATTACTAATAATGAATTGTGACACTGAAAAAAACTTTTCTAAACTTTCAATTAAAAATTTTATTTTTGATCAATCATGTTAGAGGAGTCTGTTGTTTCTATAGAAAAAATTATAAAATTATTATTCTATGAAGAAATTATCAATGACTATGCAGCAAAAAATAGGGGAAAGAATTACAGAGGTTTGTCAGGCAATTAGTTAATAAAAATATTACATAATTTTTCTAGATTTTGTAAGTTTAGGGTATTTAACTGATTTTAAAAACTTGAATTTGTCACAATCTCTTTTCTCTATTCATTTTCATACCCACTTTTTATTGGTGATTTAGTATTCTTTTTTTAAAAAAGAGAGCCCCCTGATTATATAAGCTTCAGGTCACACAAAACATGGATCTGCCTCTGCCCATTGCCTGGCTCAGAACCTAACGCATAAGATGTTTATTGCAAGAATATGCAGGAACAGCTGTTGGCCCAATGGTAGTGATATGACGCTCAGTATAATGAAGGAGGGGTCAGCCTATGCTGAAGTCTTTGGCATATCCAGCTTCCAGGCTTGACCAATTTGGGAACTCTGATGGTACCACACCCACTAGTAGAGATGCTGAACCCAGCTAGTGGGAAGCCAAGATAGCAGAGGCAGAGAAAATGAAGCTAGAGCCTTTCATATTGTTTCATAGTCAAAAAACACTATTTTTCCTTTCTTCTTGGGCACTAAAATTAATTAAAATAAAATTCTTCCTATCTCCAAGTAATATGCAAATTGATTTTCATGTGTTTGGAAATGTATTCCTTTGAGTTATGTTTCTTATTTGAAGAAAATGATTATTGTTCCTTCCTGTGAGCTGAATAATGTGAAACATATGTGAGTAGGATTATATCAAGTCCCAAGATATCAATGTTTGGAAGCGAACAAAGTCTTCCACATAGAGTTCCAAGTTAAAATACCTTACTTGAATAAAATGCATATTGTGACCTTATATTGGTCTTCTATTCATGTTCCTACCTGACAATATTCCCACTCTAAAATAATTTAACCTCAAAATTTCTAGACTGTCAAGTGCTAGAAATCGAGGAAGCTCTTAACTAATGACAAAATAAAATCTAGATACATGGTTAGGTTAAGTGCTTCCTAATGAGCTGGTTCTGAGGCACCAACACCTAGAATATGATCTACATGCCAGATCGGTTAGAGCTTGATGAGAGAATTTGGGAGCAGGCAGTCCTTTCTCAAGATGCTGAGGCAAAGTATAAAATAGCATTATATCTAAAGGGCATAGCAAGAGATAAATTCAAACAGTTTGTATTGTGAGTTCTGATACTTGAAGTGGGGTACCCCAAAAGGGAGGAAATAGAGAACAAGAGCAAAGCTGTTTGGAAGTCCAAGTAGGCAGAGAGTCAGCATCGGGAATGCCTATCAGTAGGTAACAGAACTTTGGTCGTCTGGCTGGTGTTCAAGGACAGACTCCAATCCTTGGGAAGGGTTGATAGTAGAAACTGATAATAATAAAATAGGACTCTGATTGTTGAAGATACCGAGTCAGATACCAGCCACAAGGAAGCAAAGCAGAAACTCAGTTAACCAGACTGAAGCACAAGTGGATCTTGGAGAATAAGCCAGAGACTTGTAATCAGAACTTGGGCAAGTAGTCAATAGCTGGACTAGCAACAAAGGTGACTGATGTTGAACCTCGTAGTACTGAGCTACAGCACCTTAAATCTCTTCTGTTCAAGGTCTGGATTGGACAGTAGGGTAAGCTAAGCTTTTGGTTAGAAACTGTAGCCTTTACTGAGGGAAGAAGAGGACTGTAGAAACTTGGAACCAGGTAAGATCTGATTGATGATAAAGTAAAGGAAGACCCTACCTATGTACAGGGCCTTTAAAATAAGTCCCCAAAAGAGAACGTATTACATAATACTTAACAACAAAAGAAAAATAACTTAAATCTTTTAGGCTACTTTTAATAAAAAGAAGACCTCTTAGTAAGAGGAAATATATTTTTAGTGGGAGTAAGAAATAATAAAAAAAAAAATTAAGTATATATTCTTTAGCTTTCCTTTACACATAATAAGGCAAGAAGGTGTCGACACAGACTGCAATTAAGGACTCTCTTTTTTAAATTCAGGAAGGATTAAGTTAGGACCAAAAAAGATAGCTTTCTCTTCCTAAACATTGATTTAGCAATTGTTTGACATAAATTCCTCATGCAGGAAGTTGCTCAGTACATTTTTTCTCTTGCCTCATTGTCTAATTCACCAGGGAGATAGGCTATGCCAATCCTGGATATCACTAGGATCCATCATTTACCCCGACATATCATTTCTCAATTCCTGATCCGGGGTAGGGAATATACTAGAAGATTCGCTATATCATAAGTACACAGAATTAGCCTTGTTGTCACAGACCTGGTATCTGGTGAGCCCTAAGTGGTCATATGTTACTCCCTAACACTGCCAATTTGGCTAAGTTTCAATCACTAGGCTTCAAGTGCCTCTCTTAGTATTCCAGCTCCTTGCTGGGATGGAGCCTTACACCAAGAACCAGTTCACTTGGCTGAGCAACTCATCTGTCTCTGGATCTTGACTCCTGAAAGACTGAATCCTATTTCCTACACCTCTGGCTTCTAACTAGCATTCTTCTCCGAAGGTGATGATAACCCTAAACCATGCCTGCTATCTTGAAACGTTGCTTGCTGTCTGAATATCTGCCTGGGATAACACTGAGATTGGCACCCTCCAACCCTTAGGTATCAGAGAGCCTCTCCATAATCTATTATGTGGAGAAAAAAAGATTTGGAACCTGATAGACTTGAGGTTGATCCTGGCTCAGTTACTTAATTTCAGATAAATCACTTAACTTCCCTAAGCCTATTTTCTCTGTAAAAATAATAGTAGTGATTCTTATTCACATGACAATTGTGAAAATTAAATAAGATAAAGCATCTATTACAGTACCTGCATGTAAAAGCTGCTTAACAAATTATAGCTATTGTAATTACTAGCAAACTTAAGAAAAAAACTAAATTCATTTATCCAACAAATGTTTATTAAGTGCCTATTAGCTGCCAAGTATTGTAATGAGCTCTGGAGGGAGGTACGAAGTGAAGATTACATGGTCCTCTAGTGGAGAAAAATTCAGAATAAGTAAATAGACATCTTCAACACAATATGCTATGGACAGTACAATGATAGATGTCAACCCAGGGTGATATGAATATTCAAAGGAGAGGAATCTAAACTAGAAGAGATAATCCTGGAAGAGCATCCTAAAGAAAAGAACTGGTTAGGGGGTAATGGGGATGAAAGGAACTGCTGGAAGAAGTGTGAAAGACCTTGATGGATTTGGGAACCTGCAAGTAGTCCATCAGTATATGGTTGGAATATGGAGTAAGGAAGTAAGTCAGAGAAGGAAATGGAAAGGTAAGTAGGGTCCCTCCTGATGGCCTTTGTCACTGGGCTAAGGAGTTTGGGATCAAACCTGAAGGCTGTGAGTGGCTGCTGATAGGTTCTAAGTAGAGGAGCAATAAAATCAAATTACGTTTTAGAAAAACCACTCCAAAGCACTTGTGACATCATGGATTCAAATAACGTTGAAAAAAAAAGGCAGAACCACCATAGTAGAAGCCCATCCACTACTCAAGAAGTATGCTACCCTCTTCTTAATTTTGTAATGTAAATGTCATGCCAAAATGGTTCCAAAGGTGTTAGAATAATGAAAATAAATAAATAAAAATAAAATGTCTTCTACTGTGAGCGTCTTGATTTTTTTTAAGAAACAAAGTTATACATCTTCAAAGATAATTAAAATGAGATTCTAGGACCCCTACATATGCTTCTACATCTATGGTCCTAACACTCTTTGTATATACCACTGGTAGTTGCAGGTCTAACTGAAAATGATTTAATAAGTGAAAATTCTATTTAATGTGAAATGTTTAGTCTTTTAGGGATTAGTGTAGTGCTATGTCTACACCAAACTCAATAAATATTATTGACAATTTAAATTTTAAAAATCTTAAAACTTTCAACTTTGCAAAATACTTAGTACTTTCATAGCATATATGCCATTTTTAGGATCCTGGCAGGAAATTTAATTTTTGAGAAATGATTGTAAAAGAACTTAAGGGAACTGAATTATGATTAAAGGTATCTGCTGAATCATATATACAGATGAAATATTAGGTAAAAAAGTGTCAGATATTGGTTGTTGAAGTCTCTATTTCTCATATGGTCAAACTAATCAGATTATACAAAAAGGTATGCTCCAGGTCAAAGCCCAGCTCTGAATTACCCTGTTTCATGTTTGTACTTTGTTTATCTTTTATCCTTTAATATTGGCAGACACTGAAGTCATCTCTTTAATATCTATCCTAGACTTTGTGGAAACATGGCAGAGTGAGAGATGTCCCCCGATCTCTCCCCTTGAAACAATAATAAGCTTAACATCTAAAACTCAACAAAAAAAACACCCAAACTGCACACTAGCACGTCTGAGCAGTGCATAAAAGCTACCACAGGTCAGAACCCCAGGTGTTGGGCAGTGGACTAGGAGAAATAAAGAAGCTGTCTCTTGCAGCCACTGGAGCTCCCTGTAGGAAGAGGGGGAGGGTCAGTGACTTCCCTGAACAGTCCTGCCTGGGAGAGTTTGTGAGTTCCACGCAGCCAGTAGCAGGGCCCAGGCATCAGGGCAGAAAGCAGAGAAGCCAGACGGGACAACAGAGAAAAAACAGTTGATTTTTACCAGCTGCAGTTGTAAAACCAAAGCTGAGCGACAGCCCAAACTCCCACCTCAGAGGGCCCCTCTCCCTATACCTTCCGAGACTGATCACTGCAGAGCCCCAGGGAAATCTGAGCAAACACTGCTAAGACTGTCGCTGATACTGACAGGGACTGAAACTGCGAGTAGCGAGCGTATTTAAATATCTACAAGAAAATAAAAAAGGCATTATTAAGGCTTTACATAAAGCCGAAATCCAAGAGGCTGAGACGCCACCTACTGGAAACCAAAAGACAAGCACCTTCTTTGCAACAGGCTAAAGAGAGACCTTTATATAATAAATCTTCTTTCTGGAAAAAACAGAGGAATACACTTCAATTAATGCCCAAGCGGAAATAGTCCATTAAAGGTGACAAGGTGACAAGGCATCTCAGAAAGAAATAGAAAAATCTCTAGAAAATAAGCTTACAGACATAGAAATATGCAACTTAAATGACAGAGAATTCAGGATAGTACTTCTGAAAAAACTCAGTGAGTTCCAAAACGAGTCATATCTACAATTTCAGGAATTGAAAAAACTACTAGATGAGAAGAGCAAGGAGACTGAAACCCTCGAAAAGAACAGAATAGATCTTCTGGAGATAAAAAAAACACACTGCAAGAGTTGAAAAATGAAATAGCAAGCTTGGGAAATAGTCAACCAAATGGAAGAAAGGATCAGTGATACTGAAGACAGAAATCCAGAAATAAATCAGAGGAAGAAGAGAGAAACCAAAGAATAAAAAATAATGAAAGAGAAATATAAGAACTAGCTGATACTATCAGGAGAGGAAACATAAGAATAATAGACGTTATCAAAAGTGAGGAAAAAAGAGCATGGACTAGAAAGCATTTTCAGACAAATAGTTGACGAGAATTTCCCAAATCTAAGGAATGACCTGGAGCTTGGAATTCAAGAAGTCAATAGAACACCCAATTATCTCAACCTAAAAAGGCCTTCACCAAGACACATTGTATTAAAGTTATCAAAGATCAATGACAAAGATAGAATTCTCAGGGCAGCCAGGAAGAAGAAAATGGTAACTTATAAAGGAAAACCCATTAGGTTATCATTGGACTTCTCAGTGCAAACCTTACAAGCCAGAAAAGAATGGAATCAAATATTTAAACTATTAAGTAAAAGGAACTACCAGCCTAGAATAATGTATCCAGCTAAGCTCTCCTTTAGATATGAAGGAGAAATTAAGATCTTTCCAAACATACAAAAATTGAGGGAATTCTCCACTATGAGGCCTACAATAAAGGAAATACTGAAAGGGGTCAGCTCACCTAAAATAAAATGAGAAAAAACAAACAAACAAACAAAACAAAATATAATTAGGAGTAAAGTGACTATCAGGCAAATAGAAGCAGAGGAGCACAATCCTTACTAAAAACAGGGCATTATAAGCTTAAATAATAAGAAGACAATTGCTATAGTTAGATAGTAATGAACATTCAGCATACATAGGGACAAATTGAGATAACAATGACTGAAAAGGAGAGGATTCAAAAATTCAAACTCACAAAGGGGAATGGAGATAAGGCACACACAGAAGAAGAAGATATGTAAACTATCCTTTACATATTTGTAATGGTAACCACACACAGAAGATTCAGAACCAAAGTATATAACATAAAACAAGAAGGATCAGAGGGAAACCCCACAAAAGCCAACCAAAATAAAGAAAACAGAAACACAAGGACAAGGAAGCAATGGAAAACCGAGCTACCAGAAAGCAAAAGATAAAATGGCTATAAGAAGACCTCATATTTCAATAATCACTCTAAATGTAAATGGACTGAACTCACCAATAAAAAGGCACAGAGTTGCAGAATGGATCAAAACACAAAACCCAAGCATATGCTGCCTCCAGGAGACACATCTCAGCTCCAAAGACAAATATAGACTCAAACTGAAAGGGTAAAAAATGACATTTAAAGCAAATGGCATTCAGAGAAAAGTGTGAGTAGCAGTATTAATATCAGATGAAAAAGACTTCAGAATAAAAAAGATAAAGAAAGATACTGAGGGGCACTTCATAATGATAAAGAGAATCATGCACCACAAAGACATAACACTTATTAATATCTATGCTCCCAATCATGGAACCCTGAAATACATAAAACAATTACTAACAGAACTAAAGGGAGAAACAGACCAAAACACTATCATAGTAGGGGACCTAAATACCCCACTGTCAGATATGAACATAGTATCCAAACAGAAAATCAATAAAGAAATAACATTTTTAAATGATACATTAGACCAACTGGACATAATTAACATTTACAGAGCCTTCCATCCCAAAATAGCTGCTTATACATTCTTCTCTAGTGTACATGGAACATTCTCAAGAATTGACCACGTACTGGGACACAGAGATAGCCTCAACAAATATAAGAGGGTTGAAATTATACCAACCATATTTTCTAATCATAATACTCTGAAAATAGAGATCAACTGCAAAAAGAAATCAGGAAGAACCACAAATACATGGAGATTAAACATCAGGCTACTGAAGAAAAACTGGGTCAGAGAAGAAATAAAAAGAGAGATCAAGAGATACATAGAAATGAATGATAATGATAGTACAACATATCAAAACTTTTGGGACACGGCAAAAGTGGTCATAAGAGGAAAGTTCATATCATTATAAGCCTAATATAATGAGCCCAAATAAATGACCTAACACTTCATCTTAAAAAACTAGAAGAGGAAGAACAAATAAAGTCTAAAGTCAGCAGAAGGAAAGAAATAATCAAAATTAGAGCAGAAATCAATGAAATTGAAAACAAAACACAACAGAAAAAATAAATGCAAGAAAGAGCTGGTTCTTTGAGAAAGTTAATAAAATTGGCAAATCCCTGGCTAGATTCGCTAAAGAAAAAAGAGAAGGGACACAAATAAGCAAAATCAAGGATGAAAGAGGGGAAATTACATCTGACATTGTAGAAATACAAAGGATCATACAAGAATACTATGAAAAAGTACATAACACCAAATTTAATAACTTAGAAGATATGGACCAATACTTAGAAAAATACAATTGTCCTAGACTGAATTAAGAACTGGAAAATCTAAATAGACTGATCAGCAGTATGGAAATCGAAACAATCATCAAAAACCTACCAAAAGTAAAAGTCCAGGACCAGATGGCTTCACCAGTGAATTCTACCAAACATTCAAAGAATATCTAATACCTATTATCCTCAAACTCTTACAAAGAATTGAAGAGAAGGCAATATTTCCCAATTCATTTTATGAGGCCAATATTACTCTGATATCAAAACCTGGTAGAGATAACACAAAAAAAGAAAACTACAGACCAATATCTCTCATGAACAAATCCTAAATAAGATACTAGCAAACCAAATACAGCAATATATTAAAAAGATTATATACCACGATCAAGTGGGCTTCATCCCAGGGGTACAGGGATGGTTCAACATATGCAAATCAATTAATATAATACACCACATAAACAAATTAAGAAATAAGAATCATATGATCATATCAATAGATGCAGAAAAAGCCTTCAACAAGATACAGCATCCATATGATCAAAACACTTAACAAAATCTGTATAGAAGGTAAGTACTTTAACATAATAAAGGCCATATATGACAAACCCTCATCCAACATTATACTTAATGGTGAAAAACTAAAAACCTGCCCTCTAAGATCAGAAACAAGGTAAGGCTGTCTACTACCGCCACTGTTATTCAATATCACATGGAAGGTTCTAGCAAGTGCAATCAGGCAAGAGAAAGATATAAAAGGCATCCAAATAGGAAACAAAGAAGTCAAACTGTCACTACTTGTAGATGACATAATTCTCTATATAGAAAACCCTAAAGACTCCACAAGAACACAACTAGAAACAATAAGCAAATACAGTAAAGTCTCTAGATACAAACAAAATCAACATTCAAAAATCTATAGTGTTCCTATACTCTAATAATGAAATGTCAGATAAAAAAGTAGGAAATATAATTCCTTTTGCAATTGCAATAAAAAGAATAAAATACCAAGGAATAAATTTAACAAAACATATGAAGGACCTATATAATGAAATCTACAAGACCCTATTAAAAGAAATTAAAGAAGATACAAAGAAATGGAAAGGTATTCCGTGTTCTTGGATTGGAAGAATCAACATAGTTAAAATGACCATATTACCTAAAGCATTATACAGATTTAATGCAATTCCCATCAAAATCTGATCTGCATTTTTTAAAGAAATGGAATGAAAAATCATCAGATTTGTATGGAAGCATAAAAGATCCCGAATTGCCAAAGCCATCTTGAGAAAAAAGAACGAGGCTGGAGGCATCACTTGCCCAACTTCAAATTATACTACAAAGCGACAGTAATCAAACTGGCCGAAAAACAGACACATAGACCAATGGAACAGATCAAGAGTCCAGAAGTAAACCCATATTTATATGGGTAACTAATTTTCACCAATAAAGCAAAAAACATACATTGGAGAAAAGAAAGTCTCTTCAATAAACGGTGCTGGGAAAACTGGAAAGCTACCTGCAAAAGAATGAAATTAGACTGTTGTTATCACCACATACCGAAATCAACTCAAAATGGATTAAGGACCTGAATATAAAACCTGAAACAATAAAATGCATAAAAGAAAACATAGGAACTAAACTGAAGGACCTTGGACTTAAAGAAGATTTTGTGAATTTGGCGTCAAAGGCAAGGAGAGTAAAAGTTAAACAAATGAATGGGACTACATCAAACTAAAAAGCTTCTGCTCAGCAAAAGAAACCATCAACAAGGTAAAGAGACAACTATCCAAATGGGAAAACATATTTGCAAGCAATGCCTCCGATAAGGGCCTAATATCCAGAGTATACAAAGAGCTCATATGACTCAATAACAACAAAAAACAAATGATCCAATCAAAAAAATGGGCAGAGGACCTGAACAGACACTTCTTCCTAGAAGGTATACAAATGGCCAACAAATATATGAAAAGATGCTCGACATCGCTAGCTATTAAGAAAATGCAAATCAAAACCACAATGAGATACCATCTCACACCTGTTAGAATAGCTATAATCAACAGGACAAGTAATAACAAATGTTGGAGAGGATGCAGAGAAAAAGGAACCCTCATACACTGCTGGTGGGACTGCAAATTGGTACAGCCACTATGGAAAACAGTATGAAGGTTCCTCAAAAAACTAAGAACTGATCTACCATATGATTCAGCAATCCCTCCACTGGGCTTGAAAACCCATATCCGAAATGTTATTGGCACACTGATGTTCATAGCAGAATTATTCACAGTGGTTAGGACATGGAAGCAACCGAAGTGTCCTACGATCGGCTAAAGAAGCTGTGGTACATATATACAATGGAATATTACTCAGCCATAAGAAGAGATGAAATCCTGCCATTTGTAACAACATGGATGGACCTTGTGATAATCATGGCTAAGCAAAATAAGCTAGACAGAAAAAGTTGAAAATCACATGATATCACTTATATGTAGGATATAAACTAAAAGCAACAAACAAACAGGACAAACAGAGACTCATGGACATGGACAAGTAGCGGAGGGGGAGGGGGAAGGTATACAGGGTAAAGGGGTCAAATATATAGGGGAGGGGAAGGTGAAGTGGGTAAAGGGGATCAAATATATGGTAGCTGAAGGAAACTGGACTTTGGGTGGTAAACACACAACAGAATATGCAGATGTCAAATTATAACGTACATCTGAAAATTATATAATTGTATTAACCAATGTTACTCCAATAAACTTAATTAAAAAAAAAAATCTATCCCATCTGTTGACATTGTGCATCAGCCACGTGATTTAAGGAATTGACCCAAGCAGCCAAGGAAGACCCTGATTAAGTGTGACTCAATGAAGAAAATCTAATCCTTCTTCCCTATAACCAATAGTGGTCTAGAACCAATGCTTAAACCAGTTAGCACATTCTTTTAGAAACAGGCTGGAATAGGCACATGACTTTGTCTAGGCCAATAAAACATAGCAAGAAGATTGCTTGGAGGCTTCTAGGAAGAGTTTCCTTACTCTTAAATGAAAAGACATTAGAAGAGATATTATTTTTTTTTTTTAACAAAGGAGCATGTAACTCCAAATGTTAATGCCATTCTATGACTACAGGGAAGTCACTTTAGGATAGAATTGATGTTATCATAGATCCTTGATAACATTGTTGAACTGTGTTGCAACCATATCAAAAGCCCATTCATTCTACCTCTGGTTCCAGTTGTGTGAACCAATAAATATCTTTACTATTTTTAAGCCACCATTTTGAGTTGGGTTTCTCTTAGTTGTAGCTGAATGCATTCTAAGTGATGCAATGTCCTACCACCTTTGCCTACCACTTGGTTTCTAACTTATACACCAATTCGCTTTCTTTCTTAGCTCTAATCACCAGGACTCTTTACCTAGTCATTTATAGTAAACAATTTGGTTGTCTATCCAATAACTGTTCCTAGCTTCTTTCATTAGACATTATCATGTAGAATAGGTTGAATGAACCTGGTGCAGCCATGAGAGAAGCTAGCTTGAGGACAAAGTTGATATGCTGAAAATAACAAAACAGAAAAATGGAAAAAAAACTTGTGGCCATATAAGACAATCAACAAAGAAGATGTTTCCAAGGGACAGAACTAAGAGCCATGGAGGGCAATAGAACCTGTTAGAAAACAGATTCAGAGGCTACCAGATTAGCTGACCAAGGAACTCATCACTACTAGGGTGGGCAGTCCTCTCTCTTTCTTTCTAATAAGAAATGATATGGGCTAAAAACCAATGTCCACTGAGTGTCATTCCCTTTGCAAGAGAGTTTTAATTGCAGCTATCCTGTTTGTTGTATATTAAACATGTCTGGGGTAGAAAATTTATCTTTAAGTCATGGGTCCCTGGTTTATAAGGAGCCATATCCAGACCTAGCAGAAAGGGTGTGGACTTGGAAATGGATATGGTTACCTGCTGAGACCCTGTGTTGTTTCTCACTGGGGATGTAATGAATGTGCTTCATGCAGGTATGGACAATTTTTTAGATTGCATGTGTGGGAAGAGGGAGGTATAAAACTTGACCTATCATATGTGATACTGTTGGTTGTCTATTCCACTTCCATTCTCCCTTCTTCCTTATTGAAAGAGCATACTTTTGTTCAGGCACCCACCCCTTCTACATGACAATGTGCATCAGGAGATATTGGCTTCATGCCCATTTTCAAGAGATAAATCCCAATGAGTCTAGGCCAATCATGATTCTCCTATTCCCTTACTGATTATTGTTTTAGTTATGGGCATGCCAAGTAATGAGACATGAGGTTAAATTTGCTAGAAGACTTCTGGCAAAGATTTCTCTACTTGAAAAAAAAAAAGACACAAGAAAGTCATAGTTTCTCTCTGTGTATTGTACTTTATCATGTCTGGTTATGATGCATGAACTTGCTGTAGCCATCTAGTGACCATGAGGAGAGCTTTATGCTAAGCATAAAGCTGATATGAGAAGAAAACAATAAAAAGAAACAGCGTCCTTCAGATACTGAATTAAACAGTCTAACAGCCTCTCTACTTCAGGATGTCTTGTCACATGTAATGATAAATATGCTTATTGCTTAACTCTATTTAAACTGAGATGTCTTTTACTTGCAGTTCATATCCTCACTGATATATCTCTGTCTCACCCTTTGAGTGCTGTTTTTACCTGCTTAATATTTTGTAATGCAAACTTCCCTAGAAGCAGCTCATTTGAAGGTGGAGCCTCGGCACTAACCTAGACACTATATTCAAGTGTACTTTTTTGGAGCATGAATACATTTATTTATTTATGCCACACAAATGTTAATTTAGACTCTAGTCTTTCCGTATCTGTCTTGGATTGAATTGTCTTCCTCAAAATTCATATGTTAAAATTCTAACTCCTATTTCCTCAGAATGTGACCTTACTTGGAGATAGGGTCCTTAGAGAGGTAATCAAGTAAAAATGAGGTCATTAGGATGGGTCCTAATCCAATATGACTGATATAAGAAGAGGAAATTTGAACACAGACATACACAGAAGGAAAATAATGTGAAGAAACATAGGAACTAACTTTACCAATGCCTTCATGTCAGACTTCTAGCTTCCAGAACTGTGATACAACACTTTTCTATTGTTTAAGCCACTTTGTTATGGCAGTCATAGCAAACTAGTGCAATATCTGTGCCATTTCTTTTCAAAACCAAAATGTTTTCTTTCTTAACAGATTTAGCAAAAATATACCATAACTATTACAATGGTATGCATTCACTTACTTATTCAATTTAATTCAGAAAGCATTTATTGAGCAACTACTATATCCTAGGACTTGTTAACTATTAGGTTCACAGAGATAAAGTACTTACTTTCTGTTCTCAAAGAGCTCAGTAACCTAAGTATCCTACCATAGATGATTGAATAAAGAAGCTGTGGTACAATGGAATATTACTCAGCCATAATAAGAGATGAAATACTGCCATTTGTGACAACATGGATGGACCTCGAGATAATCGTGCTAAGCAAAATAAGCCAGACAGAATAAGTTGAAAATCATATGATATCACTTATATGTGAGATATAAACCTAAAAGCAACAAATGAACAGGACAAACAAACAGAGACTCATGGACATGGACTATAGACTAGTGGTTACCAGACGATAGGGAGTGGGAGGAAGAGAGAGGTATACAGAATAAAGGGGGTCAAATATGTGGTGACAGAAAGAAATGAGAGGTGAACACAGTGTAAATATATATATGCCTTACTGTTAAAGTGTACAGCTGAAACTTATTGGATTTTGTTAACCAATGTCACCATAAAAAAAAAATATATATATATATAAAATAAAAAAGAGCTCAGTAAAGTAGCTGATGGTGTTACTGAGTTTAAACTAAGAGAATAATTAAAATAACTAAGAGAAGTTATTTTCAAAAATTTAGAACAAGTCATATGCCAATTGCAGGTCATTCTTGTGTGTACATTAAAGCAGATTTCTATCATAAATATTCATAATAAATAAATGTTATATTATGAAAGAGATAAAGTTGCATTAATCTTAAAATATTTGATAATTAATTCAGATCAACTTTTCTATAATCAGTCTTAATTGGTGAGGCTTTGTCTAAAGATTTGCAATGAATAATTTTGTAAAAGTTACTCAAGACTATGAATAAAGTTCCTAGGATGTGAAGATTATAAAGGAAGAGAGGTAGTTAAAAAATACTAAAAATATGGTCCTTATCCTCACTTATATAATCTAATTGAATACCAAGATAATGATAAAATATCTAATTACATCTACAAAGTAATGTGTAGAGAAATGAAAACTAAGTAATAACAGGAAGCTAGATAGTAGTAGGAAGGGATGGTGTCGGAAGGCTTTTTATGTAGAAGGTGACAACTTTTGTGCCGGGTTTTAAGGGGGGAAGCAAATTTCATATAGCCGTCATTGGTCACTGTTCTATTTCTCTCCCTACTCAGAGAGATAGTTAGATTTACTTTGCTAAGGAAACACCAGGCTCTTCTTGCAACAGACTTAACAGCCAGTCTCCACTCCCTGCCAAATTGCCTTGGGGCAAACTGTGGTGAGCTATTTTAGTTCAATTGATCTCAGATGCTATTTCAGAAAAAATGTACAACTGTTACTAAAGAAATAAGAGGTCACAGCACAATAAGTTTTCATATTTTATTGAAATCTATCTATCCTGAGCTCTTCTAAATTTGTCTTAATATTATAATCTATCACCTATTTGTAGGAAACCATAGAATAATTCTTTAATAATTGAGTTTTTTAAGAAACAGAATAATAAAATATTTTATCTTTGATCCATTTTGATACTTTCATATAAAATTAAGGGGTTTTTTTTGGTATAAAAAGGATAAATATTAAAAATGCCATTTCAATGTGCAATTTTTTTTTATTCCAGAAGAAATCTCTGGTTAGGAGAATTAAGCAATAATAAATATCTTCATTTTGGCTTGTGATTAGATTATATCTCTCATAATTAGTTATTGAATTGAAATCTAAGGTATCTTTATTTCGGCTAAGAAAGGTGATATCTATATTTAATATCTTTAAAATGTTATATTTCTCAGTGGAAATGACATCAACCTTAGAACCACGTATTTTGAATTCTGGTGTTCCTAGATCTAAGATCTATCTATGATATGAAATATTTTAGAAGTGAGAAAATGTGTGTTTCTTACATTTGCTTTGAGTCTGCCAATATGAATAATAGTTTTCTATTTCTGGAATTCTTCCTATTACACAAATCAACTGCATTTCTGATAAACCATTTAGGTCAAAGTCAACAGACATGTCTATAAAATTGAGCCTATGAGGAAATTAATTAAGGTAGCTTTATTAAAGCTCTTATTAGTTGTTAAATTCAAGAAGTAAAACTGAATATAAAGGAGAGTAAACCATAGAAGATCAGTGGTATCCTAGAAACAGACTTTTAGATTTGCAAGTGACCTCAACCATTATCAAGTTACAGATGAGAGAATTTAGGCTCACTGAGATTTGGTGACTTGCTCAAGGTCTGAGAGATAGTAAACATTTTAGGAATATACCAAAGTAGCTAGCCACAACTCTAATCCTTCCTTGACACTAACCCTGATGATGACAACCACTCAGTAGTAATCTCAATTGTTTGCAGCTGCATCAGTCTTTTCTAAAGGGATCTAATTTTAGGGTGATAATTCAAAGGGTTTGCAAACTTTATGTAAAGCATCAATAGTAAATATTTTAGGCCTTGTAGGACACAAATAGTCTTTGTCTTATTCTTCTTTTCTTATCTGCAGTGCTTTACAAATGTAAAAACTATTTTTAGCTTGATCCAGTTAAAAAACAGGCTGAGGGCCAGATTTGTCCCCAGGGCTATTAGTTTGTCAATCCCTGTTATAGGTCAGAGAGTGTTGGTCAGTATACTTTTCATTGTCTCAGGGCAAAGTAAAGAAAAAAATAGGGCAATGTAGTAGGCTAAATCCATTCAATTTAAAGAACAGACTTCTGTTCTGAAATCATGTTCTTTTTCCATTTGGGGTGAGAGAGAGGCATTAAAATGTTCTGTCTTTTATAAAATAATAATAATATAGATAGAAACTATCCAGAGTTACCTATGTAACTATAAAGTCCCGCCTATATTCAAGCTGGGGCGACAGGGAGGATGGTAAGCACTACCTCTTCAAGGAAGGAATATCAAAGAATTTTTGGACATATCTTAAAATCACCACATGTAGCAAGAAACAAGCAAATTGCCTCTCCTCTAGTGTCCTGAGCAACTCAGCTTTAATCTCAAACTTGCATACCCCATCATCATTGTTAAAGGTGGTTTATTATTCTCAGCATGCCCTATGTGCAGGAGGTCCCAGTCACCGGCATCAAATAGTTTATTAAAATATCAACCCAAAACACCAAATACCATTCATACAGATTTCTTCATATAATAATATTTCCAGTGCTATTTTAGTCTCACATTCAGGTGTATAAACGTCCTGAGTAACGTCCCAAAGAACTGCCTGGCTGACCTTTATCTAGCTCTGATTGAAGGTAAAACATTGTAAAGAATATTGGACTGAGTTTCCCACAGGAACATTTCCTACAGACAATAATTTTTAAAAATTGTACAATATACACAACTTCTCACCTAAGAAATTGCTGCACTGCACCTAGTCCAGCAAGTATATATCAGAAAAAAAAATCTATATCTTTGTTAACTTATAAAGATTTTCTAAAAAGACATGTAGAAATGTATTGTTTCTTCCACCTATAAGAGAAAGAACAAGAGTTCTGAAAAATTTTAATTCCTTTAGCACATTCTTAATTATTGGAAGTAATTTAGGACATTACTCTACACATGCAGCATTCTACCCAAACTCTAACCAAGTGAAACACTGGGTTTCACATTTGTACCTGTTCAGGAAGTAAACCCTTTTCACATGATCATAAAAACAAAAAAGCTCAAGGTTACTTCTTTGTAGTTACAGTAAGTCCTCACTTAACATAGGTGATAGGTTCTTGGAAACTGGGACCTTAAGTCACACAACATAGGATGAAACAAATTTTACTATAGGCTAATTGGTATAAACAAGAATTAAGTTCCTATGGCATATTTCTGGCCACAAAAACATCATCAAAATTCTATATATATAAAGACTCAAAACACTTTTAATATTAAACATTGAAATATATGTGAGCTATACATACATTTCATAAAAATAAGATAATTATTTTCCAACCTGCTTACTCCAGTTCAGGTTTGCAGATGGTTAGAGCCTATGCCAGAAGCTCCGAGTGCAAGGCAGGATCCAGCCCCAGACAGGGAGCATTTCCATTGCAAGGTCATTCACACCCACACCCACACTCACTCATACTGGGACAATTTAGACACCTCATGTGCACATCTTTGAGATGCGGGAGGAAACTGGAAGATCCAGAGAAAACCCAGGCAGACATGGGGAGAACATGCAAACTCCACATAGACAGTGGCTCTGACCAGGAATCAATTTTTTCCTCATCAGTATTATAATGAAATGATGTTTAATAAAGCAACATTATTCGAAGACTTACTGTAGATCCTTTTTAAAGCATTTCGAGAGACCCTGACATTTCAAAGGCCCAGACCTTGAAAGTTTTATATGGACTAACACATTTCAGAAAAGTGGTCAGAAGAGGCTGTGCCTGTCCAACAGCATTTGTTTTTAAATACCAATGTTTGTCATTAATTATCGTGGAAATTTATCATTAAGCTTCTAAATGGAATGGTCTCACGAGATTCTGACATTTTCACTCCGATTCACTCACTGGCGGAGACAAGAACCCTGACAGCAGATAATGGTGACCTATGAATTTCAAACGTATAAGAAAAAAGTTTCTAAGTCAACAATGAAAAAAAATAATAAATTTGGTCATCAGATTTATTGCCTGCAATAAAATTTTAAATCTGTTGCAAGCAATAAATATATGGAATATATACTAAAAATAGCACGGTCTTTCTTTTTGGCAGAATTGGTATGCTTTTATATTTAATTTCATATTGTTCTCCCAATCTTATATTTTCACATCCTTTCTGTCACCAGAAACTCACATGTGGCAAAGTAAGAAAAGTTGGCATTGAATTGAAATAGCTGCCTTTGAGGGGAGTTTTCATTTAAAATATAGGTTTATCCTAGATGATACCGCACTTGGTAATGCAAATGTGACTGTAAAATTTTATCTGGCTCAATTCTCCCTTCATACCCAGAGCAGGGGTGGTGCACATTAAGAAGCATCTTTTTCGGGTTTCTATTCCAGGCATTTGGAGGCATAGAAATGTCCTGGAGGATGAGCCAACTGCTTATATCCCAACTTTATGTGACTTCATCTTTCTAATTGCAAGGTAGCCAGATCCCACCTTTGCAAAATAATGTTGGTGACCAGCTAGAAAGACTTAGCAGAATTCTTGAGAGTCATAGTGGAATAGCTCTCTTCCTCTAACCCTTTCTTCTTCAGACCTATCTCCTTGTCATATGTGACAAGAGCACATGTAGAATCTATGCTAGGGTGTCTCTGGCTGGAAACAGAAGCAAAGGAAAAGCTAGTTATGTCATAGCGAATTTAAGCAGTTTTATTCTCCCTTATAGAAAGGTAAGTGCCAGGGCCAACAATTTAAATCAAAACAATTTAAATTTAAAGAATTAGACGTACTTTTGACAATACTGCTTTCTATTGGGAACCTGTATGTTCACCTAATTCCATTGAGGATTACTGAATTTCAGAACTGGAAGGGATTTTAGTAACTCCGATTGGACTTAGGCAATTAGAGGTCAAAATATCACCTTTATTATTGATAAGGCTGTTTGAGGAATGAGGGTTAGGGCTGAGGGCCAAATGAGCCTGCTAATATTCCTTGACATATTCTGCCCCACTCTTCTCCTAAACCAAACCCTGAGCAGAACTTGAGACTGCCTCAGTCTGGCGAGGGCTGAAAGTTTATGTGCTTATGTTCTTTGTAATAAATTAACTCAACTCAATTATAACCTGTGGATTCATAGCCATCAGCCACTAACCAGGTGGAGTAAAAGGCCAGAGTGTTATTCTGGGAGGAAGTCCTGCACGGAAACAGGAGCCAGGGGAAGCATACCACTTCCCAGCATTTATGAGGGACAGAGCCATAGGAACTTGTGACTAAAATCCTCTATTTCACTTCAAAATAATTCAAGAATAGTCTAATCAGAATGTACTGTAAATATTAACATAAAACTCTAGTCTACTCTTAATAATAAAAGACTTTTACTAATCTCTCTCAAAATATTAGCAAAAAATTAATAAATTTTAAACCATTGTAAGTATTTTTCCTCTCTCAGCTTTATATCACAATTTACCTTGTAGGTCAAATTGCAGATAATTTTAACAAACTATTTAGAAGAATTTAATACTGAAAATAGAACTGCTCTCTATGAAAAAACTTTAAGATTAAAACTGAGATGAGTTTTATTTGCAATTTAGTTCTAAACGATAGGACTTCTAAAATAAATTAAATCTCAGGAAATGACATTACACTGGATTGATGAAGTTCATAAACATCATATGGAAGCCATCTGTTAGAAAGCAATCAAACCAACAGAGGCAAAAACAGAGCCATATAATAGGTGTTCAGTGCACTAGCTGAATAATTACAAAGAGTGATTACATGAAATCTGAAGAAGTTGGGCTTTTATATCTGAACATTAAGGCCTTGAATCAATCGGAGCTCTTTATTTCAATAAAATACCTGAGGTCAAAAGGCTGTGAGCTTATGTGTTATAATCTTTAATAAAAATGCTATTTATAACAGGAATTTATGGAAATGAAATTGGGAGGATACTAAAAAATCATTCAAGTTGCTCAAAGTATGAAAAATAGAACTTTTACCTAAGGTTTTTTAAAATTTAATTCTTCATAAGAAATATTTTTTCTTTAAATGAAAAGTTTCATCTATAGTCTACCTTATTTAGACTATAGTGAAACTCCAAACCACTCAAGAACATTTGGATAATCAATCTAGTAAAGAAAAAAAGTAATTAAAAAAAAAAGCAATATGTAAAATTTTGCACCAATAGACCAGGGCAAACAGCAAGTACAAGGTTGGTTTTACCTATCATTGAGTATCCTAATTAAAGTTTCTATACTGCTTTGATCTGTCCTCTTCTATTCTTTTCTGGATTCTCATTCATTCTTATGATTTCAAATAGCATCTAATATGTCAATTACCTTCACTCATGTACTTAGCCATCACCTCTCTCTTGCCGTGTTGATCTGTATTTCTCTTTCCATAGGGCAACCTCTTCAGAGGTTTACAGTTCTGTGAAAAAATATAGGCATGTAAAAAAAAAGAATTTATGAAAGTGTTATTAATAGTATCAGTTTGTACAAGTTACTGTGAGTACAAAAGAATGAGAGCTAGGAAAAGCTTCATAGAAGAAATAATATTGGCATAGATATTTAAGGGAAGGAGTGCAGAAAGAGAGGAAATAGACCGGCATTGTAGGGAGAAAGAATAATGTGAGTCAAGTTCCCAAATCGTGACTCAGCCTGGAAAATAGTTCCCTAAATCATGGGCCCTGGAGTGAGAGGTGGGGAATGGCTAGAAACCAGGCAAGGGCCAGATCAGGAAGGGTGATTTGTCATACTCGGGAATTCAAATGTATTCCACATTTCTTATGCCTGTTGTGCAACAATAGAGAATCATTAAAGGGCTTTTTAAACAAAGAGAGATAGGATCAGATTTGTATATAACAGAGGCAAAAAAAAGGCTTTCTATTTTAATCTCTACTGTATTCTAAAAAGCATAGATTAATTTTGTTCTGCTGAGCCCCTGAAGAAATATGGCTGTACATATTTGTGAAAGGGAAACTAGAAAAGCTGAGTTGCTGTGCTTTCTGGAGGGAGAGATTCCTTACGATAACTGTAAGGAAATGGGACAGAGGTGAGAGAAGCCAGCAAAATAGCCAATGACAGTGTTCCCATATTTTTCATAAAACTAACTAACAAACACTCTGAGCAGTTGGTTTACTAACTCACAAACACTCTGAGCAGTTGGTTTATTGTGAAGTGAAACTTGTTGAAGTGAAACTAAGCTTCACTTCAAGATAGTTCCCAGAGACGATACCCACTGAGCACATAATAAAAATAGAGAAGCCTATGAGAGTGTTGTGACAGACTCTAAGGTGGCTTCTCATGATCTTTATCTCTTGGTGTTCACATCTCTGGTGTTTATGTAACTTGCTTATAATAAACAGAACATAGCAAAGATGATGAGCTGTCACTCCCATGATCACCTTGTTCTGTCTTGATAGCAGACTCACTCTAAAGACTCTCTTTGCTGATTTGATGAAGTAAGCCACCATGGTGGGAAGGTCCACATGACAGGGATTATAAGTGGCCTCTAGGAGCTGAAAGCAGCATCCAGCCAATAGCCAAAAAGAAGTAGGGCTCTGAGTATACAACCACAAACAAATGAATTCTACCAACAACCTGAGTAAGCTTAGAAGCAGATTTTTCCCCAGTCAAGCTTCTAAATGAGAATATAGCCCTATTGAAACTTTGTAGCCTTGTTAGACCCCAGCTAAACTGAATCAGACTCCTGACTATGAAATAATAAACATGTGTTGTCTTGATCCTCTAAAATTTGTGGTAGTTTGTTACAGAACAATAGAAAACTAGTATAAATGTAACAATCCCCCTCCCATGTCTCCTCCGTCACCAAACTTCCAGATAGTTCAGAATCTTTGGCCTTCATCTGACTTCTGGGTTATAAAAGTTTTAGAAAAATCACTTTCAAAAGCAGCTGAAAGGATGATTAGAGGAGTGGGAGACTACAGACAGGAGATCATGGTAATAGCCCAGGTGAGGAATGGTAAGGGCCTAAATCAAGTTAGGAAATACAGAAGTAAGAGCAAGTTCCAAGAAAAATACAATGAGTCCATTTGGGACATGATAAATTCAAGCGTCTGTAGAAGCTCCAAGTGAAGATATCTAGTAAGCTTTGGTACTAACTTTGAGAGATGCTAGTTTTGATCTGGCAAAATTCATATTTCCCTGGACATAAGCCTTCACAACCTGACAGTAATCTGCCTTTTCAGTCTTCCCCATGTGTCGTATGCTTCATGGAGCTATTTGATGCTCTTCAAATAGAACACACATATGCATATATCCATGTCTTTGCTCATGCTTTGAATGAAATGTATGTCCCGACTATGTTTGCTTATAAAAATCCAACTCACCTCTTAAAATTCAATTAAAATGTCAATATACATTGTTAAAATGTAGGCTTCCTCAAGAGTAAGGCTCTTTGTTTTGATCACAAATATGTCTCATAATTCTAGAAAAATATCTAGCATATAGTAGGTACTCAATAAATATTTCTTGAGTAAATGGATGAATGTCTTAGAATTAGCAATTCCTAATTTTCTCTGCAGTCACCAAGTGAGTACTAGTGTATTCCATATGCTCAACAAATATTTGCTGATAAGTAGTACAACTAAGAATGTCTCCTAATGTTTCTCAACAAATGAGGAAAAGAAAATATAAATTTAATAGGAGAGATAATAAAAGGGTGGGTATATACCTCAACTTTAGCTCTGTTGAACACTGTGGATCACTTGTTAATTCATTCAACAAATGGTTGCCGAGCACATAGTACATGCAACATGTGATTGGTTACCCAAAAGTCATTTCCAACCTCTTCTCCCTTGCCTCCCTCGAATTCCAGATATGGAAGTGAACACTCATATTCCCAGCCTCCTTTACAGCTAGGAATAGCCATGTGACACCATTATGGTTAATGAAATGCAGGAGGAACTATTGGATAGATGATTTGAGAAAAATGTGTCTTTAGCGGTAAAAAAAAAAAAAAAGAGGCAAGTAGAAAGCTCTGTCAGCAGAGTCCTTTGCTTCTTGCCTTTGAAAATGGTTGTGATGCTTGGAGCTTTTGCATCTCTCTTGTGACTATGAGAGAAGGCAAAGGGAATCACAGAAATACCAACCTAAGCCCTTACATTAAGCTGCTAAACCAATGCCAGCAAGCACCTAATTCTGGACTTCTTTTTATGTTATACAAAGAAACTGTCTTGCTTAAGATCTATTTGTCTGTTAGTTACTTGTAGATTAAAATATTCCCAAATTAGTAGAGAAGGTTAAGAAGTCTGGATAACAATACAATCTGGTAAATGATGCTGCCTATAAAATGCTTTAAAATGCCTAACTTAATTTTGAAATTGTGATTTTGAAAATAGCACTAAGTATCTTTTAAAATATACATTATAAATTATACTATCTAGCATCTGATTCTGTTCTCATAGTCTTCACTATCTCTTCTGTTAAACCTCTTCTTGTGGATAATTACGTCAAAAGTGAAGAAATGATTTCAATAGAGTATGTTTGTCAACTCTGATTTCAGAAATTGGCCTATTAAAATGAAAATTAAAGGAACACAATATCACAAAAGTGGAAAATTAGAATTAGTGAAATTTATTTACCCAAAAGTTTCCAAGTAATTATATTCTAAAATAATGGAGCTCTAGCTATACTTTTTTAAAAAGTTAAGATTTTTGATTTATAGACATTGCAAAAGATTGAGGTGGTAATGACAGAGCGCATTACATAATGTTGTTTCTATTTTTAAAACTCCAAACCATTTTATAGGACTGTTTTTTAAGCTGTCTAAAAAGTATAATGAGAACTGTATGTTTTTCTCTGTTACACCTGCCAACAGTCATCAGGGCCCAAGTAGTCTTTTACATAGCTTTTATAAATGAATAGTGTAGCCAATCATCAGTTCCTAGAATTGCTGAATAAATGAAGCAAATATTCAATAAGAAACCACCAGTGTAATAAATGATAATCCTAGAGACTTGATGGATTTAAAAACAGGAATCATTTATCTAAACCATTTCTATGAAACTTCATTAATGGAAACTGTACTGCATTACTATGAAGAGTAAAGTTATTAGCATTTTCCCCTTCTTATTTTTATTCACAGGCACTATTTAGTCAGGAGACACTTATAAGGTTAAGAAAGCATTGATCTGATCTTGGAGTTGGAGAATACACAGATGAATGAGGCAGAGATCCTCCCCTCCAAGAAACTTTCATTGTAGAGTGGCAACCTATCATGTAAGTAGAAAGCCTCTAAACCATTACCCAGTAGTTCTATTAAGTTTGGACCTATTAGAATCTAAGGATTAGAGAGCAGCCCAGATGCATGGCTTTATTTATTCATTTTTTAAGGAGCTGCATTTAAATTTTATACCCACAAAATGATCCATGTTAGTAATACCCATAATGAGATAAATGTATCAAATTTAGACTAGGTGATAGCTTTAAGAACTGATGAAATATAGCAAAATAAAAGAATGAACAGAATAGAGTTAAGTTGTGGTATTTTTTTGTTTTGTTTTGTTTTTATTTTAATCAGATATTATTGTTATTTAAAGTCAGTGTTTCCTGATCTGAAACTTGTTTATTCACGACAGCATCTTGAGAAACAAAAATAAAGATATTTATTAGAATTCCATATCTTATCTCTTGGTAGTATTATGTTTTCTGTTATGCAACATATTTAACTTATCAAGTCTATGCAGGCTGGTCAATTCTTACAGAAATTCCTTCCAGAATTAAAAATGTTATAATGGGTAATTATCAGAAAAAAGAAAATTAATCACATCTTATAGTAAGATATTTAGAACTGAATTTGAAACCTGTGAAGATGAAAACATATCTACAAAAAACCTTGTACAAATGCACAAGAATATTCATAGCAGCTTTATTGATAACAGCCACACAAAAAAAGAAAGGAATCAGATAACTATTATTAAGTGACTGGATAAACAAATTGTGATGCTGTGGTGGGTTGAAGAGTAGCTTCCAAAAAGATAAATCCACCTTGAACTTGTGAATGTGAACTTATTTGGAAAAAGCCTTTGAAGATATAATTAAGGATCTTGAGATGAGAGCATCCTTGATTAGAGTGGGCACTAACGCCAATGACACTGTCCATATAAGAGACAGAAGAGAAGAAAGGCACAGAGACAGAGGAAAAGGTCATGTGAAGACAAAGGTTGGAGTTAGACTGCCACAAGCCAAGGAACAGAAGCCACCAGAAGAAGGAAGGAATCATTTATTCCCTAGAGTCTTCAGAAGGAGCATGACCCTGCCAACACCTTGATTTTGGATTTGTGGCCTCCAGAGCTCTGAAGGAGTAAGTTTCTATTGTTTTAAGTCATGAAGTTTGTGGTAATTTCTTACTTAAAGACAGCCCTAGGAAACTAATAACAGGTATATTCATAAAAATTGTGGTATGTTTATACTATGGAATACTACTCAACAATAAAAAAAAATGAACTACCTTCAACAACATGGATGAACTTCACAAACTAGTTGTGTGAAAGAAGCCATATAGTTAGATATACTGACATGGTATGATTTTATTTATATGAAGTTCAAGAACAGGCAAAATTAATCTGCGAGAATAGAAATTAGAAGAGTAGTTAACCCCTGCAGGCGAGGGTAGGATTGACTGGAAAGGGGCATGAGGGCACTTTCTGGAGGAATGGAAATGTTCTACATCTTGATTAGGATGGTTATTATATAGGCAAATACATTTGTCAAAAAATAGACTTCAGTGCTGCTCTCTTTTATTCAATGTAAATTATATCTTAACTTAAATATTGAGAAAAAACAAAACTACAAACAGCAATGAGGACTGAAATTATACACTAAGGCAGGGGTTGGCAAACTATAGCCTATCAACCCAACGTTCCTGTTGCCAATAAAATTTTATTGGAACACAGCCAGGTCCAATCATTTACATATTGCCTATAGCTGCTTTCACCCTATAAAGTCAGAGTTGAGTAGCTCTGTTAGAAACCATAAGGCATGAAAAGTTGAACATATTTATAGCTTTTTATAGAAAAAGTTTGCCAACCCCTGTGCTAAAATTATAGTCTATAACTATGTCTAACTATGGGGGTCCTTTCTTGTCTAACAATCTGGAATTCTCATTACACTCAATGGTATGAATTAGTAGTGTTTGTTAAGACAATTGAAATGTCATTACCCTAGGTAGTTAGGTGAGCTTTTGAGCTAAATCTTATGATTCTTAGTGTATTAGTTCAATTTTTTTCATTTGCCATTTTCTAGCACAATTAATAGTTCACTACTGCACCATCCAAAATCATGGCATTTTATCCATATATGCATTAACTTATATAGGTTCCCACCTGTGAGGCATGCTAGGAACTAAAGAATTTCAGAACATGCCACCCCAAAATATGCCGCTCTGGTTTATTAACTATTTTGAGTTAAAGGCACATATGAAATATATCATATACAAGAAAAACACTCTTTCATTCTTTTTCTTAAAAGCAGATGAAATTCCTATATGAGAGATGCCTTCCCTATACCAGAAGGAAAATAACATGCTTATCATCAAGGACAAGAAGTTAGGACTGAGAGAATTCTATACAAGTAATCTTTGTTAAAATAGTTCTTATCTTCTCTTAGCCTCCCCACATAGTTTAGTCACTTTTCCATAGTTGCTTCTCTCTATTCAACCTAATATAAAAGTAAGTAGATTTTGACATTTCCTTAGGTCTTCATTCCTTATGAAGGCTCCTATACCACATAAAAAACTAAATAAATTTATATGCTCTTCTGTTGATCAGTCTTATGTCAATTGACTTCTCAGGACAAACCAAAAAGAACCCTAAGAGTATAAAGGTAAAAATCTGCTTCTCCTACAGAACTTAATAGATGATTACAGAGAAATGAAAGAGAACTGACAACAGATGGGGCCAGGGCTGAGAGAACTCAACCAGCAGCTGAAGTGATCCAAAGGGGCCATGGGGCCAGAGGGTGTAGGCAACTTGGTTGGATTCTTGCAGGCACACTTATCAAAGGGGTCTAATCCAATGGTCTAGGCATTCTTGGGTAAGAGTCTCTGAGCTTAGAAAGCCAAAACCGTCAGCCAGATAGAGCTTTTCATTGCACTTTTAGAAAACCACAATCCTTAAAATGGTCCCCAAGACCCTGAATAATGTGTCACTGCCTACCTCCCATCCTTTCTCCTTTCTTACCTTCTACAACTTCTTTTAATGGGACAACCATGATTCATGTTGACTGTCAGAAGATTCTTTTGGCAGCAGTCAGGGAAAGCCTGAAATTGAGAACAGTTAGGGACCATTGGGATAACATAAGTAATAAGAAATTATTTCATGAATGCCTGAATTAGCAGAGTGACAGTGAGAAGAAAAAAGGATGGATTCCAGGATAAATAAAATATTTATTATTTACTCAATGAAATACTATATAGAAATAAAAATGAACAAACTATGGTTACATATGACAACGAGGAGGAATGTCACAAACATGATGTTGAGCAAAAGAAGCAGGACACAAAAGGATATAAACCGTGTAATTTCTTTCATATAAAGTTCAAAAGAGAAAAAAAAAACTATGTTGTTTGAGAATGCTCATAGACATGGTTTAATAAAGAAAAGCGAGGAGACAACGATCACAAAAGTAAAGATAGTGGTCACCTCCAAGGGGAACAGAGAAGCATACAGGGGCTGCTGGTAACATTTTTTGTATATAGTTTATGTATGCTATATCACAATTTAAAGCAAAGTCAAAAAAAAAAAAGATGAATTCTACAGAAACAGTTGAGGTAGAAGTAATTAGGACTTGTGTATAGGAACATGAGAGAGAACTTGGAGTCAGACAGCCCTGGGTTCAAATTTTGGTTCTGTTATTTATTAGTGGTGTAACCTTGAGTTATTTAACCTCTCTAAGCCTCAATTTTTATTATGGGAGCTATTAGGACTGCTATTAAGATTAAAGTTATCTTCTGTTTGATTATTTCTCCCTAAAGGAGTCATCTCTTCTGATTGATCAGCTAGTTAAACCTCCCTCAAATTACTGAGTTTATTAAATGCATTGAATTTCCTGTGTTCTACTAATGGATGTGAGTGTCTCGATGCCTTTACAGATCAGGTGGCTGGGGTTTCCCATGGGTGGAGGGTATTAAACCATCTATTTGCCTAGCCCTGTGTGGTTCACAATCTCCTAGAGAGGGCTTATTAAAACACAGCTTCCTGGGCCTCACGCCTAAAGTTTCTGATTTACAGCCTTGTAGTGAGGCCTGAGAATTTGCATTTCTAACAGGTTCCTAGGTGGTTCCATTGCTACTTGTCCAGGGACAACATTTTGAGAGCCACTATTCTAGCCCAAAGCAGACAATCTGTCAAATTGGGACCCCTTCACTGCAAGGAAGCAGGAGAGAGTGTCTTTGGTCTTAGGCTCTCCAAGGGAAAGAGACACTCTTTTCTCAGACACTTAGAAGGAGAGCGACTCTCTCTACCTGTGCAGCCCTTATTTTCCTGATTGAAGGTGGCTTTCCCAATCTACAGACCTCATATGTCCTGTATCCATTCTCTCCTGTGGATGGCCTCAGAAACACAGATTACCTCACAGGATCACTGGTGGCTGCTTTTAGTTGCTGAGTTGCTCCAGTAAGGTATTAGGAGGAGAGAAGAAAATCAAGGAGAGGTCAGAGACATGTGTTCAAGCCATTTTCTTTCCAGAAACTCCTGTGAGAATTAAAGACGCTAGAAAAGCATAGTGCCTGGGACATTACGAGCACTCAACAAATATTGGTTGTTTTTCAACTTTTTTGAGGTGGGTGTTTGCAAAGATTGCATTGTAACAGAGCATGTGGGATAAGCAGGTTTATCAGGAAGATGAGTTAGCTTAGAAATATTTTTAAATTTGTATTTTCA
This sequence comes from Pteropus medius, assembly GCF_902729225.1. Lineage (NCBI taxonomy): Eukaryota > Metazoa > Chordata > Mammalia > Chiroptera > Pteropodidae > Pteropus > Pteropus medius. The sequence continues at coordinate 23,376,492 of NW_024349800.1, read as the reverse complement.
TATTTATAAATTATTATTATTATGGCTCTAAGGTTAAAATGGAGAAATCTTATAAAACGGCTAACAAGTTATATGAGAGACAGAGTTTCAGGAGCTTCCTTTGAGAAATGGAGCTATGACTCAGTTTGAGACCTAACTAGCTAGAGGGTATTGCAAATGTTAGCAGCTGGCCAGTTCATGTAGACTCTTTTTGAAGAGCAGGCAGCAAGCACATGTTAAGCTTGTGATGTGCTTTGGCAGAAAATCTTGACAAACCTCTTTCATTATTTAAACACATGGTTCCAAAGTTTCTAAACAAAGTTCAGTCTGAACATTGACTTTGCCTCCAGGTGGGGGTGGAGGGGAAAGCAGGTTTTGCGATACCTCATTAAATATGACAGTTTTGCTATCTGCGAAATAGTGTTCTTTTCAGGCAAAAGTTTCTTTGGGGCATATTCCTATACTTTGTATCTCAGCTTTTAATTCTAATATTATTTCTATGCTTTTTATACTTCAAATTGCCCCGAGACACTTACATAGGTTCTATGAATTATAAAGACCTCAAATAATGATAAGATATATATTTATTTGTAAAACTTTAGCAATCACTTTGTGGTTTGTTATTTAAGGTCAAAATATGAACCTATAAGTATAGAAAAATCTACAGAGTTTATATTCTTAAAAGTGAAAATGCAATTATTGCACTTGTTCTTCCTAATTCAGTTAAATTCAAGTCAACATTTATTTATCATGTGACTGGTAGGTACAGGGGACACAGAGGTAAATAAATGATGAAGTCCTTTTGACCATGTGTTTGATTATTTGTTTCCTTGTCTCTCTTCCTTTCCAGACTATGGTTGTCTAGTCCCTAGAGAAGGAGGTGACTAACTCTACCAGGCAGTCTGAACTTGGACTTTCACTGAGGAAGTAAACTTTGAGTTGGCTTTTGAAAGGTAAGAAAAATTGGGGTGGGGAAGTAGAAGAGAAGGGCAGGATGTTCTAAACATAAATAACAAGACAAGTGCAAAAGGACTGACATGGGACATAACTGTTGAGACTGGCAAGCACCCCTGTGTGGATACAGCTCCTATCTTCATTTTAAGAGGGATGCAAATAAAGGTAAAATGTTAGTGGGGAGCCAGATGGCTAAAGGTTTTTCTTTTTTCTACTCTAAAAATTTTTGGTTTTATCTGTAGGTGTCTGGGAGCCATGTAAGCAGCCAAGTTACAAGATCAGATTTGTTTTGGCAACAACATTAGGGTCAACAGTGAACTACCTTGCCAAAAGGCATGTTACAGTTCCCTTGCAATAGTACTCAGGAGGCAGAACCCTGTCTACTGTTTCCAAATGTATGATTTGACAGTAGACTTAAATTGTTATATAATACAAAATGGAACGATTGCTGGAAATGAATTAAAACTAAAGGCCCTATCCAAAGGCCTAAAGTTCAAAATAAAAGTACAAAATCAAGTATATCAAAGGATTTCAGAAACAAATGCACGCATGTGTGTGCACAGACACGCACACACACACTAGGTATGAAGTTAAGGAGCAAAAATTAGTGTATTTCCTAGGTGGTCTATAAAATCCTTCTCAGCAGCTTGACTAAGTAACATAAGATAAAAATCTGAACCATCTTTGTCTGAAGGCAGAGAGAGTATGATTGCTGGGATGTACTGTGGAACAATTAAATATTTTATTAAAAGAAGTAGAAAAGAGAGCTGTGGTTTTTGAATCAATCTTTTTATCTTTGAAAAGAAAAATATGGGGAATTATGTGAATAGTTTCATATAAAAGATGTCAAATAACATAGCACACAAAAGTAGTTAGGATAATAATTTTATACTATAAACAGTCTTAGGGAATGCAAAAAAAGCACTAGATAATACACTTATGTAATATTACATAACTCAAAGAAATTTGAATTTTAGACTTTTCTTTTTTTAATTAATTAACTTATTTTTTACGGTGACTTTGGTTAATGAAATCTGATAAGTTTCAGCTATATATTTTAATAGTAAGGCATATATATATTTACATTGTGTGTTCACCTCCCATAATTTTAGACTTTTCATAATAAAAATTTAGCTTTGGAAATTTATTTTAAAACTTTCAAAGTTTCATTTTAAACAGATTGAATTATAATGTCACTTTCCTATTAAAACATATAACACAGATTTAAGAAGTCAAATATTAATTTAAAATAACTATTATTTAATATAGATTCCCAAAATAGGTTCATAGAGAAAATTATTCATTTATCATTAAGCTATCTCATGGAGTCTGTAAAAAACAAACAAACAAAAACAAACAAACAAAAAAGCCACACACACACACACCAAATTTAATTAAATCTTTTAAAAAAATGACACAAATATTTATCAGAAAAACTTCAATACCATTTTTTTATCTTAAACATTCAACCAAATCACAAGCCTACCTTAAAATGTATTGCTTTTATTTCCCCCACTTTTATTTTGTAAAATTTCAAACCTATTTTACTGTATATAAATTACATCTTAATTTTTAAAATTTCATTTAAAAAAAGTATAACTAATGTTTCATTCTAAAACCTTTCAAACCTACATAAACGTTAAAAGACTAGCAGACTGAACACTAGATTCACCAGATTAACATTTTGATATTTGTATTTAAAAAAATTTTTTTAAAAATATTTTGCTATGTTCACTTTTTCTCTCTCTAGTTCCAAAACCAACTGAAAGTAAGTTGCAGACTTCATAGACATCATGATGTTTCTTCTAAACACATCAGCATAATCTAGGGGGTATTTTGATAAACCAATTTTGTTACACTTGATTAACTCTATCAAAAGCCATTCTAAAACAAAGAAACACATAAATGCAAAATGTAGAATGGATAAGTTGAAATAAATACTTCAAAAATGAAGCTGAAGAGAATTTCCAGTCAAGACTGTGGAGTAGGTAAATACTATGCTTGCCTCTTCCCACGACCACGTCAAAGTTACAAATAAACTACAGAAGAGCCAACATTGAGAATCACCTGAAGTCTAGCTGAACAGGAGTCCTACAACTAAGGACATACAGAAGAAGCCACCTTGAGACTAATTAGAGGAGGCAAAGATACAAAAATGGCTGGTCCCACATCCACGTGTGACAGTTAAAAATTGGGAAGAATATCTCAGCTTTGGAGATCCCATGGAGGAGCAAGGGATCCAAGCCCTATACCAGGCTCCTCAGCCCAAGGCTCCAGTGCAGGGAAGAGAAGTCACCATGACTTCTGGCTGTAAAAACCAACAGACTGTGGCTGAGATGAAAGGCAGCTGGAGTCCCAGATGCTCCTTTTAAAGGGCCCACACATGAACTTACTCGCTAAAGAATTCACTCACTCTGAGCTCCAGTGTTGGGGCAGCAGCTTGAAAGGTGCCAGGGACTTAAGGGGAGAAACTGAATTGTCTCCTAGGGCTGTGGGAGGACTGAAGGGGCAGCTTTCTTTCAGACAGAAATGCTAGCAGAATCTATTTTTCATTTGTTGAGCCCTTCCCGTTTCTGGTTTGCAGACACAGGTGGCCACCATATCTGAGTCTCCACCAACCCCAACCAGGCTAACACCAGTTGCCCTGCTCCAGTGATTCTTTGAGACCGTGCCCCACCCAACTTGTAGGTCTACCCAAGCCATTTCCAGTGGCATTTCCATGTCAATGGCCTGTGTACATTTGATCCCATTTACCCACTTCACCCTCCTCCTATCCCCCTACATTTGACCTCCTTTAGACTTTCCTAAAATCTCTCGAAGGTTCACAAACTCCAAACAAGCAGCATCTGGCCTCAGTGAGCTCCATACCACTTTCTGAGCAGGCCCAAGCCCAACACTAGTGTGGCAGCCAGCCTTGGTTCTCAACTTGGCCTCTCAAGGCACCTCCAAGCCCAGCATGGGTGGCAGCCATCTGTGGATTGCTTGGTGGATCATGCCAGGTGGCTCTGGGTGGGGCGTAGGCTGTGGCTGAACTTGGCCTGTGACAGGGCCCCTCTCAGGAGGCCCGGGGCCGGCAGATCCAGTGGCCTGCTTGGACCAAGCCAGAGTACAAACTGGCTGCCTCTGTGAAAGACATACACAAAGTGCTGACTGGACAGGCACCAGAGTCCTGCTAACATGAATCCTGCTCTGTAGGGTCAGACCCTGAAAAAGAGCTCCTCCACTATAGTCACTGGGCAATCCTCATAATCAATCAGCCTGAGGATCAATCCCTCCCACTGACATGTGAACAGCAACCAAGGCTCAATTACAATAGAAGGGCACACACAACCCATACAAGGGACACACCTAGAACATCTGGCTCAGGTGACTAGGAAGACTACACTGGGCCCCACAGGTCACCTACTACATAAGGCCACTCTACTAAGACCAGGGGACATAGTAAACCCTACCTAATACATACAAACAAACATAGGGAGGCAGTCAAAATGGGGAGACAAAGAAACATATCCCAAGTGGAAGAACAGAACAAAGCTCCAAAAAAGGATTTAAACAAAATGGAGACAATCTACAACATGCAGAGTTTAAAACACTGGTTATGAGGATGCTCAATGAACTTAGGGGAAGAGTAGATGAACTCAGCGAGAACTTTAACAAAAAGATAGAAAATATAAAAATGGAGTTAGAAAACACAAAAAAGAACCAATCAGAAATAAAGAATACAATAACTAAAATAAAGACTACCTAAATACTACAATAACTGAAAGACTATATTAGAGGGAATCGACAATAGATTAGATGAAGCGGAGGACTGAATCAACAATTTAGAAGATAAGGTAGCGGAAAATACCCCATCAGAACAGCAACAAGAAAAAGGAATTTTGCAAAACTGAGGATAGTTTAGGGCACCTCCAGGACAACATGAAGCATACCAACATTCATATCAAAGTGTGACCAGAAGGAGAATAGAGAGAGCAAGGAATTGAAAACCTATTTGAAGAAATAATGACAAAAAACTTCCCCAACCTGGAGAAAGGCCTAGACATACAAGCCCAGGAAGTACAAAGTCCCAAACAAGATGAACCCAAAGAGGCCCACACCAAGACACATCATAATTAAAGTGCCAAGGGTTAAAGATAAACTTAAAAGCAGCAAGAGAAAAGCATTTAGTTATCTACAAGGGAACTCTCATAAGACTGTCAGCTGATTTCTCAATAGAAACTTTGCAGGCCAGAAGAGATTGACATAAAATATTCTAACTGATGAAAAGCAAGAACCTAAAATCAAGATTACTCTATCCAGCCAAGCTATCATTTAGAATCAAAGGACAGATAAAGAGCTTCCCATACCAAATAAGTAAGTAAGTAAGTAAGTAAGTAAGTAAGTAAGTAAGTAAGTAAATAAATAAATAAATAAATAAAACAACTAAAGGAATTTATCAACACCCAATCAGTATTACAAAAATTGTTAAAGGAACTTATTTAAGAAGAAGATAAAGAAAAAAAGAGATAAAAGCTATGAATAATAAAATGGCAATAATTACATATCTATCAATATGTACTTTAAGTGTAAATCTATTAAATGGTCCAATCAAAAGATAGGGTGGCTGAATGCATAAGAAAACAAGACCCTTACATATACCAACTATAAGAGACACACTTCAGACAGAAAGACACACACAGACTGAAAGTAAAGGGATGAAAAAAAATATTTTATAAACATGGAGACAACAACAACAAAAATAGCTGAGGTAGCAATACTTATACCACACAAAGCAGACACTAAAACAAAGGCTATAACAAGATACAAAGAAGGACCCAGTAATCCCACTTCTGGATATTTATCTAAAGAAACTTCAGGAGAACGTGTGAAGGCATATGTTCATTGCAGCATTATTTATAATAGTCAATATATGGAGGTCACTTGGGTGTCCATCAATGGATGAATGGATAAAGAAGAGGTGGTGTATATATATAATGAAACATTATTCAGTCATAAAAAAGAATGAAATCTTGCCATGCAACAACATGGAGGGACCTAGAGGGCATTGTGCTGAGTGGAGTAAGTCAGATAAAGACAAATATAATTTCACTTCCATGTGGAATCTAAAGAACTAAATAAACAAACAAAACAGAAACTAACATAGATACAGAGAACATTTTGATGTTTGCCAGATGGGAGGATGGTTGGAGGCGTGGGTGAAAAGGGGGAAAAGATTAAGAAATACAAATGCCAGTTACAAAACAGTCATGAGAATGTAAAGTATAAGGAATATAGTTACTGATGATAACTTTATAATAACATTATAATAACTCAGATGGGTACTAGATTTATCAGGGTGATCACTTCATAAGTTATATAAATGTCTAATCACTATTTTTATACCTGAAACTAAAATAATATTGTATGCCAACTATAATTAAAAAATAAAAAATATATTTAAAAAAAATAAAGCTAGAAAAAACTGCAACAAATTAGTGGGAAAAGGAAGGATTATTCAATAAAATGCCAGAATAATTGGTTAACCATTTTGGAAAAAAAGAATCTATTAAATCTTCATTTTAAACTATACACCAAAATAAAATCTAAATAGATTAAAAATTATTTTCCTAATTGTATATAATAATGCATTTAAATTTTGTATATTAATTTTATTTCAAACACTTTGGCAAATTCTCTAAGTCTAATGATTTGTCAATAGAATCTTTTGGAATTTTTCTATGTAAACGACCATATCATCTGCAAATAATAAGTTTTGTTTCCTTGCTGTCCTTTAACTCTTATTTCTTTCTCTTGTCTTATTGTAGTTCTTCTTTTACTTATAACCCTCTGTGTCCTTATGTTAAGTGTGTTTCCTGTAAATCCATTCAGGTACGTTTTACATATTTTAAATCTCACTTGATAATCTCTATTTTTCAATTGGCGAGTTTAGTTTATTTATATTTATTATTTAATTGTATATTTGGATTTATTTCTACCACCTTATTTCATGGTTATTTTCTTTATAAATTTAAAAAACGTCGTATTTTTCTTTTTAAATATCTGTTCTTTTTTTCTTTTGCTGCTGTCTATTGAATTAAATACATTTTCTTTATTTACCCTTTCCCCAATCTGTTGTACTATGGAGTAATACATTCTACACATGTTCTTTTAATGCTATCCTTAACATAAACACTTAAAGTCTAAAGTTGATAAACATATCTATCATAAGCTTGAATAAAAAAAAGGACCTAGAAAACTTTTCCTCGGATCACTCTATCCCATCACACATGTTACACAACTAGTATTTTAGCTACCTCTTGCTTTTGTACTCCCTCATGAGTTATTGTTATCATTGTTTTATATAATTAATACTCATTTAGGTTTCCCCATGTATTTACTTGCCCCATCACTATTTTTTCTTTTTCTTTTTCTTTTTCCTTCTTTCGTTCTTCCTTCCTTCCTTCCTTCCTTCTTTCCTTCCTTATTTCCTTCGCTTTTCTTTCTCTCTCTCTCTCTCTCCCCAGCTCCCTCCTCTCTTTTCTTTCTCCTGTATATTTTCTTTCTTTTTCTTTCCTCTCTCTCTCTCTCTCTCTCTTTCTCTCTCTCTCTCTCTCCTCTCTATCTCTCTCATTCCTTCCTTTATTCCTTCCTTCCTTCCTTCCTTCCTTCCTTCCTTCCTTTCTTTCCTTTTGCTATCTCATTTCTTCCTGTGGCATAATCTATTTAATTATGAAGTATATTCTTTAGTAAAGATTCTCAATTTTTCTCTCTCGAGTTATATTTTAACTGGATATTAAACTTTAGACTGACTTATTTGCTCTTAGCACTTGAAATATATTACTCAAATGTCTTCTGACTTATATTGTTGCAATTGAGAAATCAATTTCAATCTAATTTTGTGCTTTTTTGTGTAGAGAGTTTAAGGATTTCAGGACAGTTTAAGGAAATGACACTACTATGAGATGGCAGTATTGCACAATAGCTTTACTGGATGACACTTGGACAAGACTACATAAGAGTGGAAGTCACTCACAGCAAGAGATTTTTCCAGAGGTAGCAGCAAGGGGCCACTACCCAGAAGGGAAAAAGGGCAATGGAACTCCCAAGGAGAGAGTAATCAGAGAAGGTGCGTATGTGTGTAGAATATGTCACTTGGTAGCAAGGTGAGGAATCTCTGGGTCAGAGAGCTCTGAAGGACAGCAGCAATTTTTTTTTTTTTTTATGCTAGAAGGTTAGTCTTATCTATGGCTAGAAGATGTTAAGGTGTGGTTTCATGGGATATGCCAAGTAGGCAGGTTCTGCGTGTCTAGAAATCTGCTCATTTTGGCTACACTTAAAGCAACAGGATGTGTGGGAATTTGAGTTTGGCACTGGCAGGCCTTAATCTAATGGTCCTAGCCTGCTATGAATAAGTAAACAACATAGAGACTAACATACAGAGGCCATCTTTAACACATTTATACAACTGGATAATCTACCTCTTCTTTCTGGATGTTTTTAAGATCTCCTCTTTATCTTTATCTAGGTGTAGATTTTTTTTTCATTCTTCTTGCCACTATGTCTCCTGAACTTCCCCAGAATAATTCCCAACTCAAAAGTTTTTACATGTCCTGGAACTGCAGTTTGGAAAGCAATTCCTCTAGATATATTTTCTGACTTGCTTCCCAACTGGTTCAACTATCTTCCTCAGAGAGGCTTTTCCTGATCCCAACTTCAGAATTTCTTGTCCTCTTTTATTTTTCTTCATAGAACTTATCATTACTTGAAATTTTATTAAATTTTATTTGTTCATCATCTTCCTCCCTTTTCCAAGAATATACACTCACAGGGCAGGTGCTAAATTTTAGTCACTGCTCTATTCCTAATATCTAAAACAATACCTGGAACAGTAGATACTTAATAAGTATTTGTTGACTTAATTAATTAATGGCCTCTCCTTTCTGCTTGATTCTTTATTTTTTAGGCAAAGGAATTATTTTCTGTATATCTATGAAGATGGATCAAACATGGCTACCCCAAAATTATACTCTTATTCCCCAAAGTGACCAACATAAAATGATCAACATTTCTGAGTTCCAATTCCAAATTCCTAGGAGAAAAAAATCTGACTGGTATAGGCTGGGTCAATAGTCTCTCCTTGGTCTAATTAGGTATGGCTAGGTGTCAGAGTACAAGCACATGGCCACATCTCACTCGGATGGAGTAGAAGATTTTAGAAAAGGGAGGGTCTGGGAAAGCAGGTACTCAAAAATTGTCTCATATTTGCTGTAAGAGAAAACTAAGAAAAATTCAAAGCTACCATAGAAATGTAAGTAATTATAGTGTTCACAGTTAGATAAAACACTATTGTATAGAATCAATAAGGTAAAATTATTTGTTGATTCAAGATCATCCTTAGCATTGGTTTACATTGTAAAAATGCTACTTAAAATTTTTGATTCAGCTTGCTTGATCTTCTTCCTATTTAATCCATTGCATGGACTCCTAATGTCTTAAATTTTTGCCCCAGCACCAGCCCTCCTTCCCTTGAACCTAAAGTAATCTTTAAAACTTATTGTTAACTCTTGCTTTCTTGCTAAGTGATAGTAAGATTGCCTGTCATTTTGTTTCTCAAGAAAATTGCCTAATATTTGCTTTTGTTAGGAAATATAACATTTTATGTTATGGAAGCTTATGAATTTATATTTTTATGTATTAAAAACATACATATTTTAAATTATTATAATAAAAGTAATACATGCATGAGTTTTAAAAAATTCAAACAGATAAGTAGAAAAATAAAAGATAAAAAGGCAGCCCAACTACTGTCCACAACTTAGTTCTACTCCTTAGAGCACTTTGTTGACCAGGACCCAAGTAGGAAATATGTTTTACAGACACACACATGCACTCACACTTAAAGTTGAAAAAGTTTCACAAATATTATTTACCCTTACTAGTGTAATGCAACTTGATATTTTCTTTTTCCTTCTCCTTCCTTTAATGTAGGTTGTAACTCACTAAACTGATTTTACTCCCACAGTTTGAAAAACACTGTTCTAAAGGTAGCTAGATCAAACTGTTTTTAATACTTCTGATATTAACCTCCATAACTGAAAATAATAAACATAGACTGCCACTTATTGGTTCAACTCCTAACCTTTTAAAATGACTCCACACTTTGAAAATGAATAAGAATTTAGCTCAATTACACTACTCTTCATTTTTCTTCCTCTAGATTCCTCTTTACAATTTTTATTATATTGCATTAAGTTCTATTTGCAACTTTATTGTTTTAAAGAATAGAGTTGACCTTTGAACTATGCAGGGGTTAGGAGTGCTGACCCCATGCATTTGAAAATCTGCATAGAACTTTCGACTTCCCCAAAACTTTACTTAAACCTCTATTTCTTGATCCATCCACTTTAGAAAGTGTCTCCACTCCTCCGTTATGCAAGATTAATATATTTGTGTTTTGTTTTCCCTCCATTTCTCAACTTCCATTAGCTGTACCACTATTTTTACAGTCAATATTTATAATATTTTCTGTTAGAATACTTTTCTGCATTTTTCTTTAAAATTTCTTTTGAAAAATGAGGTTTTTCTAAATCAATATTAAAATTTTGTAAATCTTATTCACTGCTAAATCAAGTAGAATGAATGGACTTGTGAAAAGGGAAATGTAAACCATATTACTAAATATACATTCATCGAAGGAGAATGTTCTAGGTGTCAATGTCAAATGAATTCTCTTATACACCATTGATTACTCGTAATAATGTCACATGTTAGTTTCATTATTGGACCATGGCTTATACAATTTTTTGCTTTACTAAAATTCTAATTGTCTTTCTTTGGTGTTGATGACAGAAGCATATGTTAATATTTAAATTATTAGTATTAAGGATATTAATGTTATTCGGTTTTTAATCATGTTATTTCATAAAGTGAATCTTTTATCTTAAAGACATTCTTCTGAGATCCTCCTAATTTCCTGTTCTATTACTATTAATTACCTTGAAGGCCTAAATATTTGTACTGAAACATCTTTTTATTGCACTACTAGAATAGATCCTATTAATTGGTTCTCATGTTTCTTCTGGAGTTCTCTTTTCATTTTTCTAGAACATTTCCTTAAGCAATCTTTTCTTCTTCCGAAAAGGTGCTTAAGTGGTCAAAAAAAAAGTGAAAAATCCCTAATTTGTCCTCATCCTTGAATTTTTTATCTGCCTATAGAATTCTATGTTCAAAATAACTTTCTCTCAGAACTTTGAAGGTATTACTCTAATGTTGCTAAGGTAAATGGCAAACTTCAATCTACTACAATCTCCCTATCACACTTGTAGAGGTGAATGACAGCTTCTATTTGGCTGTCTTCTTTTCTGTCCTCTGTTTAACTGAACTCTCATAATTGACCTTTTCTGATACTCCTCGCTAGGCTCTATATCACACACTATCCTGGTTTTCTTAAATTACTGGCTACTCTTGCTCCTTCTTCACATTTTCTCTTTTTCTATGTGACCTGTAAAAGTTGGAGTTCCTGTACCCTCTTCTCTATTCTCTATGCCTTCTCCCTATACAATCTTATCCATTTTCATGCTTTTAAAACTATCTGCTGACAATCCCTAAATTTATATTAGTAGGCTAGACTTCCTTTCTGAGCTCCAGATTCACATCTTTAAATATCTACTTGTCATCTCTCTTGTATGTCTCCCAGGCATTTCAAACTTAACATAACCAAAATGGTTCTTTCTCTGTAAATCTGGATCTCCCTCAGCCTTTACCACCTCAATAAATGGCCCTATGATTAATTTATCATCCTTGACCCGTCCCTTAAATTCACTCCTCATGACTCCTCCATCTTCACCCAATTCATCACAATTTCCTGTTATTTCCACCTCAAAATACATCTCCATACTCTTCTTAAGATGTAAATCAGATCATGTCAGTTCCCTGCTTTAAATGACTGGATTGCCTTTCACCGCTTTTAGGAATAAATATTAAATCTATATAGCCAGCCCTGCATGTCTGATTCCTTCCTACTTCTCCAAACTCATTTCTTTCCTCTTGCCTTCCTCATTCATTTATGTCCTCACTCCAGCCTCCTGTCATCACCTAAAATACACAATGCTCTTTCAGGCTCAGAGCCTCTGTACTTGCTATTCTATCTGATGTACTTTCCCCACACATCTCTATATGGCTGACTCCTTTTATTCTCCAGGTTTTAGCTTAAGGTACCCTTCTGGAGAAGCACAGTGTGGGCTGGACTTTAGCCCCCACAGGCAACAGTCTAAATGCCACCTCTCAGGGGCATTTTCTTGACCATGTTACCAAATTAATGCTCCCTGTTATTCTGAATTTCAGCATTCTATTTATTTCCTTCATAGCTTTTCATCCAATCTGCAATTATTTAACTAGTTATTTTATTTACTTGTTCATAATCTGTCACTTCTCTGTCAAGTTCACAGTGCCTACCATGGTAGATGTTCAATAAATACTTGTTGAATAAATAAATGAATGAAATTATGCTCTGAAATTTCATAAGAACATAAAAAATGGTTAAATCATCCAGTTTAGTTGTTCATGAACACATTTATCTGAAAATGTATTTTTCTTCACATTTTCTTTTACTATTTGTTACATTATTTCTACCCCTTGAATTTTTCTGTTGTTTCCTAGATCTTTTTTTTTTTTTTTGACATATGAGAGGATTTAAACAGGATTTATCCCATTGCCCCAGAACTGATGATGTCAAGCTGAGCACAAAGAGGTATTAAGTATCTCTCATTTTAAAGAGAAAGGCTCAATGGTTGAATCTTTGCTGTTTTCAACCAGTACTTCACTCCCCTTTCCCCATCTATCTCCAGTATCTATGACTAAAAGACTGAGGAAATAGTGAAAAAAGAAATTGTCAGCATTGTTTTAGCCCGGAGTGTAGCACCTTTTCCAGGGGGAGCAGAGGAGTATGTTTCCTATCTCCCAAACCAGGTGAGGTATGAAACTGAAAAATCGTTTCCCACAAGAAAGGAAGAACATCGACCTCAATTGTTGGGTATTAATTTTTAGGTAACCTACCTTTTGATCTGCCCAGTACCACTTTAAGTGGGGAAAGACAAAATGAAAGAGATAGCAGGGTAGAAGCAGAAAAGTGTATACTCAGACCATTTGGTGTGACAAGGAAGTAGGAATTTCTCATTAGCTAAATGACTCCTTGCAAGGTAGCAAGGTTTAAGCCATTTGCTAATGTTCCAACTAAGAGAACAGTCTTTGGGATAGGGGATCCTCGTTGCAAAGGTTTGTGGGGTGTATTGCCAGTTTTATGAGCTGAGGTAGGGCGAAAAAAGTTAAGACTGCATTAGCTCTCCCAGATCAGGGAACTGTATAGATGGAAGGCCTTGCCAGCACCCTCCTTCTGGGCCCCACAAGTCACATAAACTCTGCATTAGAGAGTTAGCATTTGTATCTCTGCCATATAGAAGTAAAGCAGATAAAAACTAATGAAGAACTGTAATTGCTAATCTAGTGAACTAAAAAGATATTTATCACTCTTCCCCATTTTTCCTTCCAGTCTCCCAACCCCTAAGGAGCTACAACCAGAAGGAGAGGGAAGAGGAGTGAAAGACAGACCATGTTTCCCTCTCCATTGCAGGTTCCTGAAGCCACAGGTGAAGCCTGAGCTAAAATGAGATTTAAATGGGATGTGAAATTGAAATTTTAAACTGAACTACTCAAGTCTTAAGTGCCGAAAGTAACCAGAAAACTACAGTATCTGCCCAAGGTATTGTCAAGAGGCAGAAAGGGGCAATTTGACAGGTCGTAATTGAAGGAAGCATTTAGAAAAAGAAAAGTTTCAAGTTTGTGACATAACTACTTTCAAGAATTTAATAAAATGGACATAGGTAGATAATGAAACTCCTGGATTGATACACCACGTCATAACTTTCTCTCTTATTTTCTTTTTGTCTCTTTGCTATATGTTCCAGGAATTTGTCAGACTTTACCTTTCATCCCTTCTATCAAATGATTTAATTTTGGCAATCACGTTTTTAATTCCCAAGCACTATTTCTTGTACTCTGATTGTCAATTTTATATAGCTTGTTCTTGACATATATATAAATCTTTAATTCTCTGAATTAATCTTTATGTCCTTCATATTTAAATTTTCAGTTTTATCATTGTCCCTCTCTTTGATGCAGTTAGTTTTCCTCAAATACCTGGTGATTCTTGATTTTCCATAGTCACAAATGAGGAACTAGGTTGATTAATATTGGTGCTGGAATATGGATATTCTTTGTGTTTGGGTAAATCTACAAACATGACTTATTTTTATTACACAAATAACACCTGTTTGTACTAGAAGTAGTAGTACATAAAAAATAATAAAAAATAAAATTCACCCATGGTCTCATCACCCAGAGGCAACCATTAACATTTGTATTTTTAACCAGTCTTAAATAACAAACAAGCAAGCGAACTTTTTTACAAAAGTTTGTAAAAATCAGGTCTTATTGTCTGTGTGCGTGTGTGTGTGTGTGTGTGTGTGTGTGTGTGTAGACACACACATACATTACATATTTTGGCCTGATTTTTTCCCCCACTTAGGATATAAGGAATATATTTCCATGTCGATATATATACTACCAGCACATATTTTAATGATTGATAATGTCCTTTTATATTTATTCCAAATGTATTTATCATAATTTAACTACTCCCTATTGGTGGCATTTGAGTTGTATCTTCATTTTTACTATTAAAACAGTGCAAGAAACATCCCTGCATCTTCGAAGTATTATATGTTTAAAATATATTTTATAATCAAAACATATTTTTATACTTGAATCTCAAAAGCTCTTGCTGAAAAGGAGATCAAAGTTTAGGGACATTGATTTAACATGGAAAGGGTTGAAAGGATGTTTCTTTATGATTATTTCTGGGTCTACTCATTAAAGAAAATGACTCCTCTGCCTCTATAATCAAGGGAGTTCTGGAGATACAGTTTGGCACCAGTGAGATACAATAATTTCATGGGCACCACCATTTCTCATCAACATTCTCCTCTGGGCAACATGCAGAGCAGGAGAAATAGGAGACAACATAGTAAGGACCTGTGTGTCTTCTATGCAACTTGCAGAGGAGACTGAGAGAATTGTCAATGTGAACAAGATAATGCATGTTGTGGTTAAACTGAATTCTTGAGAGCCTGAGAACTTTTAAAACTACTTAGAAGATTGGTTTTTTGAACTCTTTTGATAATTATCTGTATTGTGAGAGAATTCCGTTTTTTAAAACATCTCAGTTATTTGAAATAATTGCTGCTGTTGTGATATAAAACTTATATAACCTTCCAATGGAATTTAAAATCATACTATGAACTAATGGATATGTCATAATTTAAATTCACAATTTGTTTCAGCAAACTTCTTGATTCATTAACAACAGGGTGTTGGCAACAGGGAAGAATGAAGTCTTTCTCTTCCTCAAGTAATTGGAAATGCCATTCATTTTATTAGACTACTCAGTCTGTCTCACAGATATTATTTGATATCTTTTTCCAGTTTACTCTGTTTGGTTATCTTTTGACTCAAGCGAAATGTCCTATTGTTAGATTTAGTCAGTAGCTGGCAACTTCTCACATTTCTTCTGACATTTAGTAGCCCTTTTTTCCCTCTTTCACGTGGGTGGCCTAAGATTTAGATGGATACAGCTGGAGGCCAATACTGAGTGTGGGCAACAGTGTATGTATATAACTGTTGTCTGTGTCTTGGCTAAACACTTGGGGTATGCCAGTGAAATTTTTATGTCTCTGACATGTTTCCCAGAACTGCACTGCTTTATTTTCTTGTGTGTAGAGAATGGGGGTAGGATAGGTCAAACAAACAAACAAACAAACCAAAAACAAAACCGCATACATTGCTGATCTGTACACTTATTTCGTACTTTAGCAATTTCTAAACCATCCCTTATTGAATAACGACTATGGTGGGTAGTTAGCAAGGCTTACTGTAAAATCATCAGGATGTTGCATTTGCTGCTACTATACTTTGGCCCAAGTTCACCTTCTAGATGGAAATAACTGAAACTTAAAATTTTTTTACTTCTGAGGGAATGCAGTTAGCATTAATATGATGGCTAGGTAGAGGGCCATGGGAGGGAGGGAGCAATTGTGGGGATCGTTTTATGAAATATATAGATGTCTAACCAATGTACTGTATACTTGTAACTAATTTAAATAAACTCTTTAAAAAGGAAGCTAAAAAAAATTCTTTACTTCTAAATATAAATATTTTAAATCTTATTTACAGTTCTTAAAGAGTAAAGGATACAACTGCGAGTCAAAATGATTTAGTGTCACCAAACTGGTCACTCAGTATATTCTTATTGAGTGTTTGCTATGTACCAGACACAGTGCCAAACACTAAATGTAAAAAGTAAAAAAAAAAGGATGTTTAGAAATAAGGCAGTAGCCATTGTTTCCTTGTTGTTGATAGGATGTTTCTATGTAAAGAAAAAGAAAAAATATGGCAAGGTTGTTATACATGCCACGGCACGGTACTGGGTAAATTAAACTGAATTTTCTCAAGTTTCTGTGGGGAAGTAGAAAGAAGGAATGAAAAATTGGCTTCCAGGCTTTTTAGTTTACAGTCCATCTCATTCCAACTCATCCCAGTACATGCACTCCTTCCCAGCCCCGCTCCCCCATCTTCATCCTTCTTTACTCTCCCCCACACACATACATTTTCTGCAAAGGTTTAATCTGTAAATCTATCTATATTACAGATTTATAATGATACAGATAGCAGCATCATGCACCTTAATGGAGAATTCCATAGTAGTGTATTATGAAAAAAAGGATTAAGCACACATTAAATGTATAAATGTGTACAGAAACAGGCCACTGTCTTCCAGGAAGACTTGAAATTGCTCAATGACCATGATCTTTCTTCCCTAACCCCACATGATCTGCTGAGTGAGTGTTTCTAGTGGCTCTGAGGGAGTGTGAGGCTGGCTCTTTCACGAAATCTTGGGGGGTTCGAAATTTAAATTTAAGTCATTGTATAAAGAAATTCCATTTTACAGGGCACTATTTGGAAATAATATTTGGGAATATAGCTTCTAGAATGTTATTTCTTTAACAGCCAGCCTCTGGATGGTTATAGACTTAACCATTGAACACAGGTACTTTTTGGAGATTTCTTGAGGCAGCATATCATATCTCAATATTTAATCACTCAGTAATCAAGATGTCATTCTTAGGCATTACCAAATGCTCTTGCTGCAATTAAAACTCACTTCCTCTCTCTCAATATTCTGCAAAGGTAGAAAATAGCTGATCATCCTTCTTACAATAAACCTCGTATAATTAAAGACTCTTCATTGTTCTTTATCATTTGCAAGCTAAGGAACACTATGGGGCCCAAATCTTCTAGTGATATTTTATTTTGGGGTTAACGCTGACTATTGATAAATACTGCTTATTTAGAGCAGAACAATTTCTCTACGATACACAAAGGATGTGGAGATTCTAATTAAGATGTTCAGTCTCCAAATGCTTTTGTTAAATGTAGACATCTGGGTTTTAGATACTTCTTTGCTTTTATTTGGGAAAATTATTTTATAGCTGTCAGGTTTTCGGGTATAATCATTTTGGATTTCACATAAAAAATATAGTACCAAGGGTTGTCATTCCCTAGTATGACAAATGAAATCACTAGTCTTTTCTGTGTTATTTATCTAATAATATTTCCGTAGACATATATGGCACTAAAAAATTAAAGTCTGTTTTGGGAATGGGTCATTTAAAAATTTTCACTTTACCTTGGTTGATAAGTGTTGTCCAAACTCTTCTAGAATTACTAGGTTTATTGAAGGCACCTAAAAGTGTTGACAATTCATCTGTCCTGATGCAGGCCGGTTGAGTCATGAGGTGTAAAATCTGAGATACACCTTTTGACAGGTACACGGTCTTACAGGTAGGAGGGGTTGGCAATAACTGTGATTTTTGGCAGGCGCAAGCCCTCTCGCACTCCCTACGCCACTGCCAACGTTCTAACTTCCTCTTTCCTTCAGGACTTCAAGAATCTATTAATAGGTAAGCAACTTTTGAAGGGTAAATCAAGCCATTTCTACTTGATCAGAAAAGTAAACGCCTATTCCAGCAGTTTCTTCAGGAACAGGAACCGGAGGCCACGGTTCTAGCCGGACAGCCTTCACTCGGCACCTTCTTCCACGCCCTAAATCCTTCCTCCTGTTAGTGGGCCCCATACATCCCACTGCGTACTCCTTAGCGCATCTTCACCCTTCTCAGGCCAGATGTAGAGAGCAGAGTTTGTGTCTATCGAGTGGGGCCTGGGCTCTCTCAGGATAGTCGCAGTAAGGTGTTCTGGCTTTATCCGCCGGATAGGTTCAACTTCTGGTAAGCGGGAACACTTTTATGTACTGCAAAATAACCTCTCGTGCTTCAGACCCTCTCCCATGCTAAGTTATCTGTAGAAAGTTGGGTGTTTTATTGGTGAAACATCTCTATTGCGCTGCCTCAAGTGTGGCTCACACGCGGGGGATCCCCTAATTTGGCTCCGCGCCTACCCGCGCTGTGCTTCCTTAGGACACGGGCGCCCCGCCCTCTGCCACTCCCGCGCATCTCATTGGCCAGACCCTGCGTCCGCCTCGGCTTCTGACTGGAGGCTGTTCCTGTCCGTCTGTGCAGCACGAACATTTCCGCATTGAATGGGGATGCTCCAAATGGAGGGGGAGGGGAACTGATTAGGAGAAAGTGGGGGCTTTGAGTGTCTGGAGCCGGCAGCCAGGTGGGCGGAGGGGTCATTAGCTGGGCTGCGACCACTGGCGAGGGGTTCTAGGTGTTCATGTGTGAGGGGATAGAGGGAGAGAGAAGGGTACCTTAGAGGTGACATTCTCTCAGCCTGCAAGCCTTCTTCCTGGGGCGCCATAAACGCCCCCAGTTTCCCAGCTGCTAAAGGAAGAGGAGGAAGGTGGGTCTTGATGGCGTTTTGGGGGTAAGCAGGGGCGGGCTTCTCTCTACCCGCTAGGCGGGTGTGTTTTCCTCTTTGAGATGTGTAGAGCTCCTCTCCCCCACCGGCTGTATGGCCCCGGAGGCCGAATTTTGGGTTTGGAAGAGCGCAGGGCAGGAGGGACTCGAATGTGTGCGAGGAGGATCGGGGCCTTCTTGGGCTCCAGTCGGTGGGACTCGGGGCGGCACCGGGGTTCCCCCCTCGCAAGCGGCCCCTTAGTGTCCGCCGCAGGGGAGGGGCGATGGGGCCTAAGTAGCCTTCGGCCCCTCCCTCCCGTGGAAATGCAGCGGCAGGGTTTCCGCCACTCGCTTCGGGAAGGCGGGGAGCTGGAAGCTGCCGCCCGCCCGCGCGGGGAATTCTTAGCACCTCCTAGTTCCAGGATATTTATGGGCTGGAAAAGTGATTGCATCCCTCCCTCCGTCGGCCTTGCCGGCCTCACCCACATCCCCGCCCCTTGTCTGGTTGGGGGCCGGTGTTGACTGGTTTTTCGGGGAACCAGCGAGAGGCTGGAAGGCATCGAGGGTGGGGGAGCCAGGGGTGCGGCCCGCCAGTGCTTGCTGTGGTCCAGCCCCGGGGGCGGTGAAATAGCCGCTGTAGATCCGCCTCTTTCATTGATGAAATTTAAGTTCGTGTGATTTTACCTTTTCCGGGAGTCTCCAGCTGGCCCTCATTTTTGTCTGGAGCGCAGTGTAAGCTGGAGTTACAAGCAGACTTCGATCGCACCAAGTTTCTGCCTTTGGAAGTGGGGGTTTTCCTGTTGGTTTGTTTTTTAAGGCTGTCTTAGTCGCTTTGAATAAATACTCCTTTAAGTGGCTAAACATAGGAAGAGGAGAAAGAACACGTCGGTTGTTATAGCAGGAGAGGAAGTCTGCCTGATAGCGTGACTTCTCCAGAAATTAATATATATATAAAAGAGTATTTTACTAAATCCCTAAAATGTCGAGATTTGTACAAGGTAAGACACGCTTCTTCTCTTCGGGATTGCTTCAGCTGAATTTGGGTACTGACACTCGAGAGGGTTGGTAGGTAATTTGGAAGTGGAAATGTTCATTGGAAATACTATTTGCGAAACCCTTTTTGTTAAATTGTCATTTGAATTACCTTGAACTGCTGCGACTGGCGTTTCAGATATTTATAATTTATACCTCTGTACTGTCTGGGTTTAGTTTTGCCTCTCTGAAATCAGGTTAGTAGCACTCTAGCTCTCCAGGATAGTGGCTGTAAATGATGATAAAACAGGATTTGGCTGCTGATTAATCCCTGTTCTCTTTTCCTGGTTGAAGTCAAGGTAACTATGTGTGCTTGCAGACTGGTAGGGGAACTGGTAGGGCTGAGGGAAGGCAGGTGGGTTTTGCCAGGACTGTTGGGTGAGCGTTAGTGTTCTCAGCAACGACTCCGTTTGTGTGTACGTGGTTTGAGTCTGATTCATTTATTGCGAAACCGAGAGTAGCTCCTAGAAGCTGGAGGTCATTTCAGCAGGCAAAATGACTTTGCTGCATTGCTGTTTATTTTTTTCCTTCTTTGAAATCTGCAAAGATTATTAAGGTTTCTTTGAAATTTGAAAATTGCCCTCTAAATTCTACGTGTGTGTATTTTTAAAAGGGTTAGGGAATGCCTCTCAACTGAGTTAAGCAGTAACATCGCTTGTATCTATCTGTGTGTTCCTTGTACACTTTGAAATTGGTGCTATGTTAAATCTGTCACCAGTTTATAGCATAGAATTAGACTTCTGGTATGCAAGTAAACCCTATTCTTGCAGACCCCAGAGTGTGAAAGCTTCAGCCATCTTGCTGAACACACAGCTAGTAAAGTTCACAACCACTTAATGTGACTCAATAAATGTAGATGTACTTTAATAAAAAATTGTGTCAGTAATGGCCCTCATTTACCCTGGAAATAAAAATGACCTAGTAAATTTTATATCAGTTTATTAACTCTTCTTTGAGTTTTGTATAATCAATTAAAGTAAGAATTTGTGCCTTATTATGGAAACAGATGGAACATTTATGCCTGCCTTAACTATAAGCTCAGAAATGTCATTTGCCGTTAGATTTTCAAATTCATGTTATACCTTATATGTGCTGAGAGATGCATCTTATGTTCTGATTGAATAAGTGTCTTAGTCAAAAATAGCAAGGCAGAAGTAACTGTTAGAAATTTGCTGGTTTTGTAACAGCAAAAACACAATTACCAGAAAGCCAGTATTTTGCAAGAATATGCTTGGGAAAGGTGGACAAGCCACTTCTCTTTAAAAGATAAGAAAATTAGTTAAACTCCAGGTGTGGCTTATAATTATGCTTTAGAATAATAGCTTGCAGAGGTGATGTGCATTGACTAATTTCACAGCCTTTGCTGTTAATGGCTATCTTCAGGAGATTCTAAATCAAGTGGCAATGCTTAAGAGTTGATGTAAATGTTGTCATTCCTTTCCGTTGTCATTGACATTTTTTAAAAATAAGCTTTTTACCTTGGAATACTTTTAAATTTATAGGAAAGTTGTATGTTTGTCACAACTAAGAAATCATCATAGGTACATTACTACTAATTAAACTACAGATTTATTCAGACTACTGTTCCATGACTCAGTCCAGTATTGTGTTTAGTTGCCATCTACTTTTGCTTTAAATGGTAGTTTCCCTTTTAAATTGGCAGTTTTACACAAAAAGATGACATCTCTTCAAATTAACATGATTGTGCTCCTTTTTATCATTGTTTAAATTTTGTACTTCAAGTGTAAACCCTTTATATGTTTAATTAACTGTTGCTGTTTTCAATAATAAACCTAATTGGCTAATGACTCAGCTGGCTCCACATATCAGTTTTCAAATGTAAGGTTTGAGATTTTTGGTTTTGAATTTTTTTTTGGTAGCAAATCAAATTGTTTGATTTTTGCTGTAGCAAAAATCTACTTATTGATACTTAGGTTGTGCCAATTTCTACTTATTGATACTTAGGTTGTGCCACTTCATAGGGGAACAATTGAACAAATATTAGGCCCCTGTTTTCATGTATTATCTCCTTTAAGTTTTACAAGAGCCCTGTGAGGTAGTAGATTTTTATCATGGCCTGATAGCTGAAGAAATTTAAGTATCTTGCCCCAAATTCACAGCTAGTAAGTACTGAAATACATTTATGTGTAGATGTGTCTAAAACCTTTATTCTTTCCAATACCTTTTGCCTCTTACATTAAAAACTTATCTAAATGGCTTCTTCAACTAGACTGTTAGTTCCCTGTGGGCAAAGATAATATTATATCTATGGGGAAATACAGTATCTTGAAGTGGTTGATGCTCTAAAATAATTTGTTGTGGATGACTGATGAGAAACTCAGCACTTTCCATATGCTTTATAGTAGGTTACCCTACAGTTTTGGTTGTAGTTTTAGATAACACCTCTTTAGATTACATAAGTGTTGAGAAAAATAAAAGAGTATGGATTTAGATTTGAACCTTATTACTAACAGGTGACCTTAGAAACATAGCTCTTCTGAATCTGTTTCTACTTATATAAACATTAGGTATTAATATTTATGCTGCAGGTTATTGAGAAGTTGAAATGAGATGAAATATGTGAATATACTAGTCACATTAGATGGCCAGTAATTTTTACTTTTCTTTCTTAAAATGACACTGGCCTTTCAGATAGCATTGCTACCATAAGGATAACCACATGTCACCAACAGAAATAAACAAGACAGGTATGAGAGTTCTTTATTTTCTTATTCCAGGTTTGATGTTCAGGCTCCCAGCTCTTGGGAGTTACGTGTTTTTAAAAAGTGTGGGGTAGAAGGAGGAAGCTTGAACAGTGATGTAAATACATAGCTGGTGACAGTTTTAGTTTTAGTCCAACAAAAAACTTTTTGAGTGCAATGTGCAGTGCACTGTTTTGGGATTTCTTGTGTATCCCTCATAGTGAGAAGTTGAAATTCAGAAGATAACCTGTGTGTTGTTTACATATGTTTTCG
Source organism: Pteropus medius (assembly GCF_902729225.1). Classification (NCBI taxonomy): domain Eukaryota; kingdom Metazoa; phylum Chordata; class Mammalia; order Chiroptera; family Pteropodidae; genus Pteropus; species Pteropus medius. The sequence continues at coordinate 23,353,604 of NW_024349800.1, read as the reverse complement.
AATATACTGGAATTTGGGGTTGCTCTACTTGGCTTGAATATTTTCCTCTAAATCTAGGCAATGTGCTTTATAGGAAAGTTGGGCATCTCCATTCTCAAGTGATTTGACTGCAAGTTGTGAGGTAGAAATGTTCAATTAATAAAAGTACTTAATGTTGATAGGCAGGAGCATTCTCGTATGTATTCCTTGGCCGAAAGAGGGTTCAGCTTTCTTTGGGCATCTCTCAAGTCTGTGTTTCTGAAGCACTTAAGTTTCTTTTTCACAGGAAGCCTTCTTTGCTGGATCTAGGGTATAATTCCCTATTTTGGTGTATTCTGCCCTCAAGTCACCTTTTGCCTGGCTAGGATATTCTCGGTTTGCTAGTTTTCTCCCCTTCAGGGGTTGTTGCAGGACCCCCAGTTATTCTAAATAAATGTGAGTACTAGCTGAGTGAGAAGGGGCTCTTTATCATAGTTAGAGGTGCTAGTGGTAATCAGAAGCTGTGACTTTTTGCCAGGCTTCTCCTTTGGTGCTCTTTAAGACTTTCCTTTTTAAAAGTTCTGAGAGCTATGGGATAGTCTCCCTACATGAGTCGAAACTTATAAAAGATGCAGGGATTGTCATTTAGTCAGCTAAAGCCATGTTATGTGCTTAGACTATAATAATAGAGGAGCTTTTTTTTTTTTAATAGGCTATTATCTATCTAAATTATATAAAAATGTCTCTTAATGTTCTTAAATTGAGGTACTTTCTTATATTTCAGGGGAAGCCATTTGAGTACCTCTGTGTCACTTAAAAAATATTTGAGGCCCATCAACTTTCTTATTTGTTAGAATTCTCTTTTTATGACTTTTTTTGGTGATTCCTGTTTGGTAAATGGCAGCTAGCCAGGGAAGATTAGCTGAGCTAATTATAACTAGAGGGGCCTCAGATGAATACAGGGATGAGAAGCACTCTGGGCCTGGTTGTAGAGGTCGGACCTTGGCCAGGTTCTTCTCAAATCCTAGGACCAAATTTAGCTTGTTGCTGATTATTTAGACGACCAGAATGCTTTTAACCCAGGATGATTGTGGCATGGATTTGAGGCAGGACTAGAGGTGGCAAAGCAATGACTAAAGCACACTCTTCTTTTTTAAAGATGTGGCTTAGGATTCATTATATTGCCTAGAGAGAGAGGGATTTAGTTAAATTCAGAGTCACAGTTATAGATGGAAAATTTAAGAGTTGAGCTGATGAAACTTTGTGTTCTAATGTGGACCTTGTAATCTCTATGGTTAAATTGTTTTTGTTCTTGGTAACTGGGTTTTCTAGTAAGATGGATGATTTTCATTTGTGAAAGCCAACTGAAGGAAAAAAATTGACAATACAGAAATAAGTAATACTAGCTGGTACACTTATCAATAGCGTCATTTTAATATTCTGAAGATAAATTGAAAAATAACTTTAAAAATAAATTAAGATGTTAATTTTTGGAGAGTAGGTGGTGTTTTGTAACATAGCTTCACAGAGACCATTCTCTCGGTGTTATTTTTTTCTTCATAGACAATTGTAACTTTAATTAAAATAATAGGATGCTTAATTTGTATGAGGAACATTACTTGGCCTAATAATGAAAATGTTCTAGGCAAAAGAATAATATACTGTAGTTTTCCAGTTTCCACCAAGTTGGATTTGGTACTCTTTGCGTAACTACAGGAGTTACCATAAAGTCAGATTTCCATTATTGAAAAGTTCATGTAAACAAATATTTGAAAGTCAAACTAACTCTGAATTATCTGTAAAAATGAATTAATTAAAAGTCCACTATGTTAACTTTTCATAATGCTATTCCTCTTCATATCCAGAATTTATGTCAGTGGAGAAAATTCTAGCAGTATTAAAATAAAGTTATGAAGGTGAACCTCTGAGGGTTTGAGATTTAGTGAATGAGGAAATAATGATTCTCTTACTACCTTTTGATTGCTTAAGGTCCCTTTAGAAGCTGGAGTTTTTCTAAAGACTGGTGTCCTTTTGACAGCCTACAGTTTCTTTTCTAAAATATTTTTAAACTTGGTATAATATTTTAATTGTGGATAGCTTGGTCTTGGATAATTTAATAGGTTGTTGAGGAACAATGACTTATTTAAAACCATATGTCTTAGATCTCTAAATTCTACTAGCAAGCATGCATCTTTCTGTTAATAACATTAAATTCTTTGAAAGTTGGCTTGCTAAGCTATTGAAAGAAAATTGAACTTTGTGTTTTTTGATTGGCTTATGTGTGAGAAAGAGGATAATACTCCATTTGAAGGCTGTTTCCCTGTTCTCTTGATTGTTGATGCAGGCATCTCCTTTACTTTGTTGCAAAGTAACAAAGGCTCAAATTCTGTTTCTGCCAGTAGTCCCATTGTTTATTTTTCTCAGTCATTGCCAAATGAAATTGATCGTGGCCCCCAAACCATTTTGATAATTAAGGATTGTTTTTGAGAACCACAGAGAAGTTGGCTATGTTGTCTTAGTTAACTTACATAAACAACAAAATGTTTCATTTTCCAAAACACTTCTAGATATTTGTTAATTTTTCGTATGTAAATCAAGAGTTTCGTTTTTCTGTGATTTCATTTGTATCTTAAAAAAAATGCTATTCATTGTATTCATGTACATGAAATGTCATATGCTTAATCCGTTTTTTTATTGTTAGTCATCAAATTGTAAAAAAATATCCTAGGGGACACTCTTTTAACAGTAGCTCCATTTGTTCCTTGGCTAAAGAGACCTGCCTACAAGGTGATTGTGTTTTCCTCTGGTTGCTGTCCTGAGCAAAGGCCGATGTGGTGTTTCCTTTATGTTATATCTCAGCCTAGAATTTTAAAATTTCCAAAGAGTGCAGGAAAATAATAACATAGTTCTGTGCACTGTTTTGGGTTCATTTATGCCAATGGTAAAATGCTTAGCCTTGGTAATAAAATATTTATTACCAATAAAATATTTATTACCAATAAATATTTTATTGGTAAATATTTTATAAATATATTTATAGAGTGTATAAAAGCTTTCTTTGATTTTTCATTACCCAGAAAATAAACTATGTAGAAGGGAAAGTTGAAGAGCATGAGAGAATGCTTATTCTAACGTGTAGTTTTAACCTCATGTTATAGACATAGTTGGGTTTTTGCTGGTTTTCCTTCACATTTGGTGGCACAAACCTGGAGGTGGTAAACCATGTGATTACACTGTAACCAAGGAAGGGGAGAACTTCCTCTAGGAAGGGGAAGCAGGACACCAGGCAATAGGGTTTGGATTCCAGCTTAGCACTGACTCCATGTCCTTAGGCAAGTCAGCAACTCTTGGCCTCTGTTTCATCTCCAAGTGAAGAGGAATTTTCACTCAAAAGGCTAATGAGCTCTTTGTTCTGCTTCTGTAGATATGCTTGCTGCATAGGCTGTATTGGAAATTAACTAAAGACTCATCTTCCCTTTTGCTTGTTCTAAGCAACAAATGTTACTGCTTGTACATCCTAGCAACTCCTGGCCTTTGTAACTGTTGGTAACTGCTTGCAACCAACTACCGGGCTTTGTAACCACCTGAGGACAGATTAACCAATCAGTCCATGCCAAGTAAGTTCTATATAAGGAATGTTGCAACTGAGCTCTGGGCCCAGATCTTCAGAGCACTAGCTCCTCTGGGATTGCTGGCGTAATAAACTTGAATTCTCCAACTGTCTGAGTGCTGCTGCTCAGTTTCTTGATGGTCTGATTTTTGCAACTTTTCTGCAACACAAGATAGGGGAATTGGACTCACTTATCGACCTTAAAGCCTTTCCTAGCTTAAAAGTTTTAACTAAATGCTCATATATCAAATTAAAGGGCAGGGCTGCCAAATCATTTTTTGGTCCTTGATGGTGATTTTATTTTGTATCCCTTTTCCTTCCTCTCTGCAAATGAATGTGGTTGGCCCCTTGGTGTGCCTTTTTTCTTATTATCCATTAAATTTAATGCAAAGTGTTATTATTTAACTAGTGGACACATCTCCTGAATGTTGTTTTCCAGAAGCGATATATTGTTTGTTTGTATGTTTGTTTTAAGATTTTTAAGAGCTACTTGTTGTATGAGAGCAAGGTTATTCTTAATTATTAGTTAGAAGTCTGGTTTATGTATAAATTCTAACAGTTAAAAAATTTGTACAGTAAGCAATGCCTGATTAGCAAAAATCTCAATGAGCAAGTGGCTCTGCATATTCAGTGCTGGAGAATTGGAACAGTTCTCAAAAGCATAGTCCCTTTTATTTTTGTTATTAAAAAGTATTTATTAAGTGTTCATATGTATGTAAAGCTGAGTCGTTTAAAAATCTGTGTAAATGCAAATAGTCATCCTATAGTTTACAATAAAATAATCAACAGCGACTTTAATACTAAAAGATCAGTAAAAATAGATCGATAAAATCAACTAATTGATTTTTCTTACATGATTGAATGACAGACTATAATTTTTCCATATTTTTCCTAAATTAAACTAAATCTAAATCTAGTTGCCCAATTTTGTTTAATCTCTAAAGTTAGTGAAAACATTATGCTAACATTATATAGGATAATAAATCTTGAAAAGAAATTTAGAGGTCATTTTGCCTAGATTGCCTACCAATTTGTAATTTCTTTGACCATATCTCTGATACTTGACTGATAAATCAGCCTCTGTTTGAGAATCATTCAGGACTTCAAGTACCCAGAACACAGTTCATGCTTTTCTTAGCCCTGCTTTCCCCATCACCAGAAATCGTGCCTCTTAAACACTTTCCGTTTGGCCTTATCAGGTAGGCACTACGTTTACTAGATTGGACTGTACCTTCTTTATACCCAGTAGATAGCTGTATCAATATAGGCTCTTATTTAATAAGCATTGCTTGAGTATTTACTATGTCTCACGCCCTATGCTAGGCAGTGGGAATAGAGCAATGAACAAAATAGACTTTATTCATTCTTATAGAGATTGTAATCTTTTGGGTAAAACAGACATTGAATATTTTTTTTAAGTACGATGTTATGAAGGAGTGGTGCAAGGATCTACCATGTGAGCATGTAGTGGGCAGCCTTAGTTTAAGAAAGACTTCTGGGAGATTACATTTAAACTGAACTCTGAGAAATTATTAGTGGCACTAATATGAGAATTAAATCTTGATCTCCAGTTTGTTTATACATTATCAGGTGTCTGTACTGTGCCAGGTGCTGAGGTAGGTATTGGAGAAAACAAGTTGAAATAACAATGTGGCTTATTCCCTTAAACTATTACAGACAGACATGTAAACAAAAAATTAAAGTTTTGGGGGTGTCCGATATAGTACAGAGGCAGGAGTGATTAAAACCTTGAAAGCTACCACCTAGAACACTAAGAATACCACTCCTCAAATAGCAAGCTACTCAAGTCACAGAGTTTGAGCCTCTGGGGGCCCAGGGATCAGGTTTCCGGGAGTTTGGGATGATTCTCGTGATTTCGAAATTCACACTGGGCTATTAACTTCTAATTTGTTCTTATTTCTGCTTGCCCTTCTCTAAAAGTATTGAATGACATTTGAGATGTGTGTTTTGGAATAATCTTATAATAGTTAGGAGGATGCTTTTAATTTCATGGAGCAGAAAAATACCAACTCAGTTGGCTTAAAAAACGAGGGACTTGTATCACATGAATCTTGAAATAGGATGTTCCAGGGTTAGTTAATTCAATACAAAGATTGCATCAGTCTTTCTGTCTGTTAGCTCTCGTAAGCATATCTGTCTCATTCTTGGGTGAGGTTCCTTCAAGCTCACTAAATAGCAGAAGAAATTGTAGGTGAGGGGGTAGATACATACTCATTATGTCCAGGGGTTGAAAAAGTACTGATTCTTCTTAAGTGTCTCCTCCCCCCACCAACCAGTGAGGAATGTCTTTTTCCAAAGTCCTTTAGCCAACTACCCTGGTGGCTCACTGGCCAGAATCATGAGTATTATGTTTCATGCTTAAACCAATCACTGGGAAGGCTTTAAAATCTGGGCCTGGTGCCATCTTTGAAGTACGTGGCCTTGGGGCAAAGAAAAGGTGACAGGATAGCTTTGGGGTAGGGAGAACAACAATGTGCATGGCTGCTATAAACATATTAAGATGAATGGAGTATAATCTGTAATAGAGCTGCTCAAAGCAATACTGGCATCTTTCGCTTGTTAGGAATGCATATTCTCCCCACTCCAGACCCACTGAGTCAGAATCCTAGGAGCTTGCCCAGGGATCGGTGTTTTAACAAGCTCTCCAGGTGATTCGCATGCACGTAAAAGTTTTAGAGGCACTATTGAGATATCACAAATGGAGTTGGAAATTGTAGACTTTAGGCTACTGCTTTAGCACTTTCGTTATCTTTGGCTGCTCAAAAGGATACTTCAGCATATATATCCCATCAAATGAAGAAGAGAAGAGATGTGATTGGGTTTGCATCTTAGGAGGACCAATCCATTCTGCTTGGTACCACCAGATTAGAGTGTGACAGAATGGGCAGACTAGTTAGAAAGCTGTTGTCATGACCAGGAGAGTGAAAATGAGAAGGAAATTAAGGTAGCAGTAGCGGGAATGGAAAGTGGTGAATGGAATTGTGGTGATTCAGTTAAGTGTGGTATTGAATTGGATGTGATGTTGAAGGGAAAGGAGAGAAGAGCCAACTGTGACTGAGATTTCCAGGTCCCCTAAGAGTGACCAGTAGAATGCTAATGCCGTGGAGGGCAAGGAGGTCATTTAGTTTAGATGGTTTGGACGTGTTGAGTTTGAGGTGCCCATTTGAGTACCCAGGTGCAAAAGGTCTAGAAGACTATAGGGAGTGTTTGCCTGCAGCTTGTGAATGAAGATCAAGATTAGAGGCACATATTTGGGAGTTATTAGTAAGGAAATTGGTAAAGGAATAGAGGGGGAAAATGGTCTGGGGACAGAATCTTAGGAAATCTAGGGAGTAGAAGAAAGAAGAGTGAGTTATGGAAACAGGCCTGGTTAGAGATGTAGAAGATGTAAGGTTAATATTGGGTAATGGAATCCAAAGAAGAAAGATCCAAAGGAGGAATATTCACAAATAACTGAGGTTAGAGTCCTACAGTGGCAGCCCAGAAAAGGATAGTTAGCTTCAGCTGGTCATAAATCTAGTCAGTGTATGTCTTCAGCTTTATTCCTGGTTATTTCCAGTTGCCACTACATTCTTGGAATTTTACATTTACTTGGATCACAAGTTGTTTCCTGGTTAAGTCAGCTCTCCAGTTCTCTGAGTTCACTGTGGGTTTCCAGGGAAGAATGAGACTGATCAGAAATAATGAATGATAGGCAGTGGCCTGAGGAGGGCATCTTACCCTCTTCGTTGCTCTTAGTGTTCTTTCTGCAGCTTTTCCATGGCCTTTGCATTGTGAAACTAGCTTTCTACTTTAGAATGTGAAGTTGTTTTGTATGTGCCAGTATGAGGATGTCAGGACAGGGTATTATGTATACTTCTTAGTTGCTGAAATGGATGAAATGAAATACCTGAAATGAAATATCTGAATTAAGAAATGAAAACAATCACTTGTTAGATTGAATGTCTCCTAACTCTTAATTTTTAGCCTTTTCTCTGGCTCCTTTCTTTTGTTTTTCTATTTTTTTTTTTTTCCGTCTGTTGTTGGCTCTAGTTGGACAGAGGAAAGTCCACGATGTTGAAATTTTAGTGCTTATGAACAAAAAAAAATTTGGAAATTGAGATAAGGAGAAAACTTCTAAAAAAGTGGTGCTGCCTGTTCTATCCCAAATTGACTAAATTGTAAATAAGTCTACTGAGACATTTCTGGTAATCCCAGTTTTATGTAGTAGGTAGGGAGTTTCCTATCTGTCCCACTGGGTATAAGAAGACATTCTGATGGAAATGCTTTTGGAGGAGAATGTTATTTTGGGATTTTTGTGCCATGAATTAAAGAGAGCTAGACTAGAAGGAAAACATGAGCAAGATATTTTTACCTCACTGGATTGTGCTGCAGCTCAGGATACATTGGCTTTGTTTCTGGGCTCCATAATTAGCCTGCTCTGTGACCTTGGATAAGTCATTTTAACTATTTCATCCTCATTTTCCTATCTGTAAAATGTTGAAGGTAGATTAAATGCTCCCTCTCATCTCTAAAAATGTTTTGATTTGTGACTGAGATAATGAAATGTTTGATTCCTAATTCACTCTAAGTTGTGGAGAATCAATTCTTTATTGCTAGGAAGTGAGGGACAAAACATTTTAAGAGGTTAGACGTTATTCAGGGGATTCTTTAATTGACTTTCTGTTAGAAACACAGCTGTCATTGCCAAAAGTGTAACCTGAGAACGTTAAGTCCAAGAAATCTTATGATGTCTGTACTTTTTTTCCTACCAGAAATTCCAGACCTTTCTTTAAAAATTCAGGATGGCTAAGGAGGTCACTGCAGAGGGGAATGGTTTCTAGCTTTGTGCCTCACGGGCTGTGCTAGGTGCTTAAGATAGACACTATTCTTGATTAAGCACACTTTCTTATTCTTGAGTATTCCTTATTCCTTAAAAGCCCCTCCTTATTCTCTAATCACTACAAAACAACTTCACAGTAGCACTTTACCCAGGTGAAGGAGAGGGAAGCAGCTGTGGACGGAGAAGTGATAGGCTTGTTGCAATGTTCTTTTGTTGTGTAAGCTGTTCATATTTGTAGAGGGGGTAGAAGGAATATAAATGGTTCTTTGTTTGCATTTGGTACCATGTTAAACAAATAGGACTAAATGTTAGGGCTGTTTGTCACAACTTGTATTTGAATCTGTGTCCGGTTTTACTGAATCAGTGTTTGAGGTTAGACCTGCTGCAGCTAGCAAAGATCACATGCAGTATTACATGTGAATCTTTCAGCCAGCCTTTCTTAGCTTAGCTTGATAGGGAGGATGCTGACATGGGTTCTACGTATTTTGACCTTAAATCATGTACGGTGATAGGCTATTATTCTACAGAGAGAGTCTAAAGTTTGGTGATTTTTTGTTTTTGTTTTTTCTTTGACCTTATGCAGACAAATCTCAGACAGCTACTATAGTTATTTTTAAACTTTGTGGTTACATTTAGTTTTATCTCATTTGGAGTTTGCCCAGGATATAAGTTAAATGTTTCTGTCACTATTTTTTTAGGAATGTGACTGTGAGTGCTGGCCTTCAGAGTCTAACTTCAACAACAAAGCAGCAAGTCTGTAGATGGATATCTTTGAGACTAACAAAAAAATTTTTAGAAAATAATTATATAGTAATTTCTTGATCTATTTTAACCAATCTGTGACACAGAATCAAATAATTCATATGTTCTTTAATTTAGAGGTTTTTATATTTAGATTTTTCTTCCAGTTTTCTTCTAAACATTAATATGGGAGTTGGCTTAAAGATTGGGAGAGATACATCCCAGGTATACATGGGGTGACAGGGTAGGGGATTTAACCTGTGACAGATTTTAAATTATAGCTAAGTCAGCCAAGAGTTGAGCATACATGGTTGATAGTACACTAACTCTAGTTTAAAATGTTCTGGAGATTTTTAGTTTCCTATCGTAGTTATGAAAAACATGCTCATCCATTGTCTTGGGTTTTTACAGATTATAATCAAATTGCTACTTACTAGTCAAAACATCTTTAGGTTGTTTGTGGAGCACACTTGTGTTTCTTATGGCGTTTCTTAGCTCACAATTTATTTATATGAACCTCAGTTTGGGTCACTTTGGTAGTTTTACTGGAGTCTGTAAACTTGGTTGTATTGTGGTTTATGCTTGTATAAAGAGCACAGTTAGAAAATGGCTATTTTAGGATTAGATTGTGTGCTCTGACCAAATTTCCTTTTTTTCCCTCTTGGATTTTAATATGATGGAAAGTGTGTATAAAAGATTTTTAAAGAGCTGTAGTAAATATCTCATCTGTTAACATGGTACTTGGGAGAGGATGTCTACATTGAATAAATTGCCTCAGAAATTAACAAAATTTACTAATTTCTGCTCTCAAAATAGCTTAAAAATATTGATTACATTGGCCTCAATTCTGTCTATATAAATGTTTCCTACTCAGCTAACAAATGAAAGAATTTATGGTATGTGGGAGTGTTTACCTTTATTGAAATACATTTCTACTGAATTAACCAACACTTATAGAACTAATTAATTATCAAACAAAATGGACATAAGCTTTTCAAATACATTTATAAAATAAAATTGAGTTAAGTATTGAGGATAAAGGGGGAGGTGAACAATAATCTGATAGTAATTATCCTGTCTATTTATAAAATAAGGGACTATCTAGATACTTAACTGTGTAAAACATCTGTGTTGGCAGTTTTCTCCCAAGGTACTTGGGCCTGGGATGTTTTCTTTTTCTATATTTTAAAAAATATTTTGGTTGGTTTCACCTAAAAGGCATTTCTGCTACCTTTAGCGAGATCCGTGTGCCACAGAGATTCTCAGATATGCCAAAAGCCCTGATAGTGTTGTCTGATACAGATAGAACTGAAAAGTCTTTTTTGAAATTGAGGACCAGGGGCGGGAGGCAGCCCTGTGTCCTCCTGCTTTTAAAGTGAAAATTTTGATGCCAGGGAAGTGGAGGCACCTTGGAATAGCCAATAGCTCTCAAGGGGTTCTTCTTTAGTAAGGAATATGAAACTTGAGTGACTGTCCTAAAATGGAAAGGATTCCTTAATTTTTTCATCTGGCCTGGAAGAAGGAGTGTTTTGCCAGACACCTTCAGTTCTTTTATGATGCAGTAGTTCCATGAGATCATGTTCCATAAAACATATCCTTATTAACATTATTCCAATTTTGCTGATTTTTCTCTAGCTTTAATGGCTAAGAGGGAAACATTAGTAGAGATGGAACTATGTATTCAAATGAAGATTAATCCCTTAGCTTCCACATGCCCCATGTTCCCCAAACTGTTCAGTGTTTCAGATATATTAGTAGAGCATATAGATGTATCAAACAGTCACATTTGAGCCCATGTGATTATATAGTCCTAATTAGTAGCCACTACTGAAATTCTATGAGAGGATGATGAGACTATAGGATTGAGCCCTTTTCATCAGCTGGAACACCAGAAACAAATTAGTTGTAGCTTACTAGATGTGTGAATGGCTATCTGATTTTTCAGTTGATAGTTGTATATTTTTGTTTGAAGATCTTAGCAAAGCAATGTCTCAAGATGGCGCTTCTCAGTTCCAAGAAGTCATTCGACAAGAGCTAGAATTATCTGTGAAGAAGGAACTAGAAAAAATACTCATTACAGCACCATCGCATGAGTTTGAGGTAAGGACTCTACAATGCTTCTTAAGCTTTTACCCATCCGCATGCTGAGTTGCCATTGCTGCTGATGATCATCCAGCTTAAAATAAACACAAGATGTAATATGAGCATAAAAAAATTAGAATTGCTCAACAATTAAGGATTTTCAGCATTTGGCCATTGTAAAACCATTGTCTTTTTCTTTTTTTAATTTTAGGAAGTTTCTAAAGTCTAAAAGAATCAGAACGAAATTACACTTTATTTGTTCTTGTTTTGGCATCATTGAGTGGAAAAATAGATATCAATATTCAGTGAGAATTGTGAAAAGTTAGTTTATCAACCATATATCTTGCATGCCTTTTTCAAAGAGCCAATTCTGATAGAACTATGCTATTTTGTCAGCTATAACAGAGGACCCACAATAGGCAGATGTTTACTTTTCTACTGATAAATCAATAGATTATCTTTTCATTTTCAAGTTTTAATTTCTGTTTAATGTTTTGAGGTTAGCTGTGTTTGTTTCTATCCTTTTCGTGAAGATTAATTTTTACTTAAAATAAATAGAGAAAGATATTGGTGAATAAATATAGAGGACCGTTTGGAACTTCCATAGACCAAATGGTGTTTAAATTACATGATACTGGTAGGAGATGGGGAGGATTATTTGCTTGTATTCCTTTAGGTGTGGTTCCTATTAGCTTTTCTTCCTCTTTAGTTTTAAATTGGAATACAAAAAATTCCTTGTTCTAATAATATCATTAGAATTTAATTGAAAAGTATTTTAAGTGTATAATATATAACTGTTTTTATTAAATATTAAGCATTCTGCTAGTTGTAACGATGATTTCTATTTTTACAGCACACTAAAAAAGACCTTGATGGATTTCGTAAGCTGTTTCATAGATTTTTGCAAGAAAAGGGACCTTCTGTGGATTGGGGAAAAATCCAGAGACCTCCAGAAGATTCGGTAAGTTTTAGATAATATGTAGGAAAATTTAAGGTAATTTAGGACATTGCTTTAACTTTCGAGTTAGTGTAAGGTACCTGTAAGAACCATCATTTCAGACAGATAGGAATATTTCTTTGTATTTGCTGTCCCATTATGCTGAAATTACAGAGGTAGCCTTTTGCCACTTTCCCTTCTGTTAGACCCATCTTTTCAGTTCTGCAGAGGATTTAATGAAAGTCTAATCTCCCTTTAATACTACCTCATAAATTAATATCCCTGACTATGAGATAGTTCTTTGGCAAAGTACCAAACACAATAAGAGCTTCATTTATGTTTTTTTCTTTCTTCTCTCTCAAACCATATGATTTCTTATTGTCTGTAGGGTCGTGTGCAGATGCTAAGTCAGCTCCTTAAAGCTTTCCCTCTGCTTTCAACCCAAATAGCCATATTTCCCCTGGCTGCCTTATTGGAACCAACCCAGCAGTTCCTTCTCAAACATTGTATTTCTAGACTTCTGTGTATGTTGTTTCCTTGGAATGCTGTGGTCTCTTTACCTATCAAATTTTTGCTTATTCTTTGAGGCCCAGTCCAAATATACCTCCACCACTATCATCAGCCCCTTGCAAAAAACTACACGAAGAGGTGTAGTGTGGTGGTATCAGAGGTTCAGATTCTAGCTCTATTGCTTATGAGCTTTGTGTAAAATGAGAATAATACCAAGTACTTTATGTACGTCACAGGGTCGTTATGAGGCTTCATTAAGAAACATATATGGAAAAAGTTAAACTCTGAAGCATTTTGCAGATGTTAACAGTTATTTCTATCATCATGCGGCACTTAGCCGGCCTAATTAGTATTAGTTGTTTGTATGCCTATGTTGTCTTCATACTAGTCTTTATGGCCAGGGGACTAATGTGCCTTGAACTAATGTTTTCTGAATGGATGATTTAAATGAAGCAATTGTCTAGAGGGAGAGCCAAGATGATGGTGTAGGAGGATGCTGAACTCCCTCCCTCCCAGGAACACATTGAAAGTATACCTATATTTAGAGCAATTCCTCCTGAGGGACAGCTGAGAGCCAGTTGAACAGCTTCTGCATAGAGAAGGTCGAGGAAATGCAAGAGTTCTCAGGAGCTGAGGGAACTATCCAGGAGTACCATTGTTTACATTTCTCCAGCACATAGATAGTGGGCATGAGCTCCATTCAGGTTTTTTGGCCAGCATGCATGGCTGCTATAGCACATCCCAGCCACCCCTCCTAGAGCTAGGAGGAACAGAAGGGCACCATAGTGTATGTATAAGGGGTCCCTCCACCCAGAGATTGATCCAGCGGATATGGCAGGAAGCTGCTGTGTGCACTCAATGGCTGCACATGCACGCAGGGTCCCCTGCCTAGCAAGAGTGTGAAGGCAGCAGAACGCCATGGTACCTGCATGCAGAGAAAGGGCATAGAGTGGGGCGCTGCTGTACGTGCACATGGGACTGCCCCACCCAGAGAAGGTGTGGAACTCAAGTGCAGCGGTGCTGGCACACAGGGCTGCCCCATCCAAAAAAAGTGCAGCGCTTGGAGAGTGTTGCAAGGCACACATGCAGAGCACCCATGCCCAGACCTGGCTCAAGCAACAGACAAAGCAGCAGGGCATACTGCATGTGCACTGAGTAGCTCTTCCCAGCACACGCAAACTAGGCTGCCCCACTTGGAACCCACTCCTTCCGGCCAGGCAACACACTATGCACCACATGTGCCTGCCCAGACTACAACCAGCCTGCCAAAACCATCTGACACACAGTCTAGATAGAGGCAACTTTTTAAAAATTGGAAGAGATAGATATTTCATCTAACTCATAGAAACAAACACAGAACATCAAACAAAATGGAGAGACAGACTAATAAGCCTCAATGAAGGAACAAGAGAAAATTCTGGAGAAAAACTAATGAAATGGAGATAAGTACTTTGCCTGAGAAAGAATTCAAAGAAACAGTCATAAGGATACTCAACAGGCTTGAGAGTAGAATGGAACTCAGCACTTCAAAAAGAGACAGAAAATGTAATAAAGAACCAATTAGAGATGAAGAATACAAAAACTGAAATGAAGAATACATTAGAAGGAATTGACAGCAGATTAGTTAATGCAGAAGAACAGATGGAGAGTCCTCAAAAAACTAAAAATAGATCTACCACACTACCCATTAATTTTATACTTCTCAGTATTTAGAGAAAACAAAAACAGCAATTTGAAAAGATTATACATCCCTGTGTTCACTGCAGCATTATTTACAATAGCCAAGATATGGAAGCAACCTAGGCGTCCATCAATAGATGAATCGACAAAGAGGATGTGGTATATATACAATGGAAATTTATGCAGCAATAAAAAATAATCAAGTCTTGCAATTTGAGACAACATGGATGGACCTAGAGGGTATTATGCTAAATGAAATAAGTCAGAGAAAGACAGATACAGTATGATTTCACTTATATGTGGAATCTAAAACACCAAAAAACAAAACAAAACAAAAACAGACTCATAAAAATAGAGATCAAACAGATGGTTGCCATAGGGGAGGGGGATGGGTGGATGGGTGAATTGTGGTAAATTGACATGATGACAGATGCATACTAGAATTAGTGTGATGATCATATTGTAAGGTATATAAATGTTGAATCACTATATTGTTCACCTTAAACTAATATAATATTGTATACCAACTATATTAAAATAAAAAAATAATAAATGAAGTAATTCTCTAAGGAGGTAGGTTTTATTAACATATTGACCTTTCTTTCTCCCCTTTCTTGTCAGAGTTTTGACCTCTGTTGCTTGTAGCACTTCTCACTGCAGGTATAGAAAAGACTTGATAAAGTGGAAATAATTGTGTATAGGTAATTTATCTCTTGTGTGTCTGTAATCTTAGATAATCTAATCCTGATTTAAAAACGGTATTTAGGGCAACGGTTTGACAGACTACTAGTAGCCCAAAGGCTTCCGCTGCCTGTGTTTGTAGTTTTATTGGAATATAACTGCACACATTCATTTATGTACCATCTATGGTGGCTTAAGCTTATGGGAGTCCCTCAAATTTTATTCTAAGGAGAAAATCTTAAGCATAATTCCTATTTAGAAATACTTTTATTCCCTTATGTGAAAAATATGTTTCAGTTCTTAAACGATTTAAAATTACATGCTCGTTGTAAAAAAGAAAACAAGCTAAAAAAATAAAAATTCCCCCTAAGCATTCACTGTGAAGAGTCCCTCACTTTTTATGTTGAAGTGAAAATTCCTCTTGTCTGTACTGCTTGCCAATTATACTGCATTTTTTTTTTAGGGTCCACTTTTTTAGTCTTTGATTTCCTTAGTTCTAGTGAATGTATTGTGATTTATTTTTGTAATTTTAAGTGATAGAATTAATATTTTCTCCTGAAAAGTAATGAGAATTCTTCTTTATAGGTATATAGTTTGAAAAAAGAACTATTTATAAATTCAGTCAGATTTCGTAAAAGTTTGTGAGCAGGCCTAAAATTATACTTAAAAAAATTAGGCATATATATTTCCTCCCTTTAAACTCTTAAATAATTTTTGCCTAGAAATTTATTCCTAATTGAAATAACCTCACTTTTCTAATTAATGATGGACCTAGGTATAAAAGTGTGGTTTCCTTAATTCTTGCTTGCAGACCTGGGAATTTTTTGTTTTCCCCTACACAAACTTAACCTTTTGAAGTTAGAGCCTACCTTGAAGGAAGATGTGCAGATTTGTCACTTTCAGTGTATTTTCAGATTAAAGATTTTGCTTTGCTAGTCAAGGAATCTGCCTTTGTGTATTTTAAGAGAAGATTATGACATATAATAGAGTTTCTTGGAGTGGGGATTTTGGAGAGTGGGGAAGGAAGGGAGTAGAGGGATCAGAACCACCTGGGGATTTTTCCAGTTTGGTATTACCATTCCCAATAAGGTCCCAACATACTCTTTCTGCAGGCTGTGCCCCTGTAGTGAACGGTAGTTACTAATTGGAATGCAGAATTGATAATGGAAAGAACAGAAAGAGAAAATAGAATTCTAAATGTAATATGATTTTGTGAAGTCTTTTTTGTTTATAAAAGTGTAAGCCTTCATTAAAAATATGTCTTCATTTTGAAGCCTATGTTTTGAGCATCTTTTAAAAAATGTGCTTATAATCCCATATACTCTTAATATTGAAAGCTTTAAAATGCAAAAGCAAAAAATAAGTTTACTATTAACTGTCATGAGCTTCTGAGGGCACAAATGTGTCTTATACTCTGTTAATAGCTTTTGCAGATAGTTCTGAGAATATGAATCATGGATTAATGTTTCTTCACCTTGTTTGTCCTATACTCTTCTACTTCCATCCCTCCCTCCCCACCCCACAACAGAGGTTTTCTCTCTCTGGTCATAGAAATTACATAAGGATCAATTTTCCTCTTTAGCGAATATGAGTTTTTGTTTTTAAATACAGGCTTATCCTCCTAACTAAAAAATTATTGTGGGAAAATAGCCATTTAGAATTGTATTTTTCACATCAGCCTTACATCAAAGGTATATACATAAACGCCATAACAGAGGATCTATATTTTTGTATAGGCGTTGACAAACTACCAGAGTTAACCACCTTATTTTGTAAATAAAGTTTTATTGGAAGACGGCCTTGTTCATTCATTTACATATCTGTATGGAGTTATGATATGGATAATTCTCTGTCTCAATTTTGTGAATGTTAACTAAGCGATTGTTATAATCAAGATTATCTTGATTATTTAGCTACATAAATAGAAGAAAGTTTTTAAAAATATTAAGGTTAATGTTTTAGATTAGAGCAAGGAAGACCCAGTCAGCATGGCATGTACAGCTTCATTTGAGAATTTCATTGTTTTCTAGAGAGGCCGTGAGAGTATATTGTTCCTAGCCAAGCTTAATGTTTGTGCTTACCTCTTGGGGATGGAGAGGTATGAAAAATAGATAAAAGAGGTGATTTGCAGAGCCTGCTGAAGAAGATATTAGGGCTGACAGGTTCTTTTAAGCCCTCACTTAAAACCTGTTATCACCTAGCTGGCAGTGATCTCTGGTGATAATAAAGTACATTCTCATTTATGTGAAAAATGTTCTCTAAAGAAGGCCTTTTCATTTAGATAGGAACAGAAGGTCCCTGGTTGATTTATGATTGTCATTGTTCTTGTTTTGAAGTCCTCAAAAGGGTGGGAGTATTATTTGTGAATGGGGAGAGTTATATGAGGGTCAACTTTTTTTTTATTGAGGCAGAGAATTGGCATAAAGAATATCATACCAATATGATATTTAGCTTCAACAGGTTTTTTGTTTGTTTTGCTCCATAAAATAACTGAGAGCTTTTCATACTCTTAGTCTGTCAGTACAAAAACACTGAAATGTGTATAATGGCAAGGCATTCTGAGAAAGTTACAGTATATGTGTGCAGAGTAAAAACAATAGGTTTTTTTTTTTTTTTTTTTTAAGATGAATCATAGTATATGATGTTCGCTCATCTTTTTGAAAGACTTAATGGGAGGCAGTTTGGCCAAGGATCTGACACGTGACACAGGATGGTTTGCTCTGAGCATGGTAAAAACTTCCCAACTGCAGTCAGCTAATGATAAAGCTGTTAGAGACTTGTTTTGTGTGTGTGTAAACATTAAATGAGATCCCAAATGTAAAAATGTTCTAGTCATGGAGCATGCTTCTTCATGTCTAGAGCCATAAGAAAGGCCCTGAGAGAGCCATATGTCGAGTCTTCGCCTGCCATCACAGCTCCTGTTCACTGGCTGAGTGGGTTACACTGGAGAGACGTCAGAAACTAGTTTCTATTTTATGGAGACACATTAACAGAAGATTGGAACAGAATGTAAAAACCATGCTTCATTATATACCTCAGTTTGTTTAGGTTTTTCAACATTGTAAAACATTAACCCAAATAATTAAAAAAGAAAAAAGGCAATTAATTGTCTATTATATTTCTATAAAGCTGTGGGGAAAAGCTAAAAGACAAGAAACAGACTGGGAGAAGATATTTGCAAAACACATATTCAAACACAATTTTATTAAGAATTGACAAACATGAAAAACGTGGTTTTTTTAGTTATGACAAACTGTATAAGGTTAATCGACACTTTAGCTGTTAACAGGTTTTATATTTTTAACGTCAGGTTCATTGAGGTATAATTTACCTATAGTAAAATTTACCCTTTTCGGTGTACAGTTTTATGAGTTCTGGCAAATGCATACACTCGTTTAACTGCCGTCACAATCAATATATAGAACTTTTCCATTATCTCCAATAGTTCATAGTGCAGCTTTAAAGTATGCTTCTTAAACCCTTACAGGACTTTGGTTCCCACTTCCCTCTTTCCTTAAACACACAATCTAAGCAAATATGTATCTTTTTAAAGTATTGCCTTTTCCTTCATTCAGACTTCTGCAATGGAAGAGGTCAGCCTGGCCAACACTCTCAGTTTTATGTCTGACTGGGCTTTCTCTTAACCTTTGTCCACCATGCCACACCTGCCCTTTAATCTTCCATAAAACTTTCTTTTTATAGCCTCTGGCCTTTTCTCTCTCTCCTACTTTATTTCTCCAAGGCTTCTCCAACAATGTGAATTGTATAGTTAAGCTAACAGTGTACTTTATACAACTTTACTCACTATTTAGTACCTCAAGAGTTTAAAGATAGTATACAACATAAACAGGATGATGTTAGAGGCTTCAGTTTTATTTTTAAGGGAATTTAGAATTATCAGTTATTTTAAAGCATCTCTTGTCTACCATTAGACTAATAGGTTGGCTTGTAGGGAAGATGCAAGGTGATTTTATTAAGGAGCTCGTCCTAGTCACATAAGCAGGTTGGCTTTTGGACTCTCCCATTTCTTCTGTTTGAATTCTATTCCAGCTTCCTGAGTCATCCACTTTTGTCCTTTCTAATCCATACTAAAGTGGAATGTTCTTGGAAAACTGCCTTAGCTGATAAGGATATGGTCCAATGCCTCACAAGGTTGACTAAGTTTATGAATTCAGCTGACTTCTATAAAAGGGTGATGACTATTGACCTGTTTATCATGTTTGAATTTTATTTTTTATCATATATGTTTTGCCTTTTGCAGTTAAAAAATTTCCAAAAGTCTTTGAATTTCCAAGACTTTCTATAAAGAATTCTAGATTACAGCAAGTTATAGGGAGCAGCTGTCACCTTCTCATCCTAGTTATCTCGTACTTTGTAGGATCATTTCTATGTGTAAACACCCTGTTTTTTTGTTTCTTGTTTTTGTCATTTGGGTTTTCTGCCAGTTTTTTTATTGTCATCTCTCCTGTAGTTTATCAGGTTTAAAGTACACCATTGTAATGAGAATGTTATAGTTTTATATCTCTTCAGCATTTTGGAAGTTGCTACAGTTTTTAATGGAAGGGCAGTGGGTATGGGACTTTGAGAAACAAAAATATCAAGAGTAACAAAATGCTGTAAAAATTGAATAAGTGAGAAGCAATTTACCATATGTATTTCTAAGTAAACTTTAAATTTTAGAATAGTTTGATTTATCAAAAAGTTGCAAAGATACACTATATTTTTAACCAGAAACATTATGTAGCTATCCAAGCTAATTTTTGTTACCCGTATCCCATTTTTAAACTTCCTGCTGTGTCAATAGAAGCACAAAATAATTGCTGAAAATGCTGATGGAATTTTTCTTCAGACTCAAAATGGAAAATAAATAAAAGATAGCTGAGAAGAAACATGGAAATTCCAGAGGGATACCTGTGACTAGACTAAATGTGGAAAAAGGTATAAGTAAGCCATTAAACAAAGATTTCTATTTATAAATGGGCTTGTTTAAAAACAAGTGTCCTTAGCCTTAAAGCCTTCAGGAGATTGGAAAGTTTTCTATTTCAAAAGAGCATGAAAGAAACACCATTCCAAAGTTTTTGTTTTTAATGAAGCTGAGCTTTTAAATTATTTTTTATTTTAAAAAATTTGTAAAGACCTATATTTGCAAAGCTCTATGTTTATAGTTAATGCTTATTGTCAGTGTTGGGGTGCTTATATGTCAGATATTGTAAGAATTTTTTATGCTCGTGATCTCATTGAATATTCACAACAGACTTGGAAGATAGGTGCAGTTAATATGCTCATTTAACAGAAGAGGAAACTGAAGTTCACAGTAACTTGACTAAGAGTAGGAGCCCTGATATGAACTAGGTCATCAGGCTCCAAAGGCCTAGTTCTTTGGTGTCTTTTAGTAACAATAATGGAGCTCTTTTAGGAGTACAGCCCTGTCTTTATCTGTAGTGTGAAGAATGTGGCATACTTTATGTGATTATCAACAATAGTATTAATAGAAATAAGAGCAAACACTTATTCAGCACTAATGTGCTGAGCTCTGTTCTTAGCTTTCTCTGTGCATTTCCTTACGTAATCCTCAAAACAACTCTAGGAGCTCTCTATTATCCCTATTTCACAATGGAAGACTCTCAGACCGAGAGGGATTGAGTTGTCCCTACAGTTTTCTGGTGAGTAAAATGGTCCAGACTCTTAACTGCTATGGTATGTTATAGAGCAGTCACCAGTTGCCATTAATGTTTAAAAGAAACTTGAAAGTCTTTAAAGTGTGGCTTTTTCATCATTTTTCCATCTTGTGTAGAACTGTTGAGTATGCTGCCCTTCTTCCCTCAGGGCTTAAAATACCCTCACTTCTCTTTGAAGTTCTTCCAGCAACAGATTTAACAAATATTTGTTCAGCAGCTACCGTGTGGTGGGCTTTTATCTAGACACTGGGATACAAGTGAACAAGATAGACAAGAGCCTAACACTCATGAAGTTTCATTCTAGTGGGAGAGAGAAAACAAATGCATCAATAAATAAGATACTCTTAAAGACTGATTTCCCAGACTCTTCTGCAGCAGTCACATCTCCCTAGCTGAAGTCTCTTTCTGATTTACCTGTAGTCACTACACAAAGTTATAAAAGTCTCCTTTATTTGTTACTTTTATTCTACAAATTTATCAAATATCCACTATTTTCATTATTGGGAATGCAAAATAAAGACAATCGCTGCTCTTATTAAAGAGTACATAACTTTGTACAATGCTTCCCAACCTTCCCATGTAATGACATATGTAGAAAATGTATGGGGGTAAATATAAGAGGCTATTTAGCTGGGAGAGGGACTGTTGCTTTCTCAAGCTCTGCCTAACTGTCTAGAGAGCTAAAGGAATCAACATGCAATAATAGTAAACCAGTTTTGAGTTTCAGGTTTAGTGGGTAGATGTTTGCACAAAGATATGTATGTAGTACATTGGGAAGTACATTGGGATAATAGGTATGAGGAAGTTCTGGAGACACTTCACTAACCATCTTCCACTAACTAGAGAGATTAGCTGGTGCTCATTTTCTTTGAATGCTTGGTCTACTCTTTATTATCATAAGTTCTTCTCTCACTAGTGGAGTGGCTTCCTCACCAAAACTCAGTAGTACTTGTTCCCAAACCTGCTCATGCCAGTTATATTTGTTGTGATGACAAATGTAATTAAATGTTATATAAACTGATGAAATGGGTTTTTAAAAAGTTATTATATGAAAAATGAGTTGAATGGGGAAAATCAGATAAAGACGAGTAGCCAAAAACAGCAATTGAATTAGATATGGATGAGACAAGTATGAAAGAGAAAATTGCTGAAGTCTAGAATTCTTCTGCATGTACATTGTTTCACAGATGACTAAGTTCTTGGTCCACTTCGAAGAAAGGAAACTGGAAATGTTAGATGGTATATTATTGGTGTGGTTTACATTAAGACAACACAGAGTTCTTGTCAGCAGATCCATACCCTGTCTAAGGAAAAGACCTGTGTAGATAAATGTACATGTATTTGTAAAAGGTTGAAATAGTTTATATATCTAAAACTATTTCATTATTCTATACTTGAACTTAATTTTTAAATTAACTGTCTGCCCGTCCAGAATGTTTTAGCTAAGTAGCTTTCTGATGTATATACCAAGTGTAGCAAGAGAAGGAGCAGCTAGACAGTTGGGAAGTCCTAAGAAAGAGATGAAGAGGTACTGTTAGAACTGCGATTTGAAGTAAGAGTAAGTTTGTCTAAAAAGAGAACACAGTGTACAAAAGCTCAAAGGCATGAGAGAGTAGAAGGTGCTTTAAGAACATGGTTTTATAGTACTACTAGAGAATAAGAATGGAAATGAGTGGAAGACTAGGGTAGACAAGGTTAGTAGGGATCATATCTGCAATTCATTGTCAATTAGGACAGATCAGTTTGGCCAAACTAAGATGATGGGAAACACAGGAAATAGGAAGTCTTTAGCTTTACAGCAGGCTAGTTGGAATGTATTTTTTGGAGGCAAATGAGAAGTAGCTGTGCTTTTAAGTTCTTAAATTCTAAACCCCAAATTACATAAGGTGATTTGGATTTCTTATAGCTCTTAGTCACTATTGGAGAAATGGCTCCTAATTTTAATTTTTCTCTCCTTTTTTTTTTTTTTAATATCTTTTCTTAGGGATAGCTGACCTTCTTGCCATTTAGTTTCTGTACATTGATGATGTGTATTGAGCAATTTCTCATAGTTGTAAAACCTTAATGACATTGAGCTATAATATTCCCAATCTTATATTTTGTCAACAGTGTCTGAGAAATTACCTCATGCTCAGTGTCATACTAATATATTCCACCATTACAAAACCACTTGTGTCTTCATACTGAATTCACTTTGCCTTCAGTATATTTAACACTTTTTTGTTTTTCCATTTTAGCAATAATAGCAGTGAGATTAAGAACACATACTCCAGAGTTTTAAATCTTAGCTTCATCACTTCTCAGCCACGTAACATTGGGAAGGTTATTTTACTGCTTTAAGCCTCAATTTCCTTACTCATAAAAAATAGACATAATAAAAGTAAGATTTTAGTGAAGATTATTGAGACTGTATCTAAAGCATTTACTACACGCCAAGCATTCTGATAAAGACTTAATAGATGTTTGCTGTTATTGTTATGCGTTCAACAGACATTTATTAAATACCTCCTAGATGCCAGGTACTATCGTAGGCACAGTAGAAACAACAGAATTAAGAATACAGATGATATTTCTTTCAAAAATTCTATAACTTTCATATTTATGTATTGTTATTTCTCTTTGATTATGAATATATTCTAATATCATTATACTGAATTTATATATATTTCATTTCTGATTGTGAATAATGCTTTTTATTTTTAACAAAATATTCCATCAAGTAGATGAACTATAACTTATATCCCTATAATTCACTTATTTTAGATGTGTTGGTAGTTTGTAATTTTCATTGTAATAAATAAAGCTCATCTATCTCAACAGATTTTCCTTATTACAGAGATAAAATTTAGCTAATTTTTTAATCTTCAGGATTACAGAAGGTCTTAAACAGGTCAGTGAGAATAAACAACATAATGCTCTTCATTATGAAAATGGTTAGGTGTACTATTCTGTTTGATGGGTTTTAGTAAAGGGTATCCATACAGTGAAAACCCTACATATATGTAGAATTGTCTTTAACTGACAACTCCACATATGTTCATAGATTTTTTTTTTAATCTACTAAACTCAAAATAGATGTAAGGGGTTGGCCTTGTCTCAGAGGACTATTGTAGCTATCGAAAGAATTAGCTGTCCATTCTTATACTGTGTAGAGGTGTAGGTATTTAAAGGATTGGTGTGTGTTCATTATGGGGTGTAAGGTTTACTGAACTGGTAAGTCTTTGCAGAGTGTCCTTGACATTGGAATATTAAATCTTAGGTGAAATTATAGGAAAGATGGCTGATGACCATTATAGGATTAGCTCTTTGATCATATATCATTGAGCATGGCAAAACTTTGGAAATCAAATGTTTTTCCTTAATATCTTGATAGAGGGGGGAAAAGACAATGAATCCAGCTCATCACTTGACATTTGACAGGGCGTAAGGGTTGGGAGTTTTTATAGGTGTATCAGTGTGTGTTACTGGGGATTCTCCTATAGTGTACATGTAGGTTTATTCTTATTTTCTGCTATTATTAAAGCCCTGTGATTAATATACTTACATATAAATCTTTACATCTCTGATTTAGTTTTTAGAAAAAATAATCAGAAAGGGTGTTTTGTTTAGAGAATATGAACTTTTGAAAATTTCTTGTTACATATTTCAAATTGCTTTCCAGAAAGAGTATACTGATTTGTACTCTCATATTAATTTATTGGTTCAACAGCTATTTTTTGAGTGCCAGCTCTGTATTAGAGGACCATATCGGTAAAGCCCTATTCTCATCTCGTTCCTAGTTTACAGTCTAGTGGAGATGTGGACAATAGAAGATATGTAATGTAATTTCAAGTAGTGATAAGTGACATGATTATAAGTAAAAAAGGGCCAGGGGACAGAGAACAAGGGAGTAATACTTTAGATAGGGTAGGCAGATAGGAGAGGCCTCTCAGAGTTAACATTGAGTGGAGACTTACAAACTATTGTCAGTCTCACTACATTTATTAAAGCATTGAGTGTTATTGCTTTTAAAAATATTTGCCAGTTCAGATGAAAAAAAATTTTAGATTTTTATTTAAAATTTTATTTTTTTCATTGGCTATTAGTTATTGCTTGAAATATTTAATTGCAAACTTGTTTTATTTGTAATAATTGGTTATTGGACTTTGAGTTGCTATGGTCCTTAATTTCATATAACAAAAAGGCTCAGTACTCAAGTTTGGCTCCCCAGAGAGGGCAACATGAGACTATATGAAAATAAGTGACTTCTATGATTCTGGCTCCTGGTTATAGTTCTTGCTGATATTTTTACTAAGGCTGATTTTTGTAACTGAGATAGCAGATTGTAAGATTGTATTAAAGGATATTGAGCATGAGTTACTGAATTGGTGCTGATGAGTGTAATTGTTTAGAGCAGCCGTCCTCAACCTTTTTGGCACTAGGTACCAGTGCTCCTATGAGAATCTAATGCCTGAAAGTACCTATTTATTCACCCCTTCTTATACATTTTTGCTTTTAGACATGTGAGGACTTAGTGTTTGAATAGGACAGCTGATTGATTCTTTCCACCACTGGAAAAATTGCCCTTTTGTTTTCTAGTCCACATTTACTCAATATTAAAATTAGTTTTTTAAAAAAACAAAAATGTGGGATTTAATAGCTGGCAAAATTGAAATATATACTTGATTTTGTACTTGTGTTCTTTTGATTTATATGTGGAAGAAGACAAAAAGAACTTTCTTAGGAAATGTACTTTTCCAAACTCAGCTTATAACTTAGTTTATGATGTGATTGTACATTTTATTTGCTTACTTATCATAGAGGGATTGTTTGTGATTACTACACTAATATTCTGGCCCATAAAATTACTTTTTATGCAAAGCAAAGTCTTAAATTCAGGTTTTCTTTGTCAAATATGTATGTAATGTATGCTAATTTAATACTTTTTTCTTGAATTAAAATAATGGGTGTTTGTAATTTGGTTTCTAATCAGTAATGAAACCACTTTTATTTTAAACTTAGTATTTAATAAAACAAGAAATAAGTTCCTTATCCAGAGTAAGACAAGAAATAATTTTCAGTGAATAGATTTAATTTATTAATAGCTCTGTTCATTCCATTCATTTGTTCACTTATTTACTCAACAAATATGTGAGTGCCACCAATGAACCTGGCACTTAGTTAAAGGCAATGGATATGGTGAGGGGGGAGTACCATATTGCAGTTACTGCCCTCATGGAGTTTTTGTCATCTACCAGATGTGGAGCACTGAACAAACAATTTAGAGATAGGGGAGTAATTGCTATGGTAGAAGCCAGTAGTACCTGAAGCAAGAAGTGGGGGCTGCACCAGATTCACTCTGGGGCATGAGGGTCACAAAAGGCTTCTAAAGGAAGTAATGATTTTGCTATGTGTTTCAGGGACTCCTTGAGGAATACATGTGTGCCTGCACATATACACCCACACAAAAACTTTAAACATTTTTAAAAATTCTTTTAATTGTGATAAAAACACATAACATAAAATTTACTATCTTGACCACTTTTAACACTTCAGCAGTGTTAAATATATTCACATTGTTGTGCAGCCAGTATCCAGAACTTTATCATCTTGCAAAACTCAAACTTTGTACCCATGAAACAACTCCCATTTTCCCCTACCCCCACCTCATAGCAACCACCGTTCTGTTTTCCGTCTTTCTGAATTTGACCACTCTAGGTACCTCATATAAGTGGATAAAAGACTTTTTTAATCTTAGGTTTTCTTTCTGTTGTTGAAAATTGCCAGAGTTCTGCCAATTACACATCCCTGTTTTGCTTTCCTGGACAGATATGAGAAGATACAGACACCTGGGGGATTGTTCTATGAATTTAATAACTGAGGTAGCAGATTGTAAGTGTTCTTGCCAGTGGAAGCAAGAAGCCAGCATAGCCTAAGGGAAATCCTGTTCTCTGTGACTATCCTGAGAAGTCCTTGGGCAGTGTGGAGTCATTTTAAGAGAAGCATAGTTCGAAATGGCAGAAATATAATAAAACTTGCATTTTTCTCATCTCAGAAGACTGTCTTAAACCAGGGTTTGGCAGACCATTCCTGTTAAGGTCCAGATAGTAAATACTTTAGCCTTTGTAGGCTATTGCAGTCTCTGGCATAATTACTCAGCTCAGCCAGGGTAGCATGAAAGCAGCCATAGATGACATGTAAACTAATGAGAGTGTCTGTGTTTCAATAACACTTTGTGAAAACAGGTGGCAGGCCTGATTATCCCACAGACTACAGTTTGTTGACCCCTGTCTTAAACTATCCTCAAGCTACACATGACTGGAGAGAGACTTTGGGTGAAACTCCCACCTGAGATCATTAAGTTGCTTTGTGACTTGGAACAGAGAGAGAAATTCAATACCATGTTCTGTCAAATTTGTGCCATTGATTATAAGTTGTACCTTTTACGTATCACTAAGAAAGAAAAAAAGTGCAACCAGGTAATTGTAAGATCCCATTGGTTGTATGCTGCATCCTGGTTTCAGAAACGTTAAAATACGAGGTGGGATGGAGAGTGTGTCTGAATCAGTGCTGTAGTGATAACACCAGCCAACCGTTAAATTCTTACTGTGGGCCACACATTTTGCTTAGCACTTTACATGTATAATCTCATTTATCATCATGACAAATTAATGAAGTAAATGAAAAAGGCTTAGAGCAGTTAAAAAATTTTTCCATAATAAGCAGTGGAGTCTAAAATTCAAACCTGGGCCATCTTCAATGCAAAGCTTACAGATGTGTAGAATGGCAAAAAGATGGCATACATGTAACCATCTCAAACTACATCACAGTGTCAACATCTTATTCACACCAAACAGAAGCCACCTCATTGAAATTCACTTTGGAGAGAGTTAAAGTTTACTTTTTGCTTTAATGGCATATTAACTTTAACTGAGAAATAAACTGCATGTCTTATAGAGATTATTTTTATATTCTGTGAATGGTTGGTGGTGGTGGGGGGTGGGTATTGCAGTTTTCTGAAAGAGAATTCATTAACTTCAGATTTTCACAAGTGCCTGATAATTCATAAAGCCTGAGAATCACTGGTCTTGACCTGAGATGTGGAGGGTGAAGAAATGGTAAGTGGTGAAGTGAAGTTTCATGAGAAAAATTCAGAGGCCTACAAGCAAGAGATGTGGCACGTTAGAGAGCCCAGCGTGTTCCTGGAGCACAGTGTGTCAGGGAGAGTAGGAGAGGAAAGAGTAGAAGCAAAAAGGGCCAAATCATTAAGAACCTTGAAAACCATGTCTTCCAATTAGGATTAGATTTAGCTACGTTTATTAACGAAACTCAAAATAACAAAATCAATCTAGACAGAGGCAGTCCAGAGCTAGTACGGCAGTTTGGGGTCATCAGGAGCCTGGGCTTCTCCATCTTGCCACTCTGTAATCCTTAGGATATCTCCTCATGGTATCCCAGATGGCCACCTAAATGAACTTTAGTCACCATGTCTCCATTTTACCATGTTTTCCACTCCAGCAGGAAGGAAGAAGAAGGCCACGTCCCCTGCCCTTTCAACAAAGACAGACTTTGTTGAAATCTTTCAACTCACTTCCAGTTAATCACATTGGCCAGAACTTTGACACAACAGGAGACTGGGAAATGTAGTCTTTTATTTGGGATGGTGGTATACCCAGGTGAAAATTGAGGTTCTGAAGTGGAAGGGAAAAATGATATTGGGATAGGCAGCTAATAACTCTGCCATGCCATGTCAATGTCTTATTTTTGTGAATGTTGGAGAGAAACATGTTCAAAATCTTTTCTAAAATATCATCACCTGTGTGGTGAAGAGTAAGGAGACCGTAGAGACCACTGAAGTAACACAGATGATTGGTGAGCGGGGTGCTGACTGATGGCAAAACTGACAGGATGAGTTATGAGTAGGCTCCTGGCTTAGCTGCGGGGTGTGTCTTGGTGCCATTGAGACAGGAGTGATTGAAGCCATGGGATTGGAGCAGGTTGCCAGGGACGAGGAGGTCCGCTTAAAATAGGCTTGAAAAGGATCAGGTAAAAAGAGGAGGTAAATAGAATGTGAAGTTTCAGAAGTCAAGGGTAATAGAGCATTTCAACATTTAGGGAGGAGTCAGTTGTGTCAAATGCAGCAGAGAATGCAAGTAAAAGAACTATTGATGTTATTGATAGGTTTAGCAGTTAGGAGGATGTTGATGACCTTGTTAAGAGCAGTTCATTGAGTGACGGAGAAAACTAGATGGCAGTGGGTGAAGGAGTGAAAGGGAGGTGAGGAAGTAGCAGTGAATGTAGCAACTTTTTCAAGAAGTTTTGCCTCTAAGAAGATGGAGGAAAAAAGGATGTGGATGCTGGAAAAGATGAGCGAGTGTATGTGTTGCCGTTTCCTTTGGTTTTTAGATGGCGAATATTTGAATATATTCATGCCGATGGAAAGGAGTGGAGGGGGAGAGGCTAAAGATGAGACTGACAGTTGATGAAATGGGGTTCTTGAGATGGGCACTGGTAGAGAGATTGTCTTAGGGTGGGAGACAGTTCTTGTAACCAGAAGGAAGGGGAAGAAGCAAAGATGGAGTTGCAGGAAGGTCCTGAGGATCTGGTAGCAGAAAGTTGAGAGCACTCTGTAGATGATGGCTTTTATTTGCTTCATGAAATAGAAATTTAGCTCAGCTTGGTGGCTGAGGGGGTGTTGGTGAGCTTGTTGATGTGATAATGTCCATGATTTGCTAGCTTTCCCTTAATGAAAAAAAAATCTCTGGTCTAGGTATGATTTTTTTCTGTCATTAAATTAATTTGTAGGAGCTTTCAAACAAGCCAGATTTTGATCATTACTTTTAGAAATGTGAAATGAGGAGACAGTATGCAAAGGTGCCTGGCATAGAACTTGGCACACGGGCACTGTGCATTAAGGATTGAGTGAATAAGCTGATGTTCTTGGGACACTTCCTGTACGTATGGCTGTCATTCCAAACTTATTTTTCTGTTTATACAGATCATTCTTTCCGGCAAACTTGGTTTTGTTGAAAAAAAAAAAAAATCTTTCGGATTGAAATAATCATACCCTTGTAAACTGTAACAGGGCAGGTACTGTTAGCTTGTTTGGGGTGTTTGGCACTGTCTCCAGGAATAGCACAAATATGCTACCAAGAACTAGGTTACACTATTGCTAATGGGAACAGTGTGTCCATGACTGTGTGATGAATTCAGCTTTTCTTCTAACTAGAAACTAAGTCGAGAACAGACTTGGCAGGATACAGATCATGGTAGACAGTTTTTAAAAGGATTTTTAAAAAAAAATCTTTCAGCTTCTGCCGAAAAACTAAATTGACATCCTAGAGGGCAAAATGTTGAAATCGCATTCTTTAGTAGATGGCTAACTACTTTCTTTTATTCATGCCCCAGGAAGTTGGTTATTTGACCAATTCTTTTATTCCAGTGAGAAGATGAGTGGCCTCACCTTCCTTGCACATTTTGCAGGGAGCCTCATGGGATTTTCACCACCTCACCTTTAGAGACTGCCCTACTGTATATTTAGTTCCTGTAGAGGTCTTCTTAGAACACTGAACTCTCTTCAGATTTAGGAGAAAGAAAAATGGAGTGATTAGGATTGAAAGCACAAAGATCACACTAGTAATTGACTAATGTGATTCAGTCAGAGTAACATCAGGCGGTATCCGACAGTGCATGGTACTCCCTGTTGTCTCCGAACATCATCCATCTTTGCCTGAGTAGATGTCTTTGTGCATTCTCCTGAGGAAGCAGAGAAGGGGAAAGCAGAGAGCTGGTCAAAAAATGTTTCTGGTGTAACTTTAGCTGTTGCCAGGCAACTTTCTGACACAGATCCCCTTGGCTTGTGGAACTCAACAGTTCTGTGGGATTGCTTGGTGAGGTCTCTGGCAAGGGTGTGGACAGCATGGCCAACAGAGAGAACTTCTGTTGGCATAAAGGATGATTTACATGATGGAAAGCTGTGCTTACCACCCAGTTTAACCCTTAATAACGTAGAAAGTATCTGGCTTCCTGGAATCAAACAGTTGGTACCTTTATTTGAATGTGTGGTGGTAGGGGGCAGGGTTGCAGGGGAGGATGGGTATAAGTCACCAAACACAAGTGAAAGACCTCCAGTGGAGGCTTCCAATAGCAACACTAACCTGACCACTCTGGACAGCTCTCCTCTTGTCATACCTTGTTATTTCACACCTTATGACTCTTCTTCCCTTTCCCTTCATAGTTTTTCTCAGAGTCCTTTTGTTAACAGTCAAGTTCCTCAGTGGGGCCTATATTTGATTAGCTGCTTTAAAGATTAGTAGCAAGATAAGTAGGTATTACTGAAAGCACTACAAAAAGAACCATGGTTCCTTGACATTTGTAGAAGTAGGGCAACGCCTTACCCACTTAACTTGTGGTGGAAGCTTCTAAATGGGGCACTTGACAGAGAATTCCGGGAACGGAATGGTAAACAAGTCTTTGTACCTGTGAGTTGCCTTGGCCTGTGCCCAACAGTCTTTTATTGATTTGGTTTTGGAACTTAATGTTATGCTTGGATTAGCTCATTTTATTTCATACCAAATATTTGAAGAGCAATTCAGAATTAAATTTAAAATTTAAACTCAAGTTCTTAAGATACCTACCTTGGGGAGATTTTTAATTAAAACTAAAAGTATACTTAATACACCTTCTGGCTGAAGGCCAGATCGTTATGATGTTGAGACCTTATATCACCATCTTAGAATAGGTTTCTGGGATACAAGAAGAAAATTATATAGTTTCCATAGACTCAGTCAAAAAGAATTGTCTTCTAAAAGCATTCTAATAAAATACATGTTTTAAAGTTTGATTAATGTGAGTAAAATGTATGTTTTCTCTAAATATTTTCATAAACTTTATATTCTTTATGGTGTATGGTTCAGAGATGATTTATCATGAATATACATGATTTTGGAGGATTTTATTTTCTCCTGGTGAAACTTTAAGGTAACAGGGTTGACATTTGGTTTTTAATTCATCTTCACAGGAGGTGAAAAATTCCTATTAGTATTTTTTCTTGAAGGCTCATGACCTAAATAGAATTAAATACCTAAAATCTGAACATAGTTTGTTTGCTTTGTTTAATGCTATGAATATTAGTATATCAAACAATTCTTTAAAGGTTAGAATTAAGGTATCCAGTTTACATTATTCTGCCTGATATTATTATTTAAATTAAATATAAACATTTGTGGGGTCAAAAGGAAATTATATTCTTTCTAAAGACAGCTAATATAGTCACTTTTTATGTATACTGTCAGTTCATTTCCCAGTTTAAATTTAACTGAAATATTTGCAAACGTCGTATACAAAACTAATAGCTTTAAAAATAATTAACTCAGCATCTTTACTCATGTAATAATAAGCATTTATACTTTGGTAGAATATTAATGTTACATGAAATTTTTCAGTCCAAGTTACATCAAGAATGTTTACCTCTATTTGAAACAGACTGTTCAGATATTGCCAGTTAATCCAAACAATATGCCTTACTTGAATAGTTGATGTTGTAATGATAAGATATGAAGGGTACTTACATTTTCACGAGTTCAAGAACTCCTGAATTGGGGTTCAAGTGTAGGAGTGGGCGTTTGGCCTTCCTGAGGCTTAGGCAAAAGCTGAATACAGATTATTTGGTCAAATTCTGAGACTGAAGTATTCTTAGTAAAAAGTTTTCTGTTATATTACAATGTCATACTATGCATTGTTAGATAAATGGACTGTTGATTCACAAAGATAAGGAAGAATCAGGTTCTTGCTCGTCTTTTTATGTGCTTGGTTGAATGTCTTGTGATGTCAGGTGTTACTAAAGCGAAAAATGGTTATGTTGAGCCAAAGATCCTGGCAGAGTTTTATTAAAATGAACTGAAACATAATTCTAATCCTTTGGTTGATTTTTTTAATAGACCATTTAGAACTGCACGTGTCACTAGCCACATGTGTTGATTTATATTAATTTTAAATAAAATTAAAAGTTCAGTTCCTTTGTTGCGTTAGCCACATTTCAAATGCTCAATAATCACAGAAAGCTAATCACAAATTATAAGACGTGTCCGTAATAGCAGAAGTTCTGTTGGATAGCACTATGTCTAGAGAGTGACAGTGAAAAAAGTGCTGTCCTGTTGATCTTTTGACTCCATATTTAAATACAAAGATCTGTCTTTTTACGTCGGTTACATTTTTGTAAAGTTTTGCCTTGGAGTGACAGGCTGCCCATCCCTCAGAGATACTAGTAAATTCAGAACACAGGTGTTGAACGGGGTCTGAAATCCAGGTCCTGCCATTCTGCATTGTTTTCACATGTATCTGAAGAGCAGTATTTTCTTAGAATTATACTTTTAGAACAGTAGTCACACTTATAGTGTTCTTTTCACCCTTTTAATCTTTTACTTATTTTATTTTACATTAAGAGTGTATTGTTATGTTTATTAAATTCAAATAAAGAGAATCAGTTTTCTGATTACTAAACTAAGACTTCAGAACTTGTATTCTGTTTAACATCGAGGCTCATTTGCCATAGCATGTCAACATGTACCTATATTCCAATCCTTTGTACCAGTCCCCCTTCTCCCAGATTTGTTGTGTATACACACAGATAAACTTTATTAAACACGGGCCTTTTTCTGGAAAGGCCTGTATTATTTGGGTGATATCCTCAAACATATGTCATTTAAAAAAAAAAAAAAAAAGAAAGTGAAATGAATCTTGAGAACGTTATGCTAAATAAATAAGACACAAAAAGACAAATTCTGTGTGATCCCACTTGTATGAGGTACCTAGAGTACTCAGATTAACAGAGGGAGGAAAAGCACAAGAGTGATTGCCATGGGCTGCGTGGAGAAGGGAATGGGGACTTGTTTTTTAATGAATTTAGTTCCACTTTTGCAAGATGAAAAAAGTTCTGGAGATTGGTTGTACAATAATGTTAATACACTTAACACTACTAAAGTGTACACTTAAAAATGGTTAAAATGGCAACTTTTATACTATGCATATTTACTTCAGTTTAAAAGAAGAATGTTATAAAGCTGGTTCTCCCAACTTTGAGAGTGTCTTGGGCCTTTGCGTTTTCATACACACTTTAAATTGGCTGTCAGTTTCCACACAAAAATACTCTTGAGATTTTGATGAGAATTGCATTGATCAGTTTGGGAAGAACTGACATCTTTACACTAGTAAGTCTTTAATTTGTAAACATGATAAAACATCTCTGAATAATTTAAGTCTTTTAATGTTTCTCAAAAATGGTTTATAGTGTTCCATGTAGAACACTCGCCTATCTTTTGTTAGATTTATTCTTAAGTATTTGTTACTTGCTGTTTTTGATGGTATTAAAAAAAGATACATTTTTAATCAATTTTATTTTCTAATTATGTATAGAAACAATCTTTTTTTTTAAAAAATCATCTTTAACCATTCTTAAACACACAATTCCGTAATGTTAAGAACGTTCACATTGTTGCATGGCCAATCTCCAGAACACTTGGATCTTGAGAAACTAAAATTCTGTACCCATTAAACAACTCCACATTTCTCCCTACCCGCAACCCCTGGTAATCACTCTTCTACTTTCTGTCTATATGAATCTGACTAGGTGCCTCATATAAATAGAATCATACAAGTATTTATCTTTTTATGACTGGCTTATTTTACTTAGTGTATTCAAGATTTATCCATGTTGTAGTATATGTCAGCATTTCTTTCCTTTTTAAGGCTGAATAATAATTCCATTGTGTATATATACCACATTTTGTTTTATCCATTCATCTGTTGATGGACATTTGAGTTGCTTCTACCTTTTTTGGCTATTATGGAGTCTCTTTGAGACTCTGTTTTCAGTTATTTGGGGTATAAACTCAGAAGAGGGGTTGCTGAACCATATAATAACTCTATTTTTGATTTTTTTCAGGAACCACCATACTTTTTTCCTTAACATCTTCACTGTTTTTACATTCCCACCAACAGACAGACACATGGACAGACACATGGAGGCTTTTAAGTTATGGCAGCATTCTTTTTGATTTAGGTTATTCTTTCAACTGTGTGTATTTTATAAACTTTTGTATGTATGATGTTTCACCATGAAAAAATTTTAGGTAAAACTGGAAAACAGTCCTGTCTCAGAAAAAAGATTTTGCTTTTATGTATTCTATTTTTTAAAAAGTATATTCAAAGAAGGATTAAATAGGAAAAAAATGCTTCTGAACTAACAATTTTACCTCAAACAAATGCATGAACTAGGGGTTTTCAGTTAAATTGATTTCCACACCCTTGTGAGACCTCTGTAAATGGTAAAGAATGTGAAGCACTCTTTTCCAAGACTCTCCACAGACTCCTTTCTGGGAGGTCAGACATCACCACTAAGTGGGAATTCTTAGCTTTTAAAAGATAATTGGAAAATAATTGGCTTTGTCCCATTTGCTAACTCTTGAGTAAATATAATGCACCCAAGAAATTCTCCCAACCTAGTAACAGACTGCTTGAGGCCATTCTATCACAGTGACGCTGCTTTTACTGACTGGTTGATTTCGACAGCTGGGGCAACCATGTTATATCCAGGTGATAAAAGGTTCCAGCTCTGTCATCTTCTCTTTTCTAGTAGTGTGACACTTAAATTGGACTTTTTCTCCCAGGTGATATTACACGTTTCTTTGAAATGCTGAACAAATGATGTTCTTTCATAGCAGTGGAGTCAAAATAAAACATCCGTCAAGGAAAGTCAGTCAACTGGGCTAGGGGCAGTTTGTGCATGTGTGTTAAGCATCCAAATTGTTATCATTCATAGGTTGTCCTAACCTAGACCAAGCACTGCCAGGGGAGCAACCAGCATGGTCTTTCCTGTCTCCCCATCCTGTCCTGCTTTCTCTAAGTGTTTAACACCCAGTATTTAGGTAACACCCACTGGAAGGCTATCTACTCTTCTGGTCTTTTTCTGTCACCAGCCCTTCTTTTTGAATATCAGTGACTGCTGAAGACTACTTAGTGACACTTACCAGGAAGGTTGACAATCTTGCCACATTAAGAAATAATTCAGTATGAGTGATAACTGGGGTGATAACCAGCGGAGAATCTTAGAGAAGAGTGCTTTCCTATTCCTTATTATTTACACCAAGGAAGAAGTATATTTATCTGCACTTGGCAGTTCATATGGTATCTTGCGGGGTAGAGGAAATGAGTCATGGACTAGTTTTTGTGAAAAGACATGTTAACAGCAGGAGTTCTGTGGTCAGGAATCTGCATAAGACATGTATGTTTGACCAAGTATAAAGGGATTTTTGCTTCCACAACCTAATTACAGGACTGTGGGCCTATCAACTCCTTGCCCAATCACAGACTTCACCCATGACACACATACACACACCTCATCACATGCACAGCATCACACATACCTACAGGTGGCAGAATGAAAACAACTCAGTGTTTGCTGAATACTTACTATGTGGTTTTATTTTTCAGTCTCCTCAACTGTTTTCTATTCTGTACCATGATATAACAGAACAGTACATTGAATGACCTATTTCTCTAAGGAAAAATAACCAAAAAAGTCCCATAAATGGCTAGAAAATATAGTGATTTTTCAAAAAAGCTTTTATTCTTGCTATGAAGTGTTTAGACTTGCTTGTGCCTCTGCTTTGAACAAAAGAATATGGGCTTCCACTGTGTCATTGTTCCTTTTGGATGAGGGAGAAGTTGAAGATTAAGGCTCTGTGCTCCCAGAAATAGACAAGGGTGTAGGGAGGAGGTCTGGTTGATTCTCTCAAGCACCAGCTCTTGCCCTTTCCCTCCCTACGAGGACATTTGTTGGAACAATGAGAAAACTTAATTTTCCAATATAATCTTTTACATAATAATGCCCAAAAGTTAAATTCTTAAGGAATTCTTTCCTTGTACATACCTAGAAGTATGACAAAAACCCTATGCCACCCTTTTCTGCAGGACAAACTTACTACTGAATGGAGGAGAATGGCAAGGAATGTTTTGGTTTCAGTTTCTGCCTCCTTTGGAAGGGACAGTGTGATCATATATATATACTTCTCCAGAACTGAACTAGATCCATAGTGCACAGAAATATTTGCAGATTTGATGAGTTTTGTGTATCCATTTGCTATGTTGATGCAAATTGGGAATTGTGAATTTTTGAAGGTAGTCTAAGAGACTTGGATGGTCTTACCAGCTAAATATTTGTAGACTGTTTTTTTTTCCCCTCTTCTTATACTCCATTGTAATGTAAATGAATTCAAAGGTAGTTGCCAATAAGTACTTATTTTGAACCAGAAGGGCCTGTGACATAGAAAATGCAGCTGAAATTTTCCACAGAGAAAGTAAAACTATTTAAGGAAGCCATTTGAAATAACCCTGGGATTGATTTCCTTTAAGATGTTTGAATTACTTACATAATTCTTTTTTTTTTTTAATTTTAGATTCAGCCCTATGAAAAGATAAAGGCCAGGGGCTTACCTGATAATATATCTTCTGTGCTGAACAAGCTGGTGGTGGTAAAACTCAATGGCGGTCTGGGAACCAGCATGGGCTGCAAAGGCCCAAAAAGTCTGATTGGTGTGAGGAATGAGAACACCTTTTTGGATCTGACCGTTCAGCAAATTGAAGTGAGTCAACATTTAGCCTTTCTCATGAGCTGCTTAAAATCGTTTTGAGTTCTTAGCTTATAAATGTTACCTTATAAAATAACAGATGTGGCTTTGAGCTAATCAGGGAGCTTGCTATTTTTAGTCTCTGTATTAGTATATAAAAAGGTTTGGTGGTCCTAAGGGCAAATCCTTAGGGTGAAGTAAAAGCTTTTGATCTTTAAATAGAATTTGTGGTTGCTGAACTCTCTGGATCTATTAGGATTCTCCTTTTATGTACCCCCCCACCCCCCTTTCTTTCTAGTGGCAGCCATCATCACAGCTGGAATGATATGGCTTTATTATACCCCCTTTTGGGAGGCTGGGGAGAATTTCACATATCTGGTTGGAGGCCATGGATGCTAAGAATTGTTCTTGGCTTCTCTCTTATGACAAAATCATTAATCATAGACCATAAACTCTTCAGATGCAGTGGCCCTGTCTTTTTCATCTCTTTATCCCTAGTTTCTAATACAGTGCTGGCAGCCGTAACAACAACATTAACTGTAGCAGCGTCTACATTTATCCAGCACTTACTGTACACCAAGTATTATTCTGAGCTCTTTACATGAATTGACTCAGTCCTCTCAACAATGCTATAAGTACTACCATCATCCCCATTTTATAGATGAGGAAACCAAGGCATAAAAAGGTTGATTTACTTACCTTAGGTTCCCTAGTTTCTAAGTGCAGAATCAGACTTTGAACATAGGACAGCCTGACTTCTAAGACTCTGTGCTCTTTCCACCCTGTGTTGCCTCTGAGCTCTTTCTACAGATGAAAAAAGATTTCAGCTGGGGTGTGATTCACAATTCTGGACATAATCCTGAGAATAAGGAGCCATGTCTTTGTAACATTTGTCCTTTCATCTCCATAGGGCTCTGGACACAGACTAAATGCTTAGTCAGCACTTGCCCATCCAGTGCAGCCGTGGGGCACCGTGGCTGGGCACATAGCTCCAGAGTTAGACTGTAGTGAGGAAGGAGGTGTCCTGGCTCTGAAGCTGACCTGCCACCTCTCTGGGCCTCAGTTTAGCCATCTGTAAAATGTAGACAAGAGTTTCCGGCTCAGAGTTGTGATTTAATGAGCCAAGTACATGGCAAATTGCTTAGCAAAAATGTCTGGCTTATGCTAAGTAGTTCAAATCTGTATTTGGCTACATATAGATAGTGTCCTGGACATTTTGTGATTAACAAGTAAGTTAATTTTATACTTTTAAGCAGAAGAAAAGTCCGGGTAATCGGATTGTCATTTTCCTCCCTAGCATTTGAACAAAACCTACAATACAGATGTTCCTCTTGTTCTAATGAACTCTTTTAACACGGATGAAGATACAAAAAAAATACTACAGAAGTATAGTCATTGTCGTGTGAAAATCTACACTTTTAATCAAAGCAGGTACAAGGAGTAAAGAGATGAACCCAAGGGGGGGGGGGAGGGTGGGGGAGGCTAGGCATTACTCCTGGGAAGGACTTCTTTGTCTTGTTTAAACTGCAGCCTCAAGATGTATATGCACCAGAAGCTAATGTTCACAGTGTCTGATGTCTTTAAAGTCTGAACATTTGTGAATAAGTATGATTATTATAATCACTCTGTGGTTCTATAACCTCTGATCCTTAAAAGAGAATCTGCTTAGTCTGGTCCTTGTTCAGAATACTTGAGGATAGCTTTAGGCCTTTGCTTTCTGAGGGCATATTTGGGTTCCAGGTGGGGCTATGAAAACCCATGTTCCACAGTATTGGTAACCTTCTTTCCTATGGGAAAGAATTTCTTTAACATCCTAATATAGGCTTGCAAATTTAATAAATTATGAGAAGATCTAGTTTGGGAAAGGGAGAGTAAATAAAAAGGAATTCAGAGGATGAATTGTGATAAAGTCAGGCAACTGGGGAAATAAGGCTTCCATTTAAGGATGGACACGGATCTATGTGAACGTGTACAGAAGGGATACTTCTAAAGCTGTACCATTAATTTTTTAGTTTTTTTTTTTTAAATACATATTTCCATAGACACTTTTGTAGGTCCCAGGTGGTCTGCCTCCACATTCTGGTTGCACTTAAGTCTGTTATAGGGCTGGCTTCCTTCCCCCACTGCCAGGCCTATAGGTTCTCCCTAGCAGAGGAAGCAGACCTCCTTGAGCACTACCTTGCTGTTGATTTTCTAGAAAGAGAGCACTAGCCCAGAATATATCTGTTTGTAAGAATGGACAGCTTTTCCAAAATAGGTTTACAAGGAAAAGAATCATCCTACAACCAAATAAGTTTGAGAAAATTTACTTCTTATATCTATCTTGGAGAGTCATAAAACATATTAATATCTTAAAAATATGAAGTGTCCTCCCATCTGTATGACCATGGAGAATTTTTTGCAGCAAATATTACTATCTAGGAAACTGATTTTTCAATAACAGATGAGATTTTCTAAAATGGATTCACCTGTGATTAAATTAGTATTGTAGACTGAAAAGGAGGGAAGCTTTATTTAATTTTAAATGCATTGTTTTTCTTGAAGGTCCGGAATTCTCTACAGAGTTGATATTAAAAAAGAACTATTTTTTTTTTAAGGTACCCGAGGATTAATAAAGAATCTTTACTCCCTGTAGCAAAGGATGTATCGTACTCAGGGGAAAATACAGAAGCTTGGTACCCTCCAGGTCATGGTGATATTTACTCCAGTTTCTACAACTCTGGTTTGCTCAATACCTTTATAGGAGAAGGCAAAGAGTACATTTTTGTGTCTAACATAGATAATCTGGGTGCCACAGTGGATCTTTATATTCTTAACCATCTCATGAACCCACCCAATGGAAAACCCTGTGAATTTGTCATGGAAGTCACAAATAAAACACGTGCAGATGTAAAGGTAAGTACTGAGAGGGAACATTTTGGGGATTCACATCTTCATATTTCATAGGTTATATAGTTCAAACTTTTTTATTGGAAAGTTTCTGTGTTAAACAGAACACATTATCCATTTGATAACATCACTGTAAGAGAATGAAATAGTATTCTGTAGAGTACCCCACGTTCTGTCTGAAAAAACTTATATCTAAATTCAGATTTAATAGTATTAAAGTCATCTTTATTTCCCGAATAATCTATATGGGCAATTTTAACTGAAAACAATTCCACATATATTTATAACAAATCTGAAACATATGGAAACTTTAAGTAAGTTTGCTCAAACCTTTAATATTCTAGTTTGATGCTTATATATTTTTCATTGTTCCTTTAATGAAAATTTACTCTATTTCCACAGTCTGTCTTTCTGTATATTTTTAATCACTGTAATATCTCTATAGTTGCAAAAAAAAAATGCAGTTGTTTGGTGCAAAGCAAAAATTTGGTTTTTAAATTTTTTATGTTTAGTGGTGATGACACTTAGCTTTTGATAAAATGGTACACAAGGTTTTACTAATTACCCACAGGGAGAAAGAATAGTAGGCAGTGTGTGAATACTAAAATGGTCAGTCCCTGGGCTGGGTTCTGTGCCTCTTGTAAATGTCCCCCTCATATGTGCATGAATGCTCCCCACTTCCCACACTGCCATGGCCTTGTGACTGTAAGAACATCTAGGCTGAGGCCACTCAGGGGTCACTTCTCGTCTACTTGTGCCACTGTCTTCCCTTTTCTCCCCTTATCCTAGAGCCAGTCAGAGCAGGGTTGGAGGTGGTAGGACTGGTTTTTTAGTAATGGATGGTGGTTTGGGAATAAGAGGAATGGCTGTTCCTGTAGCACACCTTCAGAAAGTGAGGAAGACTGATGTACTCCCCAGGCTTTCATTATGGACAAGAGGGTGGGTATACAGTATAAAATGATATCCTAAATTATTTTCTTGCGTTCTGCTTTCATACATATGTTGCTTTGTATCACTGATTGCATCACTGCCAGTGCTTTTTATTTCTGGGGAATTTTGTTATCCATGTCTTTTCTATATAACATTCATAGGCTATAACAGTGGTCTGGCTGTGCCTGGGAAAGATGTGGAAGCACTCACTCGCTCTTCTCTGCCTTTCTAGGGTGGGACACTCACTCAGTATGAAGGCAAATTGAGACTGGTGGAAATCGCTCAAGTGCCAAAAGCACATGTCGATGAGTTCAAGTCTGTATCAAAATTCAAAATATTTAACACAAACAATCTCTGGATCTCTCTTGCTGCAGTTAAAAGACTGCAGGAACAGAATGCTATTGACATGGAAATCATCGTGAATCCAAAGGTAAGCGAAAGCGCTGGCTCACCAGGCTCCCTGCCTCCTGAGATCACTGCAGGCTACACACAGACCCGCTGTTCACTCCCTCTGGACCGTCCATGCCATTGGTCACTCCTTTTGCCAAGTCACTCTCTCTAGTTCCTGGCCCTGTCTTTCAGAGTCTACACTCATCCCTTTTGTGCACCAAGCCATGGTGCCCGAACTTGGCCCTGGGCTCTAGTAGTGGCAAGAGCACTGGGAACAAAAGTAGAGGACTTCCCTCTGCTTACTGTTGCTCTGATACTTAGAGACCTTTTGGCCACAGGCTCCTTGCATGAATTTCCTGAACATTCAGTCCTTTATAAAGTGAAAATATTACTGAACAGAACAGGTAAGACACCAGAAAATGATCACATGTATAAGTACCTGGCTTATGGTAGGTGCTTGATAAATGTCAATTCTCAAAATTCTGTTTCCTTCGATGAATCTCTGAAAAGACTCCCTAAATATTAACTAGCCCACACAGAACTAAGTTGCTAAAATCTGTGTTTCTTTCCTTCCCTTCTCCTTTTCTTACAGACTCTGGATGGAGGCCTGAATGTCATTCAGTTAGAAACTGCAGTAGGGGCTGCCATAAAAAGTTTTGAGAACTCTCTAGGTATTAATGTTCCTAGAAGCCGTTTTCTGCCTGTCAAAACCACATCAGATCTCTTGCTTGTGATGTCAAACCTCTATAGCCTTAATGCAGGATCTTTAACAATGAGTGAAAAGCGGGAATTTCCTACGGTTCCCTTGGTTAAATTAGGCAGTTCTTTCACAAAGGTATGTAAATATAAAGATATGATATACATGTGAATTTGTATTTCTTAAATTATAATATGATACACATGTGAATTGGAATATAATTACAGTATCTACTGCTGACCTATCATGTTCCTACATCTTTCATGTCTTTTAAAGGGAATCAACCACTGAAACCTGATTGCTATAGAGAAAAGAATGTTTAAAATTTAGGACATTTTATCTTATGTCTCTTTAAGAAAGACTGTTCCTGCTTGCATCAGTGGGAGAATGTTAATTCTAGGTTAATAAGTATTAAGCCCCTACCATGTGCTGGGCGCTGTTCTAGGTCCTAGGTATTTAGCAGTAAATAAAACTGACTAAAAATAAATTGAATGTATAGTATGCCAAATGGTGGAAAATGCTATGGAGAAAAAGCAGGAATAGGAAGGATGTGTAGGTGAGGTGGTGGTATTTTGCACTGGGCGTTTGGAGACAGCCTTACTGAGAAAATGAGTGTGTTATCCAAGTATTTGGGGTGAAAACCATTCCGGTGAGGGGGAATGGCAAGTATAGTAAAACTCCTCCTTAACGTTAAGTGGAATCCAAAACATTTAAATGTTGAGAGGTAAATGCAGTGACAGGGTGAGCCTTTGTAGTCTTGCTGTAGTCTTGCTGTGCCACCCAAGTCTATTCTAGTCTTGGTTGTGGTGTAGTGCCACCTGGTGTGGATGTGTATACTGCCGTATATATTGATAGGGATGATTCTGGGTCCTGCCGCCGGGCTGGAATTTCCAGGATAGTTTCTGGCCTTTTAGGAGTCTCCCCATTATTTGGTGCCTCTTTCATCAGCCTAGTTGGGCTGGTAAAATCCTGGTGATAGAGGAATCACCTTCTCACATGCTGAGATGGAATTGCCAACCATGTTTCACCTAGCTCACTCTCCCTCCACTTTCCTCCCACTCTCCCTAGCCTCTTCCATACCATGCAGAAGATAACTTCAGCTGCCCCAATTTGAGAACAGGGGCTGAGTGGGCAATGGCTAGTTGCTCTGAGGAACATGTTTTAGGGACATTGGAGAGCACAATATGGCTGAAGCAAAGTGAGTGAGTGACTGGGGGCAGGATGGATAGTTGATGAGAGAGGGAACAGGCCAGAGTGTGTAGAGCTTAATAACGGAATATCGAAAATGTGGATTTTTTTTTTTCTGGTGGATGAGAAGCCACTGGAGAGTTGTAAGCCAAAGGGTGAATCAGGGAGCGATGGTAGAATCAGGGAGACTAAGGAATAGGCTGTTGTAGGAATCATGGCAAAAGGAAAAGGTGGTAGCAGTGAAAAATGTTGACAATCTGATATTTTGAAAGTCTAATTAACCTACAGGATTTGCTGTTGGAGTAGATAGGAGAGTAAGAAAGAGAAGAATAAGGATGACTCCAGGGTTTTTGGCCTTTGCAGCTGGAAGCATGGAATGGCCATTCACTGAGATGGGGTAAGGCATGGGTAGAGTAGGTTTAGGGGGAGCAAGATGGGGAGTTAAATTTTACTGTACTTATTAGACCTCCAAATGGAGAAGTTGAATGTGTAAGTCTAGAGCTTAGAAGACAGATCTAGGAGAGACATAAATTTGAGAGTTGTCAGTTTATAGCTTGTATTTAAAACCATAAGATAAGGATCATCTAGGGAGCGAGTGGCAGGTGGAGGTGGGTGGTCCAAAAACTGAGCACTGAGATACTCCAAGGCTTAGAGGATGGGGATGAGGTGGAGAGAAAGCAGCAAGGTGACTGAGGAGTTACAGGTGAGGAATTGGGTAGAAAACCATGAATGTGTGTGTCCTAAAAGCCAAAATGAAGAAAATGTTTCAAGAAAAGAGAGAGAGAGAGTGATCATCTTTGTCAAATGCTAATGCTGAATCAAGAAAGAGGAATGATAATTCCCCAGTGGATTTATCAATATAGAGGTTTTGGAGCCTGACTGGAATAGATTTTAAAAAAAGAACAGAAGAGAAATTGGAGATATGAATGTAGACAACTTATTCAAGAATCTTGTCTTGAAAAACAAAAATGGAGCCATAGATAGAAAGGGATGTAAAATTTGAGATTTTTTTTTTTAAGATGGGAGAATTTATAACATGTTTATACATTGATGGGAATGAATGCAATTAAGAGAGGAAAAAACATTGAAGAGGGAGAAAGAATTGTTAGACAGTATTCTTGAACTGGCCATAAGAAGGGG
Organism: Pteropus medius; assembly: GCF_902729225.1. Classification (NCBI taxonomy): domain Eukaryota; kingdom Metazoa; phylum Chordata; class Mammalia; order Chiroptera; family Pteropodidae; genus Pteropus; species Pteropus medius. The sequence continues at coordinate 23,309,046 of NW_024349800.1, read as the reverse complement.
TGGCCTTAAGTTGGAGTAGAAACAGCCCAACTCCAGTACTACGCAGGACAGAGTAAGGAGTGAGGAGGCAAATGGGTGGTGGTGGTAAAAGCCAGCAGAAGTTTTCTGATTGCTTCTATTTTTCTGGGCAAAACAGGAAACAAAGCCATATAGGACAATTTCTGCTGCTGGTAAATATAAAGAAATGAGGCAAAGAGTGGTCATTTATAATGATAATTTGTGTAGTTGCTCTTCTTGAAATATATTCCATTTCTTCTGAATCCTACCCATCCCTGAAACTCAGCACCCCAGTCAAGCTTGCTTTAGACCATGATGATCTCTCTTTTTCCAACTAATTCCAGATTATGTGAACTACTCATCTGGCTTAGCATGTTGGTTGGTTATCTTTTTTTTCCTTTAATTTATTTTTCTAATGTCTGATCTGCTCAGCTGTACTGTCAATTGTTTGTTTGTAGGGACAGTGTTCTTATTTCCTGGTCTCTCCTGCACAGAGTCTAGCATATAGTGAGTGCTTAACAAATAGGTTCTTCCCATAGTGGGCCTGAGCTTGGCCATAAACAATGTTTTTATAGTTAAATTCAGTTAAACTATTTTAATTTAATCCCTAACCCGTTTTTGAAACAATTCGTACATTTCTGTTTTTCCTTCAGGTTCAGGATTATCTAAGGAGATTCGAAAGTATACCAGATATGCTTGAATTGGATCACCTCACAGTTTCAGGAGATGTGACATTTGGCAAGAATGTTTCATTAAAGGTGTGTTGTTATAATGAAAATTATAATTCTTATAACTTTACAAAACAGGTTTCATTTTCTAGTCCTAAATTTAAAGGAATACTTTAGTCTGTACCAGATGTTTATAAGATATAAATACATTTTTAAAATGAAGTACCACAATTTTTAGTATTAATACTGTCTTCCATAGATATGCAACATAGTTAAAATATAATCATAATTGTTGTATGTAGGAATTTTGTGGAATATGGCATTCACATGGAAAGCAAAAAATAATGAATAGTTGAACTGGTACTATTTTATTGAAAAGACAGCCTTTAAAATAGATTCACTGTTAAATTAGCATTAGCTCATTAAAATGACTTTGAATCTGAATGAAAGTATAAAAATGACAACTTTATATTTAATATAATCTATTCCTGTTAAAATAATATCATCATCAGTATAAACATATTCATTCACATTAAGTACTTCTATACTTTTATGACCATTCCAGCTTAGCATAAGAAACAGGACTTGGTATAAGTATTAAAGCTCAGAACCAAAGATAGAACAGCTTTTCCCTAATTTTTAAATATCCCATACCTAGATTTTGTGTTCTTCCTATTAAGAGCTACTTAAATGAAGATCTTAAAAAAACCAAAATATATGTATATTGAACTTTATTGCTGATACAGCTTCATCTGAACAGTCTCACTTAAGATATGAAAATTTATTAGTAACCTATTCTTAAAAAAAAACCCAAACTGATATGTAAATATAAACCAAGCACCCTTAATTTCTTTATGAAGATAGATAATGCTGGTGGCCTTGCAAGTAGTTCTTTGAAAGGGCTAGTCATGTTATGGCGTTGGGTCCATTTCCCATTTCTGGTATCACCTCTGATAAGAAGGCAAGGAATCTAGAACTATTGCCAGGTTTGTTAGGACACATTACATTTTCCTTAATATGTTTTTCATATTTAACATCGTTTATAAATATAAATATAATTACTCCATTGTAAATGGAGTTCTACATAAACTTGATTGTAAGAAAAATCAATTGCATTTCAGCTTCAGCTGTAATACACTATTGCTTTGTCTTCCCTGTCACTTAGGGAACAGTTATCATCATCGCAAATCATGGTGACCGAATTGACATCCCACCTGGAGCAGTATTAGAGAACAAGATAGTATCTGGAAATCTTCGTATCTTGGACCACTGAAATGAAAAATACTATGTACACTTTATGCTAATTATGGGCTAAATAATTTCTTACAATGAAATGTTCTCTAGGATTCTAAAATAGGCAGGTACTTTACTATGTTACTGTACCCCGCAGTGTTAATTTTTAAAATAGTTTTCTGTAGTATGCTTTAAGTCTAAGAAAAGCACAGATGAAAGCAATACTTTTCTTCTTTGAAGAGGATCCTGAAAGTTCATCTTAAAGTGCAATATTGTTTAATCTTAAAACTGGGGCAGCTCTGCTGGAAAATCTTTTAACAGAGGCTTCAGTGATGGTCACTTTGAATTGCTTGTGATTTCAAAAATAAAGCTGTGAAGCAATACATGTGTACACTTATCCTTTTCAGTGCTAACTTTATGAAATGGTGAAGAAAAATGGTTTATTCTTGTTAAACAGTTACTATATCAGTTGGAAGATCTGCTCTTGGAATATTTAAGTACTCACTGCCCAGGTACCTGAAAAGTCAAGTTTGTGCATTTCTAAGAATCTTAACCACATCATTATTTCCATTGGAATTCAACTTGAAGGTATTTAGTACCTTTCATTGAGTTCTAAAGCTGGGATGCCTGCCATGCTTTCTATAGACTCTCCATTTATTGAAACAATGTGGTGTTTCTTTTCCCAGCTGAAGGGGATGGGGTGGGTAGAGGTAGGGCATTTCTTTCACATCCTTGTTCTTTAGTGTAGTGAGCGGGGGTATAACTATAAAAAGTTCCCTTTTCTTGAAGCTTGGTTGTCACTGAAAAATGTTCGTGAATAACCTTTCAAATCAGGTCTGGTAATGTGTGGCTTTTCTCTAAGAATCAATTACATTTTCCAGTTCTTCCATACTTGCTTTTGAGTAGGCTGCTTGTTTAAAGTTTACTGTATACTATTAAAAAAAAGTTCTCTTTTAAGTCTGGTCATTTTTTACAGCTTTATTTTAGACAAACAATTTAAGAACCAATGGCATACCTCTGTAATGATAAAGGAAAGAAAACAGGCTTTCCTGTTAGGAAACCAAAGAGCACAAAATAAGACTATTTCATTGTACATAATCACCACAAGGTTAGGCACTCTGACAGGGTTAGGCAAGATTTCCTGGTGTGAGGTGAGGCACAGGCACTTTCATTTGTAGAGTACTGCTGATTCTAATGTGGAAGGTAGATATTATAAGTCTTTAACTTACTCATCACCTTATAGTTCTGGCCCCAACACAGCAGCCTATTTTAAAAGTTCTGTTTCTCCCTGGTCTTTGTTCATACACACATCGAAAGTAACCTTAAAAAACTCAAGGGAACCATACTCTGTGTATTATCTAAATGTTAAAATGAGAACTCATAAGTAGGCAGAATATATAAAAATGGATTCTTACCTCTGCTAGAAATAAGGCAAAAAAAAAAAAACCTCCATAGATATTTTTATAAAAATACAACTATTAACCTGCAGGCTTTCGTATACCACTTCTGAAAAGTATTTAAATTAGTTGCATAAATAAACACCAATATCTTACTCTTTAATTATTACTTGTGATCATCCTTTCAAGTATTTAAACTATTCTGGAAGGCTTTACTCAGTTGATATATAGTTGTGGTAGAAAGATTAAATATGTGCCACCCAAAGCCTGAAACTTGACATTGGTCACTAAAACAAAAATTGAATTCCTAAATCCAAGCAATCAAAAGATGTTTATTTTTTATAGAAAGATCTGTAAAAAAATAATTTTTCAAACAACTTTACTTTCATAGAGAAAACTTTCTACAGAGGTTGACTAAGATTTTAATATTTTAAATTGTACCATCATTAAATAAGGTAGGACACCATATGAATTTCATTGCACTGGAAGAAATGCAAAGCATTTTTTAATATAAAGTATACAGAGCATTCTAGTCAACTACAGCTGTGTTACAGCTATGTGTTCGTTTGGATTTGGTCCAAAGAAACCTGAGTCTGTTTCCAGAGAGAATGAAAAATGTTATAGACACCTGATCAGTTACTCCTCACTGAAGGAAACACAAAATTGGCATTCCTTGTAGATCCCCACTGAACCCATTTCCCAACACTGATACTTTCCTTTTCCACTTTCCCTACCCCAGTTCACTTTGGGTTCCAGGTTTCTGAATCACAGGCATCCGTATTCTTCATAAACATATACATCCCATAGTCAGATAAGCTACCCAGTTTTCCAGTATGTCATCACCTCTTCTGTTCCCAGATCTCGGCCATATTTAGGTCCAAATCTTTAAGGCCTTTTAAGGCTTGAAGATTTCCAGTGTAAAAAGCTACATCTGCTGTGACCAACCTAGACATCAGAGAGAAAATTATTTTTAATCTCATTTTCTAGTCAGATATTTAAAGTAGTACTCACAGAATCCTATCCTAGCTGCTAGACTTATTTAAAATTCAATTTCCTAGGGACCAAATGTCAATGTATTTAACTTAGCAGGATTCCTGCTATCATATAGTTAGACTATTTAATGTTCTATCTTTCAACAGTAAATGTTTTTAAAAAGAATAAACCAACACAGGCTGGACTGTTTCATAATTCTGTCCAATAAACAGATTTATCTTAAAACAGAATGACAGAAAAGTTACAGGTTAAACTTTCTTTGATCAGTTATATTAGACTAGAGTATACATGTATATGACTAATAGTACTAATAATACAACACTTAAATGAAAAAGCAATTATACTTTTGAGCACTGAGCTGTCACAATACCCATACCTGAAAAAACACTCCAACTCCAGTAAGAACACTCAGATAAACAGATCAAAGCTGCATGCATGAAAAATAGTGACTGGTCTAATTGTATATTTTGAAAGATGTGGTCCATGGAGAAACAAATAGGAGACCTTGATTTAGTAGTTTGTGAAAGACAGGGGAAAGTCCAGCTTTAAATTTTTTTTTTTTTAAGACAATAAATGAGAACAACTTAAAAGATATAGACTAAATTTACTAGAAGTACTGCTTAAGGGTTGGGGAAAAGAATAAGACTTGTGATGGGGTCCAGGGGTACTTCAGCTTCATTTGGAATGCCATTTTCCTTAACATGATAAACATTTTTTCAAGTGAAAATGACAAATGCTAATAATTCTAAGTAGCAGGAATACAAATATTTTCTGTATTAAAATATCTTGAAATAGAGAAAATCACATTAAAAAGTATAGTGCTGAGGAAGAGCAATAGGAAACAACTGCTTAATTCCTCTTGGAGCAGTAAAAATATTTGGAACTAAACAGGTGATTGCACAGAAGTGGTGGTTGTGAATGTATTAAGTACCACTGAATTAACTGTAAAACAGTTGATTTTATGTTACGTGAATTTCACTTTAAAACAAAATGAATATTTTTAAAAGGAACAAAAATTCCTTTTAAGTAAATAGTTTATTGTGTCTTTGTCTTGAGTTTAGAGGTTAATTTTCAGGAAATTCTATCTTTCAAGGATCACTCAAGGACACGAATCGACTTACACAGAATTAGTTTCTTCGAAAGTGTGTGACAGTGAGGAGCTCTAAGGTTGCACTGACTTTCAAATAGCTGTATTGCCAAAGGAAACAACAGGGAATGGGTCAGCTTGGATGTTTCAGAACTATTGGTCTGCTAAAAACCAACCCAGATTAAGTTATGAGAATAAAAATAGAAGGGTGGAGTGGGGTTTGAAAATATTTGCTCTTTTTGAAGTCTCTAAGAGGTATTTGGTATCATTATACTATCTTTGAACTTTTCTATGTCTTAGAGGAAAAAGAAGAACCAGGTAATAAATAATAAATGAGTGAGTCAGAATCTGCATAAAACTTCGAATTCAGCCTGGCCAACAGATTCAGCAGTCTAAAGCTTCCAGTTTTTTGCAAAACTGATTTAGTATACTACCTTTTTTTTTTTTTTTTTTTAAGGACAAGACAATGCTAACTTCTGACTCCAAAAAAAAATACATTTTTTCATTTGTTCCTGTAAGTTTGAAATTTAAGCCTGAAACCCCTTTAAAGAGGGAATATTCCTAAAAAGTCCATGGACCAGATAACACACTAAGGAAATCAAAGTATAACTACATGATGATCATTGCTTTGCATTTTGTATAATTTTTCCACCATATCTATCTATATTGCTCTTTACAAAAATCTTGTGACAGAACTTTATCATCATCATTATTTTCAAATCTAAGAAAATTAAGGCTCATAGTAGGTAAATGATCTGCCCAAAGTTACATAGCTAGTGACAAAACTTAACCCATTTTCTTATTCTAAATTCTGTTTTATACACTACAGAGTTTCACCAAAAACACATAGAATTTGTTCAACAGCTTACAATAAAATATGCACATATACACTTATTTTTTGTAACCCTGTAAAGGAATTAGGTAGATTTTATCCTTCTCATTTTATAAATATGGCACAGAAGTTGTGACTTTCTCATGGTGAGACAGCTACCAAGTAGAACTTTAATACTATCTGAAGAGGGGAAGCTACTGGGTAACCTAAGGAGGTACCACATATCAAGGACAGTTAAGTAATTGACCATTTATAAAACACTAACACAGACAGACAGACAGATAAATATCATCTCCACAGAGAAGGAAAAAAGGAAAAGCTTGCTGATTTTACAGTTTTGGGGCCCCAGCATGATTCTAGTGGAAAGGGACAGCACAATGAATAAAAACTCATAAAGCAATTCAATATGTGAGTATGTGGTAAAAATACGTTGAAAACATACCCATTTTGAGGTCCTCCATCGTTTATCACATTTAAATGAGATAACTGCTTTTTCAAGTGGAGTTTGTAACTTGCGTTAATTCTTAAAAATAACATCTGGAAAAAAAATAAAGTTTCTTAAAGCTCTACTGAAAGAAGACATAAGTATCTTATCAATATCAAATCAGAAAAAAATTTTTAAACCTTTGTTTTGGCATATACTTTTAAAATACTCCTTTGTAAGTATTTTATTGCTATTTCGATATAGTTTTTTTGTCCTTAGTTAAAAGCTCTTTTTCCCCCTTTCAGCAGTACGTCTTTTAGTGATATGGTTTATCCTTGCCTTTCTGTATCTTTAAAGTCCTCTGAGATACGTAAGTGGGATCAACCATGACAGATAAAAAGAACTTTAAAAATGGAGAATTCTGTAATATATTAACTAGGAACTTGATAGAAAAAGCAAAAAAGTCTCAATGGTAGAGGCAAGGATACCTTCAGCCTCCTAAACTGGTAAAATTACTTGAAAGCATTTTATTGCTCCTGCAGACAGACTTGTTGATGTAATGGCCCAATACTTCTTTGGGAAATACCTGACCTAAAATTATACACAATTTTAATCTATGGAAACAGTTTTGTGGAATAACATATTCCCATTTTGTTATTTTTCCTGGTTGTGCCTATTACAGATCACTTAAGCTGATCTAATAAATATTAATGATAAGGCATATTGATCGAGTTACTTTATATGCCATCTCATTATTCTATCATTACTTCCTCCCCTATCCAAATTGGATTATAATCACAGTCAATAACATAATTTATATTCATTGATAAATGCCAACTCTGATTTTCACATTAATAATGTAATGAATGACGTAAATAGAATCTGACAACTCTGATACTCAATGGACAAATGGAATATCTGCTTTTTAGAATTGTTGACCACATAGCAAAACTATTATTGCTCTGACCTGTCAGAGTAAGGGCACTTTGAAATCAGAAAATTTTATCCATGTTCCCTAAGTCAATATAACTGGAAAAAATAATCATATTAGAATATGAACTAAGTTTCATTGTGCCAAAATGTATAAAACATTCCAATTCTACATGCATAGTATATATTATATTAAAAAGTTTTAGAATTGCTACTTACTTGTGTTTGTTCTTCTGGAAGGAGATCAAATATAGCTTCGTGCATTTTTGCCATTTGCTTACAAATATTCCTGAAACAGGCAGAAGGAACGGGAGCTTTCACCTCATACTGGCAGGGAAAAATGAGAATTATGTTCATATCCTCTGGACTGCATACTGTCCCGAGTGTTCCCTAAGTGTTTTCTGCCCCTATATGTCTAACTCTGATAGAGTGCTCAAGCTCACACTTCAATTGTGATCTGAGCTACTTATGCAAATCTCAAGAACTTTTCATTAAACATTCTAATCTACTTTGAGAGAGCCAGCATAACCTTGTGGCTAAGAACATAGGCTGCTTTCCTGAAGATAGATGCTTGGGTTCAAATCCCAGCTCTTAACAGTTCTTAGCTATATGACATTGGACAAGTTACTTTATTTCTGTATCTCAAAGGGCTTTCTGTGAGAAGACTTTAAAAGATGGCTCATAGAAACACTAAACAGTACCTGATACAAAGTAAGTACTCAAAAAATGTTAGTTACTAATCTAGCTCAATACACAATAATGAATCATTACAGTAGGCCCTCTAACAGATTATTTTTTAAACATGATTTTTAAGAATGTGTCAATATAATCATATCTGAAATCAATATAACTCTGGTAAAATTAAAATGTTCTTTTTCTTTTGTAGGTGGACCAATATAGTAATCATATTTACCCTAAGGTTAAGGGAAGACATTTTCCACAATGATCTATATTGAAAATTTTAGGTAAATTCATTTTACTATTCTTACATCTGGAAAAACATACTGGTACAATATAGATAATCATCTTTTGGCCCATATTTTAAAATTCACAGCTTAAATTATATGCCATTTTTATTCATAAGACAAATATGGGCTAAATAATTATATTTTAGATGTACTAATCTTATAGAGTTCATTAAAATGATGAGCTCCAATAAACTGCTATAGCAGGACCATGCAGAAGTCACCATGTGCCTGGACCAAGATAAGCAAAGTTGTAACCACCCAAAGATTTTTCTCTTTTGACCCTAAAAATATATCAAATATCCCCTTATTTTTTTGTTAATAATAGCTATAAGGCATAATTCACATACCATAAAATTTACCCTTTTAAAATGTATAATTAACTAGTTTTTAGTAAACTCATGGTTAAACAATCATCACCGCTAATTTCAGAACATTTTCATCACCCCAAGTAGAAACCCCATATCATTAGTGTGATTCTTTTCCCCACTCCCATTGGCCCTGGCAACCACTAAACTCAATAAATGGAATCACACAATATGTGGCTTTTTGTGACTGGCTTCTTCAATTAGCATAATGCTTTCAAGGTCCATCCATGTTGTAACATGTATCATCAGTACTTCGTCCTTTTTATGCCTGCATGATATTCCATTGTATGAACATACCATAGTTTATCCAATTATCAACAGATGGATGTTTGGGTTATTTCCACTTTTTGGCTATTATGAATAATCATGCTATGAAAATACAGGTTTTTGTGTAGACAAACTGTTTCAATTCTCTTGGGTATACACCTAAGAAGTGGAATTACTGGGTCATATGGCAACCCTATGTTTAACCTTTTCAGGAAATGCCAGAATGTTTCCCAAAGTGGCTGTACCACTTTACAATCCCACCCAATAGTATATGAGGGTTGCAATTTCTCCATATCCTCACCAACACTGTCTTTTTTATTTTTTTGTTACTTTATACTTTTTGTTACTGTCTTTTTTATTTTAGCTATCCTAGTAAGCATCAAGTGTTATCTCATTATGGTAACATCCCCTTAATCTTAACTATCCCCCTGTACTGGATTGAATAGTATCTCCCCAAAATTCATGTCCACTTGGAACTTCATGATTAAATCCACTGACTGCTGTCTTTATAAAAAGAGAGGGAAATTCAGACATAGACACACACACATGGAAGATGGCCACATGAAGACAGTGACTGGAGTGATGCATCTATAAGCCCAGGAATGCCAACAATTGACAGCAAGCACTGAAAAGTAGAAAGAGGCAGAGAAGGATTCTTCACTTAGAGCCTTCAGAGGGAGCATAGTCTGGCAATGCTTTGATTTAGGATTACGAGAACTACGAGAGAATAAATTTCTGTTGTTTTAAGTCACTGTGTAGTAATTTGTTACGGCAGCCCTAAGAAACTAGTATAACCCCCAAAACCTTCCATCACCCCTGCTTTCCCTATAGATACTGTTCTTTCCATCTTACCTTCATCATCACATTTTTTCAGTCACCTAAACTTGATATTGTAGTACTTTATTCTCATCTCTTAAAATTTGGTTCTTGCCAGCACCCAAACCACCTTCCCCTACTACTAACAATCTTCTGACATTTCTCTACAAAAAATCACTAAAGATGTCCTAACTTCCAAATTTAGTAACTCTTCTAGTTCCCCTTCCTCATTGTTCTGCAGTATTTCGCACACCCTCACACTGAAACACTATCCTCATGTAGGACAATGTTTTCCTGTTTCCTCTCCTAAACTTCCTTTTCTTCTGTCTCCTGCCTTAAGTGCAAAGCTTCTTCAACATCAATGTCCCTTTATCTTCCCCTCTTTTCTCTCTAATCAATCTCACGACTCCTAATATATCTCTAATCCTGAACCACTTTACTGAGTTTAAGTCACACATTTTCTAGGTGTTCCATTCCATAACTAAGCTGACCATGAATTTTCCCAAACCTGCTCTTCTTACTCATTTCAATTACAACTGCTGGTATTATAACATCCTGGTCACACAAGACTTGAAATCTCCAACTCCTTTTCCTTGTTTCCTTGTATTGAATCAGTGACTAAGTCCCATCAAATGTACTTTCAAATTATTTTGCACATTAGTTAGCACATTAGATCAGAGTTCCTCAACCTTTCTCTACACTACTGACATTTTGAGCTATATAATTCTTTGTTATAGGGGCTGCCTGTGTATTGTAGGATGTTCAGCAGCATCTTTGGCCTCTACTCACTAGTTACCATATCATCACACTACCCTAAAAAGTGACAACCAAAAATTTTCCCAACATTTCTGAATGTCCTTTGGGGGACAAAGTTGTCTCAGTTGAGAAATACCACTCTAGGTGAGGCGTTCAATACTTCTCACCTGAAAAAATGTTGTAGCATTTTCACAAGTCCAGATATCAGTTCAACAAACATTTACTAAAACTACCTGGCACATAGTAAGCTCTGAAAAAATATTTTATCAGATGTGTGTATGTACACATATGTGTATATATACGTTCACAGGTATGTACATATGTATTTGTATGTGTATGCTTGAATGAATGGGTCAGATACTATGCTAGCTGGAGGGTACAAAGATAAATCAGAGAGAGTCCCTTTGGAGAACTGTCTAAAAGCTAGTTGGTGTTCCTGAAAGTGGACATTGCATGCTACAGAAACATGGGTGAAAGACATTTAGGCAGTAACAGACAGAGATGGCTTCCTGAGCAGCACAACTGAGCTGCTGAGTCTTCAAAGGAAAAAAATTAAGTAAAAGTATTCCAAATAGAGGACATGCCATATCACCTCAAATTCATTCTATATACTATCTGATTAATCTTTCTAAATTGCAATTCTAATCATATGATTTATTAGTTTAAAAACTTTTGGGTTTTGCTTCTGTTTAAAATTTAGAAAGCTACAAGGGTATGTTGCTACTACACTACCCACAGGAAAAAAAGTACAATAGTTTATAAAATCATAACTTTTCTTAAACCCATCAGAGAACAGAGGTCATGGAAACCCAAAAAGTGACAAGGCCCTCTGAAGTCAGACGAGACACAGGAACTATCTCATTTTGGCAGTGCATAGGAAGGAAAGGTGACCACACAGAAGCAAATAAGAAGAAAATAACATTTCAATAAATTCTCAAAGGCCAAATGTGAACCAGGATATGTTTAGAGTAAGTGAGAACTCTACCCATAAGGGGAGTTTGCACTCGGAAGGGCCTTCAGCAGGTACTTATAAACAACATTGGGGTCAAGGCAGGAGACCACAGAGGGTTACTCAGTAACACAGGCAAGCAGGAGGTGGCTGCCACTAGAGAAAAGGACAAATGCCACTCACTTCCTGGAACCCTTCTCTTATAAAAAGCAAAAACCTTAAGTCACTAAGAAGAGGCAGCAAACTCCCATCCCTGGAGCCACTGTGTGAGGAGTAGAAACAAAACATCTCTTCCAGAGGGAAGAAAGAAAAACACCTTAAGTACAGGATCCTATACCACTCAAAGCAGAGGTGGGCTACACATGGAGGAGGAATGAGAACACTGAGAAGATTCCACATCCAGGAACTCACATTACCTGATTTAAAGACTTACAATAATGCTATAATAATTCAGACAGTGTGGTATTAGTGTAAAGAAAGACATAAAGGTCAATGGAACAGAGTCCAAAAGTAGACTCACACAAAAATAGTCCATTGATTTTCAGCAAAGGTGCCAACAAAGAAAAGATAGTCTTTTCAAGAAAAGGTGCTAGAACTATAAAAAAAAAAGGAATATTGACTCATACTTTGCACTAAAGTTGAACCTTGAACAACACAGGTGTGAACTGAGCAGGTCCACTTATATGTGTATTTTTAAAATCCTATGTTGGTCAAGGGTCAGCCTATTTGATCCACAGTTAGGAATCACAGATGCGGAGAGCCAACCGTAGTTAAATTTTTGCAGAGTCAGAAGTTACATGTGGATTTTCAACTGCGTAGGGGGATGGGCTCCCCTCACCACTCCCCCCACATTATTCAAAGGTCAACTGTATAAGCAAAATCAACTAGAAATGGATGACAGACTTATATATAAAATCTGAAACAATAAAACTTCTAAAAGAAAGTACTGGAAAATGTCAATTTTGAGTTATACAAAAATTTCTTAGGAAATTTCTTAGGAAACATGAACAATAAAAGAAAAAATGATAAACTGAAGTTCATCAAAATTAAAAACTGTTCTCTGTAAGACACTGTTAAGAAAATGAAAATATAAGCCATGGACTGGGAGAAAATACTTACAGAACACATATTTGATAAAGGATTTGTATCCAGGGTAATAAGAAGAGAAAAACCACAATTTTTTAAAATGAGCGAAAAATTCAAACACTTTACCAAAGGAAAATATGGATGGCAAACTAACATATGAAAAGATATTCGTCATATTGGTTATTACATAAATTAAAACCACAGTGAGCTCTCACTTCACACAGACCTATTAGAGGACTAACATTAAAAAACAGACAATATTAAATGCTGCTGAGGATGAAGAGCACCTAGAACTCTTATTCATCACAAGAAGGAAGACAAAATGATATAGTCACTTTGGAAAATAATTTGGCAATTCTTTATAAAGTTATTGTAAGTTTTACATTTCTATACAATCATCAATCTATTCCAAGGTATTTACACAAAATAAATGAAAACACATGCCCACACAAAGATGTGCACATGAATGTTTGTAGCAGCATTATTCATAACAGCCAAAAACTGGAGACAACTCAAAGGCTTATCAACTGATGAATGGATAAACAAATAGTGGTACATCCAAACAATGGATACTACTCCATAATAAAAAGGAACAAGCCACTGTTAATACATGATATAATATCCATGAATTTTAAAAAGATTATGTTAAATGAAAGGAATATGGGACAACAGACTGTATTCTGTATAATTCCATTTATAAGACATTCTGGAAAGGGCATAACTATAGGAATGAAAATCAGATAAGTGGCTGTCAAAGTTTGGGGATGTGGGAAGAGGACTGACTGCAAAAGTATCCAAGGGAATATTTAATAGTGATGGAACTGTTCTATATCTTGATTGTGGTAGTTCCACTACTATATATATTTGTTAAAATCAAACTATATACTTACAAAGAGTGAATTTTACTGAATGTAATTTATACCTCCATAAACCTGACTTAAATTGCTTAGCTTTCCACTGGTAAAGTTCTTCACTATCTTTCCAACATATCTCCCACTCCTCAGTTCACCCACCCTAATCATTAGCTAAATGGCATGCTTACCTTTGTTATTATTAACAATAATAGCAAAAGCATTAGCAGTCAACATTTACTGGAACTTGCTATAGTCAGATACATGATAAAAGAAAAGTACTCCACATATACTATCTCATTCATCCTCACTGCAACTCTGAGACTCTATCAGAATCCCCATTTAGAGAGCAGAAACTAAGGCATAAAGAGATTAATAATTTGCCCAAGGTCTTTCAATGGCCAATATGTGACAAACACATAATTTGAATTTAGGTCTACCCAACTCTAAAACCCTAACAATAAACTTCTTTCTTATGATTCCTACCAACATGTCTGCTCAAGCTGTTACCTGAGAGTACCTCTACATCTAAACTTTATTTGCCTTAATCATATCTATCTTTAAAAGCAAAACTTTAAAAGCATGCCTCATCCATTAAGCTTTCCCAGATCTCTCTCCATAGCTGGTGACCATCTCTTCCAAAGCATTAAAAGAACCAATAACACTAAATCAATTCCTTACCTCTGACACTTGACATATTCTACCTCCTGTTATAATTATTGATATACTTTTCCTATCAGATAAATATCTAAAAACATTTACTATTTGAGAACAAAATAGTAGGCTACTTCACCCTTGTGCATCCTTGTTACCTAGCACAATTTAACTTACTGAATGAATGAATAAATGGTGGCTAGGACATTAGTCTAGCCAGTAACACAATTCGATGTTAATGTTTCATTCTATACAAGCAATGGTAACCTTACTAGCTTCTTCGAATTGACCTATATTATATTATTGTGTTATCCTTTATTTCGTGTTAAATTTTCAGATAAGAAAATGAAAAGCTAAAAACTGAGAGGCTAACCCAAACCAACCACTGCTTATTATTTTGGTATGAATTAAAAACAGGGCCAAACTCCTGGGCAACCCATTAAAAGAAAAAAAAAAAAAGCAAATAGGGCAGTGAGTGGCAAAGAGATACTTCTTAATAAGGGGAGAACACAATATGTCAGGATAACAGGAGAAGTCATCATGGGGAAGGTAGTAGAGAATATGCTAAGCTGCTATAGTCCAGGCACATTCTTGAAAAGAAAAAAAACAACAAAATATGATGAGGGGGTGTGTATGAAGTTTATAAAAGACTTAAGAGACATAATTACTAAATGCAATGTGTAGACCATCTAGATATCTTTGTTCAAACAAGTTATTGTAATAGACATTTTGGGACAACAGTAAATTTCAAATAGAAATAGGTATTAGATGATATTAAGGAATTACTGTTAATTCTGTTAGATGTGATATGGTAGAGTGATTATATAAGCACGAGTCCTTAGTTTTTAGAAATATATACTTAAGTATTTAGAGATAAAATACCATAATGCCTCAAATTTATAAAATATTTTAGCAAAAAAACCAATGTTAATGACTATTAAATATATATGAGAAATAATGAGCTCATTAAATAATCATCTTTATTTTTCTTTGAAATAAATAAATAATGAGTTGTCATAGGAAAAAGTCTAGCCACAGTCCCAATTCTTGTTCAAAAACTCTAGATGACCAAAATGATGGAATAAAGTCAAGGTTTTAAGAGAACTGGTACATTTTTGGTTTTGCTTCATTATATTCCACAGCTTATTACTATTTATTTAAAACGTTTCACTATTTATCATTTACCTTACTCTGCATTGTTGGTGTTTATAGTCCTCTCCCTTATTAGACAGTAAACTTCTTGAGGGTAGTCACAATGCATTATTTATTGACTTTGGTACACAAAAGAATGTCACGTATCAAAAAGGAAACTGGTAGAACAGAACTGCTTTGGAATTTAGCTTGCACTTGGCAATCATAAAGAAAATAGAGAATTTCTACACAATAATTTCCTCCATACAAAACTAGAAGCTAATTTAACAGGCATAATATAGGTATGTATCCACATAACTATAAATTCCTTAACCTTAATTAAAAAAAAAAATTCTTAAGCTTCTTAAAAGAGAAGCATAAAACATCTATGTTATCTAGAAACTACACCAGAGGTTCTTAAAGTGTGGTCGGGGGACACTTGAGAGTCAGAGACTCTTTCAAGGCATCTATAAGGTAAAAACCATTTTCGTAATAATGCTAAGATGTTATCTTTTCAACTCTCATTCTCTCATAATTGAATAATGAAGATTTTTAGATGTCTTGTGATGATGTCATTCTGAAGGCTCAGGAAATGTATGTATTCTTGTATTTTAAATTTTTCTTAGTTTTAATTTCTAATATGGTATGTACTGATAGGTACAATTTGCATAAACAGAAGTCCTCGATTATTTTTAAGAGTATAAAAGGATCCTGTGACCAAAACATTTGAAAGCTATTAAACAAACGCAATCTTTTATACCCGAACACTCCTTTCTCACTGTCAACGTCAAAGGTTTAGGCGCATGTATATGTGTGTGAATGGGCACCACTTTATCTTGCCCTTTTATGACTTTTATGTGCCTGTTGCTCCTACCATCTCAAAATCTGAAGAATGCAAGTAGGAGGAAAAGCACATCAAAGTGACATACTTTATAGGATTAATTACTCTAAATATGCTCTTGGGCAAAAAGTATAAACTAAGTAAACTTTCAAACTTTCAAGTTATGAAATTTCTGCTTTTTCCCTCAGACATGTGTTGAACAACTTAGGGAAAGGAAAGAGTAAGGGACAGGGCTGATTAAGTGACATTTTCCTTAAGATATCATCCCTGTGTAATTGAGAATTCTTTGGAAAACACTGCTTCTTTTAATGACATACTAAGAATGAGAAGCAAACAAGAAACGAAAACTAAAACTATCTATGAAAGAAATAATAGAGCACCTCATACTCTTCACTTTTAAAGTAACATATTTTTTCACGCAAAAAATTTATTTATACTTGTTCCTTGATTTACTTGGTATTTTTCTGTGCAAGTTTTTTACACATGGTAAATATTCACCAACACCCCCCCTCACCCCATTTATGCAGACTTTTTATACGCAGTTTCCATTTACATGGTCTCATTTTACACAGTTATTTCACTTCCATTATTGGTGATTACTCTTTCTAAAAAATAATAGCTTAACTCAGCAACGTACAAAGAACTAATACTAATAAACAATTGTTAATGATCTTCCCTTTCATTGGATGGCAAATTAAAAAGTATGGGCAACTACTAATGTTTTTCAGGATTGGTTTTACAAATATTTTGCCATAGAAGCTAAAAATTACATGAAGGAAAAATGTCTTCCTTTTAAAATACTTATACTTTTAGATAATACACCTGGTCATCCACACTTTTTTTTTTTAACTTCACAGCACCTGGTATTCCTAGGTGGTCTCCCATCCAAGTACTAACCAGGCCCGACCCTGCTTAGCTTCCGAGATCAGACAAGATGGAGAACATTCAGGGTGGCATGGCCGTAGACATACATCCACACAATTTAGAACATCCAAATATGAAATTTGTATATTTGTCACCAAATACAACTTCCTTTAGATCTAACCTTTAGATCAAGGCATTATTTCTACCTTTAAGATTAATTATATTAAATGGAGTTTTAATGATATTTTTAATAAATTTGGAAATAATGAATCACTTACAGAAGCCTGGAATAAATACACAATTTTAAGTTGTATCAAGAATATTGCTTTGAGTGCTATAAAGCCATCAATTTTAAATGCGAGCTGGAAAGCAATATGGCCAGAAGTAGTTATACCAGGGAATATGGTTCCAATGATGAAGAAGGATTAACTGGCATTATTAATTTATTAAATAAATTTCAAGAAGGCTCTCACAATTTGAATGTGAATATTAACAAATTACTAGTTGATAACAAATTAACTGATGATGAACTAATTCACTTAATATCTGAAGCCCATGCTGCCGATGAATACGGCAATGACCTTGAACCAGTTTCATTCGCTGCAACAAATATTTACAAAGCTCTTCAAGTGGCCAAAAAACTGGAAACTGCAATTCTAGATGCTGATCCAAACATCCAACGAGTATTAAAATTTCAAAAAGATTTTAAAAATGTTGCAGTGAATATCGAAGAATTTATGAAAACTTAGCAAAAGATGGGGTTGGAAAAAGATCATCCAAAAACATAAACATAAATAGTGAAATCAAAGTAGTACTTCCAAACATTTCAAGCGATAAAGATGGTGACTTTGTACCAATTAAAAAGAGAGGTTGATTGCTTTAGATTACAGTATAGACACCAACAGCAAATAAAATTTTGGTTTTTCTGAATTTTTATTAGCATTTTTTTGTGTGAAAATATGTGAGATAAATATTTTTATGACTTATGTTGGCCTATTTCTTGAGTATTTTTTGTACTTGTGGACTCTTTTTATGCAGTTTCCTTCTACATTAAAAAAGGATGCATGGAACAGATAATCCACAGAAATTGAGAGACAGGTGCACTTTTTTCTCTATCTTTATCTTTGTTCTCTCAATTCTATTCCTCAAAAAGTCTTTAAGACTAAAATCTGTTTTGAAGAGGGTACATATTTGTCAATGCAACTAATATAAAATAACTTCTGTATAGGATTTCTATCATCCTTGGAATCTTCCCCTCTTTCCCTGGGCAGCAGTTCCCAACCTTTTTGGCCCCAGGCACCAGTGCTCCTATGAGAATCTAATGCCTGATAATATGAGGCAATAATGCTAGCACTGGGGAGCAGCTGCAAATACAGATGAAGCTTCCCTTACTTGCCAGCTGCTCATCTACTGCTGTACAGCCCAGTCTGGTCTGTGGCTCAGGGGTTGGGGACCCCTGCTTTAGGGATGCATATAAATTATTTGGGAATCTGAAGATTTTACTGAGTTTTTTATAAACCTGAAGAATTTGATTTGTTAGACAACTATGAAAAGTCACAATGCCTTTAAGCAAAGCCTAATAATTCCTATAAATCATTACCTTAGATAACAGCTTGTCGAATAAGCTATCCATTATCGCTACAAGCTTAGCTGATATTTCAGCTATGTGGTCATGGTAGTCCTGTAATGAGAAATAACATATTTTAAAGCCCTTGGGTACGTCTAAAACATTCTTAATCAAGGAATTAAATTTATGCAAATTCAGTAGAGAACATATGGAAAAGTACCTTAGTGATATGATCAAAATGCCTAAGCATGCTATACTGCTTAGGCTGCAGTCGAGCTTCAAAATGAGCCCGGATTACAGGAATGTAGTGTACGATTAACTGCAAACAGCGTGAAGAAAGAGCTGAAGACCCAGGTGGTAGATATATCATGGAGAAACAAAAAAGGATATTGTTGACTTTAAGGACATAAATTAAGTAAAAAATGTCAATTAATTTTATAAGACCCCAGTTCATTTCATAAATGAAGAACAGAGTGGCAAAAAGCAACATGTTTCATTTTGTTTAAGAAAATTATTTGATACTGAATAATGTAATGAAAATGCTGATTTTCCAAATGTACTCAAGTTGTATTACTGGCACGAGGAAGCTAATGACACAACTGATTCTCTTCTGACATTCAGATACCTTTCACCCACAGTATTCTATACACATTACATCTTAACATTTTCCACAGTGGTACAACTTTCAAATAACTTATACTTGTTAGACTGAAAATTCCTCATAACATTTCCTCAGAAATTAGTTTTTCTATTATGGCAATACATAAAAGAGCGAAATAGCATTTGCTACTCCGAGCCTTTGGTTAGAATCACAAAAACATCAGATATACAAAAACACGAGTATACTGACATCATAACACTTCAGCATGTGAATTAAATTCAAGAATCCATACCCAAATTTTTTGTAGTTATTGTTTTTAGTCCAACAACTTGCAGTGCACCAGCTCCAAGAACTAACTGGCAACTTCTTGAATTGAAGTACTAACAAAAGAAGGAGAAAAAAATCATCTATTGAAAATTATTTATTGTATGCAGGCAATGTGTTAACAGTTCTAAAAATACATTCCTCTTTCCTCTTATTCGAGGATCAAATGAATTTTCTACTGGAGCAATTAGGATCTATTTATGTAATGAAAAAAAGGGTGTGTGTGTGTTCCTAAATGATAACAAATATTTACAGTCTGGTAGGAAAAAAAGTTGAGAAATTCTAAAAATCAGTTGTTTAGAAATTAACTTCGCATTCACAAAACTGTTCAGTCTTTTCTTTAGTCATTCTTACTGGACAGTCCTATTTTTAAAAGGATAACAAAATCTTTCCAACTGAAACATGACAATTCAATTGGGGGACAGAATTAATTGATGGATTATAGATATTTGAAAAAAATGAAACCTTTTTACGTTAGCAGTTAAAAATATCTGTTAATATGAAATGACTGAATAAAATTATCACATTTTTATTTTACATCAATGGTTCTGAAAGAATGATTTAAGAAAAATCTCTAACCTTAGTGAGATGAATTTTGTAAAGTTCAGTGAATTCCTTCCATGCACATTTGAAACCAGTCCAGGTTTTTTGACCTAAGTGGCCTCAGTCATGTTCAGCACCTAACGAACAAATCATCTCCTGTCTCCAATGTCATTAACAACTCTATGGGTGTAATGAGGAATCACTAAATGCAGAGTGAGAAGGAAGAAGGCAGCCTTCTTCCAGTAACATGTGATTTGACCACTATCAAATGTCACAAAATTAATGTGTTAAAGATAACTTAACCTTGAAATGTCTTTGAGTTGGAAAATTAGTCACACCCTAAAGCAGTGGTCCCCAACCTTTTTGGCATCAGGGACTGGTGATCCTATGAGAATCTAATGCCTGATGATCTGAGGTAGAGCTGAGGCCCAGGAGAGCAGCTGCATATACAGATGAAGCTTTGCTCCCTCAACCGCTGCTTACCTCCTACTATACAGCCCATTTCCTGACAGGCCATGGACTGGATATCGGTCTGTGGCCTGGGGGTTGGGGACCCCTGCCCTAGAGAATTACTTCTTCTAACTTTGTTTCCATAATGTAGTAAAATCATACCCACCTTCAATAAATCTGACAGACGAGTAAGCATGTCAGTAGTAATAGACGGAATATTATCCACACACTGGCAATATTCAAGGATAATTCTTATCAACAGCAATACAGTTCTATAAGAAAAGAAAGATGACTCAGTAGGCAGTCAAAACAAAAAAAATCAAACTAATTTGGTATATAAAAATCAACACTGATCTTGGTAACTGCTAAATTATGTGTTTTACCTACAAGGGCAGCAGAGTAAAAACTAGGGGGAAACAAGAGAGATTCCTAGGGTGCAAAATTAAGGAGGCACTCAATTTCAAGGTCATTCACTTACAGGGTCAGCACTTATATAACACTGAAAATAAGTACCTCCTTAAGTTTGTGCTGTGAGCACACAGCTCTCTGTGTGGCATCCATATTAAGTCTCTTTTATAAAGCAGGTATATCTCATTCCCTGGCCAATTAAGAAACACTAACCACCCTCAAGAGAGCACATAATCTTGTTAACTTTAATCCAATCCCTGACTTGCTTTCCCCCATCTCTATGTAATCTTCCTGATGTTTCCTATAATTTCAAATGCATAAAAGAAGCTGCAAAACTTCAGAATGTTGTCAGTTTTGCTCAAATAAACTCTTACAAAAATCTTCTACAGGTTTGGACATTTCTTACGTTGACAGTCACAAAAAGTTCTACAAAGATGAGAAAGTCATCAGCTCATTAGCAGGACATATCATAAGTTGAAAAGAGAATTACTGAGGTTAAATATGACTGAAATTAAGGGGAAAAGAGGCATTCATTTAGGATATATAAGTTCAATGAGATGCTCAGAAATGAGTGATCTGTGTAAAAAATGTTTTATAAAAGTCTGAAGGATATTAGGAAGTAGAAATTTAAGAAAGATAGTGTCTAGCCTTTATATGGAAGGGATGAGATTACTATAAAAAGCATTGCCCTACCAGAAACAGAAAAGAACTGTACTGGAGAAAATAAATGAAAGTGTTAGACTACAACGAGGTACTTTTGAGTTTGTGGTAATAGAGATTGAGAAAAAGCATCAATTCTATACATATTTTTTGACTACTTATTGGGTGCCAAGAAAAATTAAAATGGTAAGACATGATTCCTACCTTTGAGGAACTTAGAGTCTAACCAGGGAGATATATACATAAATAAATAATTCTAATATACTGTGAAAAGTGCCATGATAGAGGCAAGTTGAGTCACAAGGAGAAAATCATCCATTCTCCCTGGAAGGGATGTCTATTTCAAAACAAAACAAAAAACAAAAACAAAAAATACTTATACACTGTCGAGAAACAAAGAAGAAGAGTGAAAAAGAATTTTAGTCTAGATATTGGGAGCTGGACCTTGATTTTAATTATGACTTTATTTGGGTCATTTTTTATTAACCATTTAATCCTCGAAACTTCAATTCTGCTAACAGTTCAAAGGGAACAATAATCCTTGAAATGTCTATTTCACGACAAAGTTGTAGAGATCAAATGAGATCGTATATATGAAAATACTTAACCCATGAAGTGCTGTTAAATAATATGAAGATATTTTAATTACTCATTTAATAAAAGGCATGTTGCACTAGACAAACCACACTGGAATTGATATTTTTCTTAATTAGCTTGATTTTGGAATACTGAATTGGTAAAAGAGGAAAAGACCTAGTGACAAATAATGATAATGGAAACAACTACCAACTATCAACTTCATATTAGGTGCTAAATGCTTTATATAAATTACCTGCTTAATTTTTGCAGTAATTCTAAGTACAGTACTATTTTCCACATTTTGTTCTACAAATAAGAGAACTGAGGCAAATCGAATAATTTGCCCAAGTCACAAAGAGTACAGAGACCCTGGGATTCAAACCTAAGCAGTCTGACTTCAGAGCCCACAGCTTCAACTATTATGCTATATACTATACCCTAAAAAAAAGCTGCACAAAAAAAGAAAGAGCTTGAGACACTAAGAATATCATGGAGACACTATACCACCCTTGGACCGTGTAACTCTAGATTTCTTGTTACACTGAAAAATCAATAAGCCCTTTTTTGCTGAGCCACTGTATTCCCTAATGAATACAGAACACTACAAAATATAGAAAATAAAAAAGAATCTGTAAAATTTCCTTTAAATTCTTTGTAGGGTTTTAAATTGTTAACCTAAAATTTCCAAGTCGCATCAAGGGGGAATGAGAAAACCTATGTTTAAGATAACTGACTCAACTATTAAAGAAAAATGTGTCACTCACCCAACAACAGCATATTGTTGTCCCTCGACAATAAGAACTTCAGCTGGTTTCCTTTCTTCTGTAGCTAGGGAGTAAAAAAATAAACAAGAGAGACATAGGTAAAAGATGAAACAAAATATTGCAGAAAAAATTTAAACTAGGAAAATGAAGAAGATAGTTACTATTTAGGGCCTGAAACTGTCTAATTTCTGAAAATAAATATCAACTTCTTAGGAAGCGATTTGGCACAGAGTATATAAAGTATAATGGGTTTGAAATCTGAGAGATTTGAATTTGAGTTCCAGTACTGCCAATTAATTAACTTCTTTGAGTCTCAATATCTGTATCTATTAAACATAGATAACAATATCTATCTTTCAGGATTATCGTTAATGATATAAAGATAATGATTATAAACTGTCTATCCTCTAGGTCTGACACATGGTAAATGATCGGTAAGTTGTAAAGAAAAAATGTTATTAGTTTGGAAAAGCAGAACTAACAATTCAACTGATCTTTTCTTTATTATACTTCTTAAAATACAAGTTAATTCCTATATTCAATGGATAGATTATATATTAACTTTTCAAGATTTTAATCCAGAAGTTACTTTATTTTCAGCATGTGATATTTCCTATCATTATAAAACAAAATTCAGCATGCTGAGACCAAAAGAAAGGTGAACTGGAATATTATCCTGAATCAGCCAAATTAATTAGATTACCATGGGCAAGTCATCATGCTTCCCTAAGCTTTAAGATCTCTATGAGCTCTAAGACATTTGTGAATGAAAAAGGGGCTATGTACAAGTTCAGTGACTGAAAGTAACCTCACCAGGTAATCTGATCATAAAATCCTAATCAGGCAGGTCATGGTAGGCAGTCATGCCTCAGGCCTACAACTTCCCAAGTAAAAGGTTAACTTTGCCTTAGGCAAGCCCTGTCCATTGTTTCTGTGCATCTAGGTTAACAGACCTTTGAAATGCCTCTTTTTCAGACCCCTTATAAGAATAACTACCCTCAAGAGAGCACATAATCTTAACTACCTCGTACCCTGCTTTCTCTTACCTTTATGTAATCCACCTTACATTCCCCCCTTAATTCCAAATGTGTAAAAACAATGGCAAAACTGTCATTTACCCAAAGCACTTGAAATCTTGCTTCCCAGCATATGTCCTCAATTTGGCTCAACTAAACTCAAAACAATTCTCTACAGATTAGGACATTCTTATGTCAACACATTAAATGTCTATTTCATTTCTTTCAAGCAAAGAAATTCAGTGTGATGTAATTTGTAATCACAATTTACTCTGTATGCCAAATTAAACTTTTTGATAACAGGGGCTGTATCTTAACCAATTCTCTACATTGCAGAGAAGTGGCATAGTATACAGTTAAGAAAAAGAGCCCTAAAGTCAGTCTGTCTGAATCTGGATCCCAGTTCTACCATCTCCTAGCTATGTAACCTTAGTCAAGTTGCTTAACTTCTTTGGGCCTCAGTTCTCATATTTGTGAAATGGGAATACTAAGTGTCTAGCTCACGGACCTATAAATGAGATAACAATGTAAAGTGCTTAGAACAAACTGTCTAGTATGAAGTAAGCACTCAATACTAACTTATCCATTTATTGTGTTACTACCTATTTGGCTAGGGATGGGGGAAATGAAGGTTATCCATTAACCTTCCCTATCCCCCATCCCTAGCCAAGTAGGTAGTAACTCAATAAATGGATGGTTTGATGAATAATAACCAAGAATCCTCAACTTGGTAAGAACTAGTAAAATATTAATGGACTTCAAATACCATATACCTTCTTTACTCTCAGAGGAAAAAAGAAAAGAAGAAAACACTGGGATAGAAGCAGGGTATGTAGAGAAACCTCCCATGGTCTGTATCCTCCAACAAGGAAGTAAAAATAAATAGTTCACTTTGCAGGAAAAACACATAGTTAATTCAATCACTGTATGTCCTTTTAATTAAAAAACCATTGTGTTTAATTAAAAAAGCATGACAGTGGATTACAAGACTGTTTATGGACAGAAAACATGTCAGTCATCTAGTATGACATCTCACACAATGGAAAGTCAATCAAATATAGCTTAAAACAGTGTATGAGTGATAAATCTTACAATTTTAAACCTGTGTTTCAGTGTTTTATTTTTCTTTCAGTTTTTGCTACTTGAATGCTTTTGCTTTGCTAATATCATATGGTTAATTTAAAAAATTGTGACTACCATCCAATACTGTTATCTACTAAAAATGGTCACTAGACAGTCTACAGCCATGCCACCCTGAACATGCCCGATCTTGTCTGATCTCGGAAGCTAAGCAGGGTCGGGCCTGGTTAGTAGTTGGATGGGAGACCACCTAGGAATACCAGGTGCTGCAGGTGTAATAAACAAACGAACAAACATTAAAAAAAAAAATGGTCACTCGACAATAGAAATTTACTTAATTCCTTCAATTCCTCTCTCTACCATATGTGAATTAATCTACTTTACACTTGTCTTTAAGGCCTCTCTTGTCACAGTGGTAGAAGAGATAGCCTTTCTCTTGAATTCTATTTTTGATTACAGGGACCTGCCCCACACTGTCACTCTTATCCTAAAATAACCTTCTTTCTGTTCTTGTTAAACATGAAAATATAATTCAGCTTCTAACTTAAAACTCCTCCCAACTCCCTGAGTGGATTTAGGTAACCTCAAATTTCTCTCATGTCTCTAGCTGCCACTTTGTAACTCACTTTCCCTTCACAGCCAAACTTGCTGAAAAAGTAGGCTGTACTTGTCCACCCTTCCCCACCTTTCCAGCTGCTTAGCCCTGAACTACAATCTGACTCTATCACTCTATTGAATTGCTAAGATTGCAAATGATCTCCTACATGTCAAACTGGTAATCACTGTATTTTACTCAGTCTATTTCTTAAGTAGAAATTGCATTTTGTACAAATGTGAAGTACACGACTTAAAAACATTTCAATGTAAAAATATTAAAATTTCATTAAATGCATAAAATTTGAAAATGCAACCGCCTCCTCCATTAAAAATATTCAAAGACTTCAAAGTTTCAAATCTGGTATTATAGGATGAGTTGTATATAAATTTACATTATTATCACATGACAATTCCATTTTAACTTGTATACAAAAATATTTCCCATCCATTGTGAATCTTTCATATGAAACCCAACTGGTATTTGATACCAGTGACAATTCTCTTCTTGAAGCTCAAATTTTTTCACTTCTGTGTTCTGGATATCTTCCTACCTTGCCCTTTCTTAGTCTCCTTCATAGTTCTCTTTTTCTATGGTTCTTTACATCTGGTTTTCTTATATCATACTATATCTTGCTAATATATTATGTCTAATGTGATTGCTAATGCATATTTTTTATTAGACTTGGCCCTTTTCAAGTAGAATAACTGCTATCTCTGTTCCAATATCTGACACATAGATGATTACTAGTGTTCAACGAATGAATACATGTCTCTTAAACAATATGATACAGTGGTTCAGAACATAGCTATGAAATTATACAAAGCTGGTTTCAAATCTCAGCTTATCACATTTGTACAAAACTCCTTAACCCTTCAAAGCCTCATGCTTTCTCACTTAAACAAGGTAACAATAGTTTCTTCATCATAGATTGTTGAGAGGATAAACTGGAGTGACACGTACAGAGCACCTGGTCCAGTGTCTGGCATGTGATTAACACTCAATAAATATCTGAAACTATTATTATAAATTACCACGGATACTTTTCCAGTCAACTACTTACTGGGAGAATTAGTTCTATGCTTTAAAGAGGTATTGTCAATTAAAGAAATATTAAGCTTTCCTACAAAAAGAACAAACAATATAAAATTGGAAGAGAGTGTGAGAAAAAATACACATACCCCCTGATTTTTTTTCAGGTAAAGCAATCTTTCCATCTGATATAGAATCAACAAGATCCTGAAATTCTGCAGGAACATCAGCTTGCTTCCAGCGCTCATTGTCTAAGAGGAGGCTATTCAAAAGTAAAAATGAAGGAAGATAAACTTTAATAATATTTCAATGCCATCTTCCTTGCTTGGAAAAAAAAAGAAGAGCTGAGTAAGTACATAAGACTTTTGTTATGTCTTTTAATAATAATAAAGACTACATGTATCTTAGTTAAATTTAAGTAGAACTCATGCAATACAAGGCACTGATTTTTAAACAGTAATTAATGGCTATTAGCTATTGTGAGTACATAAAACTTAAATAAATTAAAATCATTCATAAATAGTATGAATACTCTCAGAAAATAGTTCTCTTTTTATATCTCTTGGCCTAACCAAGAAAAGTCTTGAAACATAATCAACTTCACTTCGAGTGGGAAAGGAAAAGCTATCTACTAAGGATCTTCCTGAAAGATACTTTAATGGAAATAAACATTCTAACTCCACTTCGGAAAGCCAAGAAACGTGATTTTAATTCCACAATCTGCGTTTAAAAAGAAAAAAATTTGTCAAGGGTATGTTTGGCAAATCAATTAAGTTTCTTCTTTTAAATATAATTATGTTTTGTAAAGAAATGGAAAAAAATTTAAGAACAGAATGGACATGGCAATACTACCTGAGTTTGGTTTTTCTTTCTTCATGAAACCTGTTTACAAATTTATTAGCTTGGCTCTGAAGTGCTCCAAGTAATGACATGCTTTTTCTTCCACAGATCTGTTCAGTGTCTAAAATGAATGTTTCCATTAATCTAGAAAGTGTTATGAATTCCGTGGAATTTAGCTTCTCAAGAAAACCATCCTAAATTTTAAAGATAACATAAAAATCATGACATTCAGTATAACACCAACTCATTTTAACGAGTGTTAATATTATATTATTTTTATGACATATAATTATGTTAATTCATAAAAATTTCTTGAAAATCATTTTTAATGAAATTTTCCAATAGTTTAGTCCCAGAAATTGAACATAAAAAGTTTAAGATGTCCAAATTTTATTCTGACCCCTTTATAATACAGATCAAATAAATTCAGGTCATTCTATAAAAATTTCACAATATTGGAGTTTAACTAATTTTATAAATACGTTGCTTGGCTAGTTATACACACACACACACGTAACAGCATTATTAATTTCAAATTAATTATTAAGGTATTATATTTCAAAATAACTCTTTTAATCATTTATTTGAAATGAATACTTGAATAAGTTTTCCTATTTCTTTTATCTGGATTATTTTAATATCTCCCTTATAAACCACACCAGTACTGTTAAGTTTATCAAGTGTTAAAAATATAATATGTATTATATGGAACATAGGGACATAAGCAAGGATCTGAATCCAGATCTCCAAAATAATTACACTATGTATAAAATAGCTAAAGCTTTATCAAAACAACTAACCTTTGCTCTTGACATAAGAAATTTGACAGCTCGATCATGGCATATATCTGAGGCACTATACACTAACTCCTGGATAGTATTTGCCAGCTTTCCTAGCTCTAAGTCAGTTAATTTCATGTCTTCGTTCACCCTATAAATGATAAAAAGAGATTACGACAGGAAAAGTTGTAAACACATTGTTATACATTGGTGGCATATCCGTAAAAAACAAAAAGCTGTAAATTCACATTTGAGGAAAAATTCTGTGATATCTCAAATACATTTTTTTGTGGTGAAGCATCACTTAAACAAGCTCAGGTAATACAAATATATTTTAGCCTAATCTTATATAAGGATAATTTTTTCTTTCTGTTGTAGTGTTTTTAATACTTAGTTCAGACTCTGGTTGAAAATGCTACAAAAACTATAGCAAAAAAATTTTTAGTTAGGTATAAGGTGGTAGCTGTGGTAGGTTTTACATAAGTGTTTTGGATGACACAGTAGAAGGAGGAAGAAGGAATGAATGTTATTTCATGACCAATGGGCCATTTTTTAGTTAGAATTATGAATGATTGTTAACTAACATTCAGTTTAATTGAACATTATCTGAGCATTTACTGTATTTAAGTGCTTGGCACTAGAAGGGATATAATACATCACTGCCCCCAAGAAACTTATAGTTGAATAGGAGTATTTATAAGATGTAATGCATTTTTTTCCAGTTTTGAGAAAGAAATGTAATTAAGACTTTCAGTTTTTATACATTTTACCCCTGGGGCATATATAAAAATCACCGATTCCATGCCAATAATTCATTTTAGTGTCAATAAGAACAAGTTAAGTGCTAGCATCATTTTTCTCCCTTTTGGTTGAATTAAAATAATTTTCGAAGATATTACAAAGAGGCTCTGAAATATATTAATTAGAGACAAACCACTATTCTAACTGGGCTAAGGTGTTAAAGTTATTTCTGGCTAGCCTTCGAAATAATACTATCACTAAATTTACTAAAGCTTTAAAATAATAGAAGGATTAATATTCTTAAAGTACTCTCAGAAACAGTAATTTGTTTGGTTCTCACTCTTTGAGGCAGGTAGATAAGTATCTACTTTACAGATGACGACACTGAATCTTTGAAAGTTTAACTGACCTATCTAAGGTTATAAGATTAAGATA
This sequence comes from Pteropus medius, assembly GCF_902729225.1. Classification (NCBI taxonomy): domain Eukaryota; kingdom Metazoa; phylum Chordata; class Mammalia; order Chiroptera; family Pteropodidae; genus Pteropus; species Pteropus medius. The sequence goes on along the minus strand of NW_024349800.1, from coordinate 23,279,523 downwards.
GTTTGGGACTAGAATCCAGAATTAGTCTAATTTTATTTCTCATCTACTAAGCTTCCTTTACTCCAACATTTACTTCTGTATAGACAGCTGAGTGCTATTTCAATACCAGCTCCCACAAAACTGTGCTTAAATTTCAAAGTTTAAATTTATTATTAAAATAAAATTTTATTTTCTAAAGGATGCCTAAAATTTATCCCCATGTAACAGGATGATAAAGAATTTGGAACTCTAGGAAAAATGCTACCAATTCACAAAGATATAAACAGAAAATAGCAAATAAAAACTAATGTCTTTTAAAAAGCAGGGTGACAATTCAAAAAGCTGGGAAATTTTTTTTTTAAATCATTTATCCGTAATTCTGCTTTTTAAAAAGATTTTTAATTTTTAAGTCTAATTGGATCTTTTTCATGTTATTGAGGGAAAAAACCTCGTGAACGTTTCTGGGTATATATAGAAATGAATTGAAAACAGGACCTCAAAGAGATATTTGCACACCCATGTTCAAGTAGTAACACTATTCAAAATAACCAAGAGATGGAAACAACCCAAGAGTCTGCTGACAGATGAAAAGATAAATAAAATGTGGTCTATACATACAATAGAATATTATTCAATCTTAAATTAGAAGGAAATTCTGACACATGCTACAACATGGTTGAACCTTGAAGACATTATGCTAAGTGAAATAAGCAGACACTAGAGGACAAATACTGTACGATTCCACTTGCATGAGGTACCTGGAGTAGTCCAAGTATGTGGGGATAGAAAGTAGAAGGGTAGTTGCCAGGAGATGGGTGAAGGAAGAATGGGCGGTTGTTAGATAGTTTCACTTTCGCAAGATGAAAAAATTCTAGAGACTGGTTGCACAACAATGCGAATATATTTACCACTACTAGACTGTACACTTAGAAATAGTTAAGATGGTAAATTTTATGTATTTTTTCCAACAATTTAAAATAAATCATTTTTTTAAAAAACCCGACAAAACTTTCTAATCTTTTCCATTATTTTTCCTTTCCCATTTCCTGCTTGGGAAATTATTCACTCTTTTGTGCCCATTTCAGCATTGCAATAAACTTACAAAATTGTAGATTATTTTGACAATGTTAAGAAAATAAAGAAAATCTACCACTAACAAGGATAAAATGCCAGACATCATTTTTGTGTTATAGCCATGACACAATTAAATACTACAAAAACACCAGATACAAGAGGGTGGCTCCATAGTGTAGTGGTTAGCACGTCTGCTTTACATGCAGGAGGTCCTGGGTTCATGCCCCAGATGGAGCCACGGACCATACCCCGGGTGCGCCTGGCCTCCCAAGTGTGCCAGGGGTGCAAGGCCCCGGGTGTGCGCTGCGAGAGCATGTGGGAGGAGATGACAGCCTTCAGAGATCCAGTTCTTAAAAGGAAACAACAACATCCATAGGTCAAGGATGGAAGTGGGGAGGTGGGGGGGAATTAAAGAGGGGGGAAAAAAAAAAAACAGATACAAGAATAGCCAGAGCCCTTGTAAAAGTCAACTAGTCAGAGTCACACTTATAAATATACTCAATTAATTTATTGCTCCTTTAAGCTGGGTAGTTCCCATACATACATATGCCTATAAAACATAGGAAGAACCATCTATAGAACCTGTTATCATGTTGTGGGAGCACATAATTGGGGAAAGCCAGAGAAGCTTCAAAATCTAAAGTGAGCCACAATGGAGGTGGTAAGGGAGGGCTATAAACTATGAGACCACATCTGATTTAAAGGAATCTCAAATAGTATGGCAGAGTGTTAGTTACCTTGCAATATCTTATCTCTTTTCTGCCACAATAATAGTTTTAGCTGGCAAGTAGTCAAAAAGCTAAAGATTATTTCTCAAGCCTCCCCTACAGCTAGTTACAGCCATGTGATAATATTCTGGCCACCAAGATGTGGGTGGAAATAATGAGTGCAAATTCTGGATTGTGCTCTTCCAAAAAAAATAAAATAAAATAAAATATAAACAAATCTATGTGCAGGCAACAGAGAACTAACAAATCTAAAATCTAAATGGATTTGTAGCAGACCAAGAATTATCAAGCCAGTCTTGGAAGAAAGGTAGGAGAAATTATTCTACCACATATTGAGTCTAATTAACAAGCTATAGTAACTAAGACAATTTTACTTAATGATACTGGTACAAAGACAGACAAGTGAACAAAATAGAGTCTAGAAACAGACTCACACATATATGAACATTTGATTTAAGGCAAGAGTGAGTAAGAATCTTTCCAACAAATGCTGTGAGATCAGAAAGATATCTATATGTGGAAAAAAGAAAACAATCTCATATATACACAAAAATCAATTTCAGGTGGACTGCTAATCTAAATGTAAAGGGGATAGCCACAAAACTTCTAGAAGATAACATAAGAAAATACCATCAAGGCCTTAGGGTAGAGAAAGATTTCTTAATAGGATGCAAAAATAACACAAACCATAAAGAAAAAGAATGAATCATAGAATTATATTAAAATTAAAAACTTTGGTTCACCAAAGACCCCAATAAGAGAATGAAAAGTCAACCCACAGAGTGGGAGAAGATATATGCGATACACAACTGACAAAAGGCTTGTGTTGAGACTACATAAAGAACTCCCATAAATCAATAAGAAATAAAAGACAAATCAATAGAGAAATAGGCAAAGGCCATGAATAGATACTTCATAGAAGAGGCTATCCAAATGGATAATGAATATATGAAAAATGCTCTTACCAATCATCAGAGAGATAAAGTCAAAGCAACTAAACCTGCGACATACTCATCAGAATGGCTAACATGTAAAAAGACTAACAATACGAAGAGTGAATGAAGATGTAGTGACAGGAACTCTTCCACATTGCTGATGAGATTGTAAATGAGTACAATCACTTTGGGAAATTGTTACTAGCTAAACTGACCATTCACACATCTTATTCATTCCTAGGTATATATTCAACAGAAATGTTTATAACATATGCACCAAAAAGCAGCTGTAGGAACGTTCACAACAACCAAAACAGAAACCCAAATTCCATCACCAGTAGAAAGAATACATTGTGGTGTAGTCAGAAAGTAGAATCTTTGTACACAAATAAAAATAAACTATTGTTATATGCAAGAACTTAGAAAAATATCATGAAATGCTGAATGAAAGAAATTAGAGACAAAAGAACATGGTTCCAGAAAACCAATAGTCTGGGAATTGGTAGAGTGAAGGTACAGTGGCAAGAGGGGCTTCTAGAGAGCTGATAATGTTCTATTTCTTATTCTGGGTGGTGACTGTACCAGTGTATTCACCTTGTAGTAATTAACTGAGCTGAACACTTACAATTGATATACTGTCAACTGTAACAGCTATGGACCTTCTACCCCTGAATAGTTAGACGAAACATAATTCTATATTGTTTAAGCTATAGGGATTTTCACATCTTTTTAATATCTTATTGAAACCATTAATAAGATGACTGAAAGTCTTGTTAAGTTGGCAGCAATTACCATACTCACATAATGTCAACACCTCCTGGAGTAGCAGATGATGATGTCTGCTCTTTGCTGGATGAAGAATCAGTAGTACATTCTGGTTCAGAAACCGAATCACTGCTGCAGGGCTCACTATTTGGAGATGCATTTCTTTGCGAGGTAGTGTCAATTGCTATAGGTGTTAGTTCACTCTCACTGAATGCATCACTTATAAACATGCCTTCATGGATTAAATAAGCCACCTCTGTGTCCAGTGAATTATCTTTTGCAGCATTCTTCTGTTGTGAAATCTCCTCCAATTCTCTAGTTCTTTGGTTTTTGTCAAGAACTGAGAGAACAACACTATGAATGATATTTAATGTTGCCTACAAGAAAAAAAAAACACATTTTTAAAAAATTTAAAATATCCTACACCTAAAGTTCCCCAAAGTGAATTCTGTGCATGTACTTTTGAGCATCTTATAAATGAGTCAAGGTCATGCATATCAGAATTTCTACCACTCTTTTATTACACAGTAAAGGTGATCTGTGAAAAAATTGTTCAAGAGAAATAGGTTCTCTAAAGCTTAAGAATAGAGTTCTGTATTTCAATTGATTTTTTAAATAGAAATCTCCCTAAATGTATTACGGTATATTTCTCTAATCTGTTAGATAGGTTACTCTAAACATAATTTCCCTGTCAGAGAATCATATTCATTGATGTGCTTGCTTAAAATTAAAAAATCCATATTCCTTACATGCCTACTCTTATATCCACCTCTCTCTCATTTCACCCTTTTTCTCACTGATTCACTACTCTGCGGAAATTCTGGTTCTCTTTCTATTCTTCTAAATTCCATTATTCTCATCTCAGTGCATTTGTTGTTTCCTCTGCCTGGAATGCTCTTCACCTTGATCTTTGCATATATGTTTCCTTCTGATCACTCAGGTTCTTACACAAATGCCACTTTCTCAAAGAAGCCTTCTCTGACTCTTCTCCCAGCAACTTAATCCCATTACCCAGTTTTTAAAAAATAAATCATCTTTTTAACTTCTTAATTCTAGGTCTCCTACTAGAATGTTAGCTCTATCCTAATGCTAAGAATAATGCATGTAGGAGGTACATAAAAAATATTGAAAGCTAGGTGAATTAAGAGTAAATTTATATATATTAATAATCTTTATGGACTATTAAGAAATAAGGGGTTATTTGCCTACTTTAACATTCATGGTTATGCTCTCATAGTTTGTTGCCACCTTCTCAAAACACTTGATTTCTTTTTCAGGATCCACATGGTTCTAGGGAGGCAGACTTCAATTTCAGGTCTCCAAAAACAGGATAAGGGTCTAAGCTAGTGCAATGAGAACATGAAACCCCCAGGCCTGAGCTTAAAGCTAAAGAAGATACACAGACAACATACTGAGAGAAATGTAGAGAAACAAAGCCAATGCTTAATATCATCGACCTCTCTATGAAGCACCTGAAAGGCTGACCTACTTCTGGATATTTTTCAGTTACATAAGCTAATAAATCTCTTTAATTGTTTAAGACATTCTGACTTATGTTTCCTATTATTTGGAAATAAAAACACTCTAAATGATACAATAGCCCATACAGTATAGAGCAGATGTTCTGTGCCTTCAAGGTCTATACTAACAAAGTGTCTATGGATACTGCATTTTTTTCCTCCATTGATTGGTAACTTTCTCTGCCACAAACTTGCTCCTTCCTACACTCCACCATTAATGCTTTTAATCTCTACACTGTCTTAATCTTTGATGTGCTTATTTCCCCATCTTCATTTTGCCTTTCTTCCTATCTTTCCGTCTTGCAGATTTTCTTAACTTTTTTAAAATAGAAAGTCTATAATGTAGACATGGGGTGGATGTGGTCCTTCCCTTCCCACATTTATTCTGCCCCTCCCCCATAGAAATAGAGCCATGCAAAACTGAGTCCACCTTCCAGCTTCAGGTGTCAGTCCTGAATAACCTACTCAGTGTACCCTCAATCTCTTTGCCATATTAGTTCAAAGATAAGAAGACAATCCTGACCCAAATCAATATGTGCATGGCATTTTCCTGACCACAGTGATTATGTATGTGACCTAAATTGGTCCAATCAATTAAAAGCTAAGGACTTTCATTTGATGACTACAGAAAAAAAAAAAAATCTTGTTCTAGGTGGTATAGTATATATATGTGGAAGACCTGGAACTGTTGTAGCAATTTTACTATAATTAGATTAGTCTGAAGATAAAACCAAGAGGATAGTAGGAGTGAATTAAAACAAAGAAACTAAGCTAGAAAACCAAGACCACATCATGTCTGATGACTAAACTCATTTTTAGATTAAGTTACCTGAGCCAATATATTTATTTTAGTTTTAAAATTAATTTGATTTGCATACTGTGCCTCTTCTGACAATATCTTAGCTAATACAATAATAAATTTTCCATATACGGTATATCAGGTGTTCTCTTAGGGATTCTTCTTCATTGTTTTCACCAGACCTAGAGTTTTAAAAGTTTGCCAATAATTTTTTTCCAGGTCTAGAGACATTCTTGCTTAAGGATGCAAGAATATTTTATAATATATAATAGATTCAACAGTAGGTAAAATATTTACTTTCTGAACTTATCTATTATAGCAGTTCATAGTCAAGTTCGTGTTTCAGAAAGACCAGAACAACTAAACCAAATAAAATTCTCCAAACTTGAGAATACTGAATGAAATACTTTGGTAATTATATTGACAAGTCTCTAAAATGACAGACCAGGATTATTTGTCCACATAACAAAATGAAAACTTAAGAGCTAGAAATTCCCTGAAAAAAAATATAAGCTGCTTTTAAGGATTATTTTCTTTTCTAGTTATAGAAATCAGCCTACTCTATAGGGTATTGCCAACAAATAAGAATTTTAATAAAATTCAAAATACAAATAACAGTAAAGAAGAACAGAGGTCTCATACTTGGAGATTTGATTTCTAAACTTCCTAAAAGCTACAGTTATCAAAATCATGAGATACTGGCATAAATATAGACATACGGATAGAATAGAGAATAATAAACCCTCATATATATGATGGAGTGACAAGAGTACCAAAATCATGCAATGGGAAAAAGACAGTCTTCAACAAATGGTGTTTAGAAAACTGGATATCCACATGCCAAAAACCAAAAAAGAGCCATTCTCTTACATCATATACAAAAATTAACTCAAAATAGATAAAAGATCTATTAGGGGGAAAGCTTAATGACATTGAATTTGGCAATGATTTCTTGAATAAAAGCACAGGCAACAAAAAAAAAAAATAGATAAAGTGAACTATATCAAAATTAAATACTTCTGTGCACCAAAGGGCACAATCAACGGAGTGAAAAAGCAACCCATAAAATGGGAGAAAAAATTTGCAAGTCATATTATCTGTTATGGACTTAGTAGCTAGACTATATACAAACTCCTACTATTCAAAAACAAACAAAAAACAACAACCTGATTTTACAAAATGGGTGAAGAGGATACTTCTCTAAAGAAGATATACAAAAATGGCCAATAAGCACATAAAAAGATCAATATCACTAATAATTAAAAAAATGAAAATCAAAACCAAATGAGATACCACCTTATACCTATTAAGAAGACTACTACCAAAGAAAGAGAAAATAACAAGTGTTAACAAGGATGTAAAGAAATTGGAACACTTGTGCACTGCTGGTAGGAATATAAAACGGTGCAACTGTTATGAAAAACAGTATGGAAGTTCCTCAAATAATTAGAAACAGAATTACATAAGATCCAACAATTCCACTTATGGATATATACCCAAAAGAAGTGAAAACAACTAAGAGATACTGGTATTCTCATGTTAATAAAAGCATTATTCACAATAGCAAAAAGTGAAAGCACTGACGGAAAAAATGAACAAAATGTGGTATATACATATAATGGAATATTATGCAACCTTAAATGAAATTCTGACACATGCCTCAAAATGAATAAACTTTGAGGACATTAAGCTAAATGAAATAAACCAATCACAATAGGAAAGGTACTATGTAATCACACTTATATAAGGTACCTAGAGTAGTCAAAGTCATAGAGGCAGAAAGTAAATGGTGGTTGCCAGGAGGAAGAAGAAAGAGAAAAAGAGAAGTTATTGTTTTAATAAGTACAGAGTTTTGGTTTTTTGAGATGAAAAGAGCTCTGCAGACGGATGGTGATGATAGTAGCATAATCATGTGAAAGCCACTGAACTATACAATTAAAATGGTTAAGATGGTAAATTTTATGCTAAGAGTGTTTTACCACAATAAAAAATTCAATAAATACAATTAACAACAACATGAATTCTTAAGTCATTAATAATTACTCAAATATAAAATTTTCAAGCCCCCAACTTTTAAATTTTTTTCTATATTTATACTAAAAATATTATGGAATGTTCTGGCTAAAATTTTAAGCTTTCATTTCTTTTTTTAAAATATAATTTACTTTCTACTAAAGTGACATCAGATATTCTTTGTTTCTGAGAAATAAATATAAGAATGTAGAATAGTAAATCAATAACCATGGTAAATTAAGTAAGAGTTTCACGGTTTACCTCTGTAACATGGTAAACACTATTAAAAAACAAAATGATCTTTTCTGATTATAAAAGTAATACCTCTTTGTAGAAAATTTAAGGAAAATAGAAAAAAAAAAAAAAACAAATTCAAATTATACATAGTCCACTTAAAGACAACCACCCAAAAAGACAAGCTGTTTCTTTGTTCTATGAAAATGAAGAGATAAAAAAATAATCTTTTTAACATAGCTGAGATTATACTGCATAAGCAGGTCTATATCTTGTCTTTTCACTTAATGTTATAATGTATGCATTTTCTTTAATAATTAAAAATCCTGGACTACATGATATCCCATGGTAATAAACATACCAGGCATAACTTATTTAAACAGTCTTCTATTGTTAGACATCTGGGTCCTTTCCAATTTGTAGTGTTTTGTTTTGTTTTTTAATTCTTCATTAAAAGTGAACAGCTTATAATTAACATTATTTTTTAGTAAAACCATACCCTTATAGAACCAAACTTTTTTCAAGGTTATATGTCATCCTTAAAGATGTTTCACAGAAGTATCAGTTTAAGTGGCCTGTGAAAATGAGACATCACAACTATGACAAATCAGGTTCCATACTGTAAATACATCAAATACAGTCGTTTCCATTCTGCAGGGATACATTCCAAGACCTCCAGTGCATGACTGAAACTATGAATAGTACCAAACCCTATATATACTTATGTTTTTTTCCTACCTATATGTACCTATGATAAAATTCAATTTATAAATTAGGCACAGTAAAAGATTAAGAATAATAGCTAATAATAAAATAGAACAATTATAACAATATGCTGTAGTAAAAGCTGTGTAATAGTGGTCACTCTTTTTAGGATATCCCTTCATAAAGGCTCAGTGTTTTCTGACACAGCACAATGCCATCTATTGAACACATTTTTTGGTTCATGCCTTCCACCCACAAATTTAATGCTTTTTCTATTTAAGCTACGCACTTAGCATGCATTTCACCATAACTTTTGTAGTTTGAAGTGCAACAGAAAAACTAGCATATTTCTTTTTCCTTCTTCACTATTTCATTGACAGAAGATTCATTCTTACCATAGATCTTAACAGCCTCAGCACCCAATTATTTTTCCTTTCCTTAGTAAAAATCAAGAACTTTCACCTTTTCATTTCAAAGAAGCCAGTATCACTACTCTTGCATTTTGGAGCCATATTATTAAGTAAAATAAGAGTTAGTTACTTGAACACAAGCACTGTGATACCATGACAGTCAATCTGATAACCAAGATGGCTACTATCTGAGTAATGGGTGAGTAGCATAAATAGTGTGGATCTGCTAGACAAGGGATAATTCATGTATTCATGTCCTGGGAAGTATGGAGCAGTATAGCATGAGGTTTCATTATGGTACTCAGAATGGAGAGCAATTTAAAACTTACTAAATGTTTACCAAATTCTTTATGAGCATTACTGAAATGTCAATAAGAAAAACTCATGCCATAGTTAAGTACCAAAGTCCCCCAGACCATTTTAACATGATACTCAGGAGATGCTAGGAATGTTAACTAGCACATACAACACAATACAGACACTTGATAATTCCAAGAATATCTAATTTCACAAAAAGTCTGTTATAATCTGTAATTCCTAATGACTCCCTTATTAAAACACAATCCCAACAAATATGTATTAGGGTCAGTGACATATTTTCTTCTGAAAAATGTTTCATGGTTATGTATTCTCTTCCTTATACTGGGTGGCCTAAAATTAAGTGGTTTAACTAAAGAGACAAAATAATTAATGCATGATCCCTGACTGAATCGCAGATTGAAAAATGAAATAAAAACCTGCAATGAAGGACATTAGTAAGGCAATTTAAATATATACGACATGTTTAAAAATAACACTACCATCAACTCTGAATTTCTAGAAAATTAAGTGGTTTGGGACAGAGTTTTAAGTGATTCTATATACTGAACCTCTAGATAATCTAGAGAGATTCAAGTATCATAAAGCCACTAGAGAAAATATTATTGTATGATATTTAATGCCAAGTAAGCATTATATTTCTTAATATAAAACAAATCCAAATTATAAAAAGAACCAAAATAATCTGAAACACTTCAAATCTTACTTAAAACTAAGCCTCTTTAGAAAATTACAAAAACAAAGAAACTGTGTTTTATTCTATATAGATTTATAAATTTTATTCTATATAGATTTATATATTTATAAATCTAGAAAGTTGACTTAATTTTAGAGATATTCTGGATAAACTGATAATCACATAAGCTTACCTTAACTCTCTGTAGGAAAACTGTAAACTTAGAGAAAATATCCTTTAGCAGATCAAACCACTGGGGAAAATTCAACATTCTCATCTGATCTGCAAGCCTAGGAAAAAAAAATTCAAACGAAAACAACAATTGTCTTTTATTTATTCAATAAAATAAATGAATTAACCTATACATTGGAAGAAACCATAATAAATACTATCTAATAACAAAAGAACAATGCGATTTCATCTAGATACCTAAATAATATTATAAAAGTGAGCTGCAGAGGTCAATTCCCAAACAACTTCTCCTTGTTTAAATATCTCTAATACTAGTCTAGTCAAGTATACTGACTTATGAATCTTGCATAATAATTCCATGTGAACATGATTTGTGACCACTAGATAAAAAGCCATAGAGAAATAAATCAATTTTGGTTAAACATGGAGAAGATATGTTCTAGAATAAAAATAGGAATATAACCTCTTCCTTAATAAACATAATAACCTACTTTTCTAATTAAAACTAAAAAGTACTTTCCACAAGCAAAAGGTAATATGGCATGGTAGCTAAGACCATGAGCAATAGGGCCACACCACCTTGTTTCAAGTTCCAGTCCTGACATTTACTAGTTGTATGATTCTGGACAAGTGACTTAACCCCTCCATGCTCTAATTTTCCCATCTTAACATGGGGAAAGTAAAAGAACTTACCTTATATGGTTGCTGTGAATATTACCTGAGTTAATAAGAAGTACTTACAACAATTCATGGTACATAAAAATGGGCTATATAAGTATTAGTTGTCATATCAGCATACATATATATGCAATATATACTAGATATAATATATTTTATTAATTATATGTTACATTAGTATAATAATAAAACTAATTATAAAATTATATTAGTATAATATATAATAGTATAACCAATATTTTTATCACTGACATCAAGCAATAACTTCAAGATCAAAAAATTAATGCAAAAGAGAATTCCATAAAGATATTTTATAGTACTACAATGACTTATTACTTTAAATTTTTAATGAATGCTGCTGCTGCAGTTAAGAGTTTATTTTCCAAAGATATACCGATACTTGACATACAGAAAGTTCTCTATTGGAAAAAATTCCCTGGGAAAGAAAAATAAAAAATAAATGACTCTCCATTTCTATAAGACTTTTAATAGAGCCCCAATAACTTAATTTTTCCAACTACTGTACTAGCAATCCTTACATTATTAGGGTTGCTTCAACTAATCTGAAACTGAATTTTCACTAGGTAATAGTATGAAAGTTAGAACTCTACAATCCTCATTTTATGAGTCTGGCCCAGAGAAGTTTCACAGTTGTCCATATAGTTATTCATATCTTATGACAGTTAATAAAGTTGACATATCTATAGGAATGAAAACGTCAAAGTCATAAAAAAGTCACTATTCTCAAAATAAAAGAATAGGAATTTCAAAGGTGAAAATAAAAATTATAGACATGGGCAATGCAAAATCATGTACTCAAACTTCTCAAAGCCAATTAGAAGTTGAGTTTTAATTATTTGGCTAAATAATTTAAATGTAACCTGCTATTCCTCTGAAAGGGATTATCTTAAATTTTCCCCCTCCATGTTTACACTGTATCCTCTCCATCCTCTCTCTGCCCTGGGAGGCTGAGTACTAGGCTTGGCCATGAGGAGCCTTTACAAAAGACTGGAAAGAGAAAAGGTACTTATAGCTCTATCTCCCTCTTTGAGGGGTTGCATCAGGATGACTCTACTCTCTCTCTCTCCAACAAAGAACTCTTCAACTATTGCATATATTCTTGTCAACTACTACATGTTTTTCTCCTGAACTCTATTAACTGCTCTCTTCCCTTGTGCATGTCATCTTTTCTCCGACTGATATACCCCAAACTAATATTTATACTTACTTCATAACAGCATCTGTGTCTATATCTTCTATTTGCGAAACTTTATCAATCACGCACTGAAAAATTTGAGGAAAAAATATGATTAATGTAAATTCTAAATACTACATGTTCATTTATATACTAAAAAAGGCCTCGATGGGCTAGAAATTAAAAAATTTTTAAGTTTATATTTTGAAATTACATCTAAGAACTAAAATAAAATAAAAAGAGCCTCAATGACTTGGATAATCATTTCACCAGACTTTGTGTCTCTTATACATACCTCAAGGTGTTTAAAAAAACTGCAGCATTACCATTACCCTACTAAATAATTATTTCAGGGTAGCTTGAACTGTATTAATTAAAATCCCCTATTTAAAACTGTTCAAAACATTTAAAAAAAAAACTATAATATTTAGGAACAAGATATAAGCCCCATATTAAAATTCCAAAAGAAATGCAACGTATTTCTGTATATTAATTCCGCAACCTCTTACTTTACTGATTTTTTAAATTAATTAGTTTTTTGTTGGATTCTTTAGGGTTTTCTACATATAGTATCATGTCATCTGCAAATAGTAACAATTTTATTTCTTTCTTTCCAATTTGAATGCCTTTTATTTCTTTTTCTTTCCTGATTGCTGTGGCTAAGGCTTCCAAAACCATACTGAATAATAGTGATGAAAGTGGGCATCCTTGTCCTGTTGCCCTTCTTAGAAGAAAAGCGTGCAGTTTTTCACCACTGGGTATGATGTTAGCTGTGGGCTTTTCATATATTGCCTATATTCTGTTGAGATAAGTTCCTTCTATATCCACTTTTGTTGAGAGTTTTTATAATAAATGGATGTTGACTTTTGTCAAATGCTTTTTCTGCATGTATTGAGATATCATATGATTTCTTTCTTTTATTTGATGATGTGATGAATCACATTCATTACTCTGTAGATGCTGAATAACCCTTTGACAAATCTCACTTTGTCAAGATATGTAATCCTTTTAATGTATTGTTGAATATAGTTTGCTAATATTTTGTTGATAATTTTGGCATTTGTGTTCATTAGAGAAATTGGTAGATGAATGGATAAAGAAAATGTGGTATATATACAATGGAATATTATGCGATTAAAAAATGAAATCTTGCCATTTGCGACAATATGGATGAATCTAGAGGGCATGCTAAGTGAAATGAGTCAAGCAGAGAAACACAAATACCATATAGTTTCACTTATGTGTAGAATCTAAAAAAAAGCAAATAAAACAAAACAAAAACAGATTGGTAGAGACCAAAGACATGATTAGCAGAAGGGAGGAGTAGAAGATGATTGAAAAGAGGAAGGGAAATATAGACAATAATATTGTGCTAAGTCTGAACAGTGACAGATGATTACTAGAATTAGTGGGGTGATTACACTACACTGTAAGGTATAAAAATGTCAAATGACTATACTATACACCTGAAACTAATATAATCAATGTAATACTGTATAGCAACTATACTTAAAACAATTTTTTTTAATTCCGAAAGAAATTCTTTTTGGAGGTTACATTTACATTTCCTTTTAATACACGCAACAGTTTAAAGTTAAAAAAAATAAATGCTTAGACTTCAGGAGAACTCTGGGAATTAAAACAGCAGATAAAAAAACTTGTTTAAAAGTAAAACATACATACAGAAAATTATACAAATTGTTTACAGCTCAATAATTTTTCACAATGGAGTATACCTGTGTAACCAGAACTTGGATCATAAAACTGAACACTGCCAGTTAGCCACTCTCCTGCTTCCCCCTCCTAGTAACTACTTCCTCTCAAAAGACACTACTATCCTGATTTCTCATACCATAGATTAATTTTGCTGGTGTTTGAATTTCACATAAGGGGAATCGTATAGTGCATACTCCTTTGTGTCTGGTTTCTTTAGCTCCACATTATGTGTGTGATATTCATTCATGTTGTTCCTTGTTAACTGATTCATTCTCATTGCTTATAGTATTCACTTATATATCATACATCTTTCCTACTGATGATAGAATTTGGGTTTTTCCAGTTTTTCATTACAAATAGTGCTGCCATAAAATTCTTGTGCCATCTTTGGTAAGCTTATGTATACATTTCTGTTGGGAAATATCTAGGAGTAGAATTGCTCAGTCATAATATATGTTTATATTTAGCTCTAGATATTGCCAACAATTTTTAAAAGTCGTTTTAACAATTTTAAAGTACAGTGTTTTAGTCAGTGGTTGAAAAAGGTAAAAGATGGGGTGATTGTAATCTTTTTTTGGTTTGTTTTATTTAAACATTGAAACTCAGTACTGTACATTCAACTTAATGATGATTAATTAAGACCAATGAATACATTTAAAATTTTTCTTTCTCATTTATAAAAAAATGAAGTTCAGTGAATAAGATTTATCTCAGTGAAAAGAGTAAAAACAAAAATCCAGGAAGACTTAAAAAGACATGGATTTTAGTTTGCAATGATGCTTTCTTAGAGATCAGATGAAAGGAACATTTATCTACTGCTAGTGATAGTATATTTTTAACAATTTAAAAGTTTGTCAATCACTCACCAATAATTCCACTTTTAGGAATCAGTTATATGGAAATAGTCTTAACCATGAAAAATCAAACAAAACTTTATACCAAAGATATTTATCACAATGTTCATTACAGTACCAAACTAGAAATATGCAACATAGAAGAAAGATTAAGCAGGTTTAACTAATATTATGAAATTTTATACAACCATTAAAAATGATGTTTCTTACATGAGAAAATGCTTGTATTTCTAACTGAAATATGTATAAATAATATGTACAGTATGCTATCAACAATAAAAACATTAGTAACAATGTACACTTAGACA
Source organism: Pteropus medius (assembly GCF_902729225.1). Taxonomy (NCBI): domain Eukaryota; kingdom Metazoa; phylum Chordata; class Mammalia; order Chiroptera; family Pteropodidae; genus Pteropus; species Pteropus medius. The sequence continues at coordinate 23,264,424 of NW_024349800.1, read as the reverse complement.
TATTGTTAAATGATAATCTTTTACTAATAGGGCTAGATTTTCCTTTTTTTTTATATTTTCAATTTTTAAATAAATAATATTACTATTATATTATTTCTAGGCTAACTTCACAAATGATTCTAGGCCAAAATATATCAAATAAAAAAATGTATAATTACCTGTTTAATGATATTCTTTGCCGTAATAATCATTTCTTCACTATAGATTTCTAAAAAATTAAGTTTTCTTTGTTTTAAAAGTCCAAATACAAGAGATACTAGTCTTTCCTATTAAAATAAAAGAAGAGTATATAACTTCATACTTTAAATATAAAATAATCTCAGAGGCACAAATATTCAACATCAAGGATTTTATTGTTTGATCCTCAGAACTCTATCTGGCATCTAGAAGCCTGAAAAATAAAATAAAAAACCCTTCCACAGGAATCTTGCCATCATATTTTTGGAGTCAGTGTTCTAAAACAAGTAAATGCTATTCCACTGTAGTAGATCAAATGAAGCTGGTTTGGGGGCAAAACATGAGTATATTTTGGCCTACTTTCAACAAGTAGCTAGAAAGTACCTTCTCAAATCCTGATGACCAATAAATACTCTGTGAGCTTTTTAATTCGTGGTCTAGAAGACTGGAATGATGACCTGGACTATCTGTGGGGAATTAACTGCTAATGGGTACAAATATATCTTAACTATTTAGGCTGCTATCAGGGCTTTTTGAATTTTTTATTAGTTCTTGGCGGTAATCACAACTGAGAAGTTACCAGGTAAGTGTAGCCTGGATATGTTGTATTTGTAGCTAGATATCATAAGACATGTTCGTAATAGGTGCTCAGTGAATGTGAATGACTGATAAGTTACCACATAATAATCAATTTTAAAAGAAGTATTCCAGTACATGCATACGCATGGATATACATTAATTCATCCTATATCTATATTTTAAACTTGGTAATAAACTATATACAGACTTCACTATAACTCTAATTTCTAATTAAGCTATAAAATTTTATTCTCTAATGAACAATTATGGTGCTTGCTAAAGTCACATATAATGAAGGACTTCATAGGTTTGATAGAGCTTGATTTAATGTAATTTTGTCCACTACTATCTGAGAAGAATGTGCTCTACACTAAGGATATTAGGAATTAACACTAAGCAATGATATCAATTTCATTCCACAGTTCAAAACACATACCTCTTCTAAAATTTGACGGTCATCTTCCAGTGGTCTATTTAAGTCACTATGAGAGTAACTAGAAAATTCTGCAATCATCATTTTATCTATCAGTTTTTCTAATTCACAAAGCTGTGATCCCAAATGCCTGCAAAAGAAGAAAATATTACATATGGTCATTAAAAATCCAAATTTACTCCAAGATTATAGGAACCAGCAGGCAAAACTTTTCTGACAGTATTTGTGCAATATTGTGATGTTTTAGTAAAATGGAGTCTTTTAACTTAAAATAACTGCAATAGTTTCACATCATCTCTCCAATTCTCTTTTTCTCTTTAACCTGCAGTTAAATGTGTTGTAGAAAACCTGGTTCTAGAAATTTCATGGCTGCTTTTTGTCTACTTTTTACAGACAAAATATTCGGGTAGTCTATAAGTCCTTTCTTCATTAATCATTTACTGACTATCAATGCCAGTGGCTCCTAAGCCATTCATTTATTCAAGCACCTATACTCTGTGCCAGACCCTGCTCTGGATGCACATAAATATGTGAAGGACTGTAGGGACATTGACTCAATAAATGAATGGCTTAGGGCAGTGGCTCCTAAGCCATTCATTTATTCAAGCACCTATACTCTGTGCCAGACCCTGCTCTGGGTGCACATAAATATGTGAAGGACTGTAGGGACATTGAGTCAATTCAATCTCTGTCATCCTCAGTTTAAGTTGCTGTGCAAAATGCCTCAGGTCATTGAACTGAAAGTCAAGACTGAAAATATAAAATACTGAGCTACAATATATTCATGAAACATTTTCTCGTAAAATATGTTTCTTTTTAATATACCTCCATTATGTGCAGATCCTAGCTAGGTTGAAGTGAGAAGGAGTCTAATCTGGGAAGAGTCATGGGGGTGGTAAGGGCAAGTATTACTAAAGGAACTTGGAATCTTTAGGAAAAGCATGCATTATCGCAATGAATAAGAATAGTTTCATGTTATCCCTGCTTGGCAAAGAATAGTTTCATGTTATCCCTGCTCGGCAGGGCATTAAGGATAGTACCCTCATATGCTAAGGAACTTCTGCCACACAATCTAATAGCATCTCCCCCGCAAAAAAAAGAAAAAATGGGTTGAAGAAACTTAGGTAATCCAGTTGGTCCAAAGTATTCCAAAAATTAAGTGAAATAGGCAAATGGGAAATCTATTTAATCTTAAATTTAAACATTTATAATTAAATTTAAAAAACATTTAAAATATGTCTATACTACATTTACTTAAAAAACAAACCCTTAATATCTGCAACTTTGTTTATTTACCAAGACCAGATATAGCACATTTTAAAAAATTAGTTTAAACCATGTGACCTTTTAGACAGATTGATTGTTCTTCTTTTATAAACAACATATGGCAAACAGTGGTGATAATTTTGAAAATTCTGATGAGTAAAATAATGTATAAATTTGTATTTTGCAATATGAAAATTATATTTTTTAAAGCAATTAAGAAAATATCTCACAATAAACAAATGTGAGATTTATCCCCTAGTACAAACTAAAACATTGCCATAAGGGGAATTTGGCAAGTGTCTAGCAAAATTACATAAGCATTTAACCTTTGACCTAGAAATCTCACATCCTGTAATCTGTCTCAAAGATACACTGGTAAAATTACAAAAGAACATAGTTCATTGCAGCACTGTTAGTAACTGCAAAGGAATAGAAATGACCCGAATGTTGACCAATGGGGGCTAGTTGAATATATCATAATAAATACTACGCACTTTTAAAAGAACTAAAGAATACCAGTTAATAAATATATACTGCTATAGAGCAATTTCTCAACCTCTTTTCACTATTGCCCCCCTAACAAGTCTTTTTAGATATTTTTATTCCTAATCACCCCCTCTATGAAATTTTAATATCACATATATACTATATATCTGTTTACGTATCCTGGCCCTTTTGAGAGCCACAAACCATTGTAATATCCAAGAGTTTTTTTCGCCCTTCAAGACCAATTTTTTTTCCCTTGGGGTGATATCCCCCCATTGAGAATACATACTGTAAAATGATCTCCAGGATATACTGTAAGTTGAAACAGCTAGGAAAAAAGTATGTACAGTATGTTAATGCTTATCTAAGATGAGGAACAGATGGAGGGATAGGTGAAGAGATGGATGGAGGGAGTGATAAATGGATAAATATAAACTAAAACTTTAAATGGTAACTTCTATAAGTAACTTCTATGAGTAGGTAAAGAGGAAGGGGACCAGAATGTAAGTTAAATTTCTCTGTATATCCTTTATTTCATGGATTTGACTATGCAACCACTGTAACTACTTAACATAGTTATAAAACAAAATTACGTTTTAAAAGATCAACCCTTAACTATCAAAAGCAAATGAAACAAGTGAACTTAAGTGTGTATCAAGTTAGTGGCAAATCTACACAAAGAGGAATTATTTTGAGTGCTTTTAAAGCATACTAATTTATCCATTCATCCCACAAAGGACATGTCTTAAGGAAAAGAAAGAAATCCTACATTTTAGCAATCATGTTGTTAGTTCTGAGAGCATTCTATTTACATTGTGAGATAAAACAAATGACTAATTATGTTGATGTTATTAGGAACCACAGTTTTCAACCTGTTCAAAAGAGATATATAAGTAAAATGGAATAAGTAAAAATTCTATAATTCTGAATTTAAATTGAAACTATCAATATGAAGTCAAGATGTTTTTCCTTATAAAGGAAAAATTATTTTCTAGCTTTGTCCACTATAAAGGCCTCTTAGCTAGGAAAACTTCTGATATCCAGACTGTAATTTCTAAATAACATTTCCAACCAAAAGAAACTAGAGTTCTTGAAATGACAGATTATAATTCTGGAGTAGAAAATGTAAAATATGAATATTGTGTCATAAAATAAATACAATCAATGACTACCCATGGAATCATGTCAAAAAGACTCAAGAATGAATTTGAGGAGGTTCCTACAAAAGACAATTTGAACACTGATAAAAATAAAAACAACAAAGAACTTAAACACTTCAAATATATATAAATTCATGTGTTCATAAAAATATTTTTTAAAAACTTATCAGTCAACTTTGGAAGATGCTAGATTTTCAATGCATTATTTTAAAAACTGCTAAGGGAAAAGAATATAGACTATCCTGCCTATGCTTATAAGAAATGTCTTTCAGAGTTATCAAATAATTGTTATGTAGAAATAATGCTTTAAGGAAATATCCCCCTTAATAAATGAATAAGGAAGTATAGAATTAGAATATCATGATTTACAACCCATAATGAGATAAATGTAGGCAATGATCACCAAATGTTAATATAATGAAAAGAGAGACAATCAGATATACACCTTTTGACTGAAATATATAGCACTACCTATTACGTGCTCTTGACAAAAAGTAACTTTTTTTTAATTAAAAAATTTTTAAAATCTGGTCAAGTCTTTAAATCTACCTACCAGTGTATGGAAAATATAGCCAAAAACATGCTAAACATGAGGATGCACTCAGCAAATATCCAGACTTTGAGAAGGCTCTACAAGACAACTCAATTTCTTTAATGAATATTTTGAAAAGGGAGAATACAAGAATGGAGAACTATATATCAAAAGATACTTGAAATACATCAACCAATTACAATGCATAGATATTATCTGGATCCTGGTTTCAACAAACAAAAAGATGTTTGAGACAAACGGAAGTTTGAAAACTCACTAGCTATCTGAAGACAAATAATATTAGAATTATGTTTTTAAAAAACTTAATGGAAAAACTTAAAGGTAAATAATAAAATATTTATGGATGAAATGAAATAATGGTTTGGATTTGTTTCAAAACAATCCAGGAGTAGGGAGAGTGATATTGAGAAAACAAAGTTGGCCACGAGTTTGTAACTCACAGATGAATCACAATTTACCCAGCTTCATATAACTCTCTTCATGTAATTTCCTCTATTTTTGGATTTGTTTGTTTTTATTTTTTTTTAAAAGCAGTAACAGAGTAGAACATAAATCTACATATTCCTATTGCTTGGTTCTCAACTTTTATGAAGATCAGATTCCTTTTTAAAGTGCACTAGAGGTGAACTCTCAGGTTAGTGTTAACTTCAGGTATAAATGAATAGTCTTCAACAAATCTCACCAAAGAATTATGGTAGGAAGTCGATATGACTGTATCTACTTATGTTGGGCATCTAAATAATAAAACTTTGTCATTTCAGCATAATAACTTACATGTAAGGTTCTATTTGACCCCAGATATTGTCTTACATAAGTAGCTTCATTTTTATGCAGTCCTTAACTAATTTTAAAGCCTGATAAATATAAAAAACAGATGAATATGAACATCAAGTAGTATTTATTACATAATCAGTTATATATACATAAAAATTTGTCTAAATAAATCCTTAAACAAAACTTCCAGAATTAAAATGTTCTACAAGATTCACCTATTCATCCTGGCTCTAATTGTTTTTATATTCTTGACTACTTTGACAACAGATGTAATAATGGCCTGCACATTATTATTAACCTTATGAAAAATATTTAATGATAAAATCTGTTAACAGTTCATTTTTAAAGCATGTATCCTAATAATCACATTCAGTAATTTAGAGGGGTGGGAAAAAAAATCTACTGAAACAAAAAATAACTTAAATATCACTTTCTGAAAAAAAAACACTTAGGTCCATATGCGCTAAATAAACTGAACAATTCCAGTACTTATTACTTGACATGCCTCAATTTGTACATTAATTCAGATCTTCTACTAAGCTGTGCGTTCACTACAATGACCTTTGTGTTGCCTTTATCAGAGATTTAGATACCAATAAACTCTACAGTAATACTAGTTTCATCAAATAGCAGAAAACTTGTTTTTTTGGCTTCATCCTAGAACATATAATGTGGATGTTTTCTAAATACATTTTGAAGATCTAAACTATAGATTACATCAGGATCAAAGAATTTGTTATCTTTGATACTTCCAATAATAAAAATTCCTTAAATAGAATCCCAAGGTGACCTCAGACCAATGAAACCACAATACATTAGAACCTATAATTAACTGAATGTTTTCCACAAAAAAAGGCTTATAGTTGACTAAAAAACAAGCTAGTTTCATTAATTTTTATCCTAAAATCAATTACCATGGTAGATTGACTCAATAAACCTATAATTCAATTACCCACATTTTAACATCTATCACACCATAAAATTAGCATTGATGTTTTCTGAGCGATATATTTGAGGTCCTATAAATACTCAATCAAATATATTAAAAAGCATACACAACTCTTGGATCAGATAAGACCTGGGTTGAATCTCGACTCTACTGTTTTATAACTTCTTATATGACTTGGAGCAAGTTATCTAAGAGTTTCTATGCCTCAGTTTCCTTATCTATTAAATTGGGATAAGATTACCTATCTCACATAGTTTTTTGGGGGGGGCGGAATCATATAATACATTTAATGTATAATTAATACAGTACCTGGTACAGAGTACTAAAGAATTACATTTTACAATGGTAGTGGTAGGAGAGTAATGGTGGTAATAAGTAGCAAAAAACAAAAGTTAACAATGGTGAAAAGAGTTTCTACATAAACCTTTACCTAAAAGAGCAAATAATAAAACTGCATTCTTGAATTTTAAGGTAACTAAAGCTTCTCTATGTCAAAACCTACAAGATATAGTTTCAAATATACTGCTTGGCCCATAATGAGACTTCTGTATTACATCTGCTTAACAAACATTTGAATGTCATTAACCTCAGCGACACTTTCAGTTATATTAGTATAGATTACAAATGATATATATTGTTACACTGATTACCATATTTTTTTACTGCTTATAGCAAAATTTCATTTCATGAATAATAGTTAAAAACATTTGTCCTAATAATTAAAAATGCCCAATTTTGTAACAATTTAAGCAGTAAAATCATTTAAAATATTTTAAAATTACAAAAATCAACAAACGTACAAAAGATCCATTTTAATAATTATGAATTATGCAATGAGCCTAAATTTCCCACTGTGTAAATTACTGTCCACGTTCAGGAGAGGGAATCAAACTGCGGGATTTTTACACTGATAACAGACACCTGTACCGCTAACACATTAGAAGAGCCATCTTTGAATAGAAACAGGGAGATGTTTTAGTTGAAAATTGTGTTTTTAAAGTAATAAAATTATGTGGGGTTGCTCCATAGTATAGTGGTTAGCACATCTGCTTTACACGCAGAAGGTCCTGGGTTTATGCCACAGATCATAACCCTGGTACGCCAGGCCCCGGGGTACTCTCTGTGAGCGTGTGGGAGGAGATGCCCCGCCTTCAGATATTCAGTTCTTAAAAAAAAAGAAATGGCAACATAGGTCAGGGGTGGAAGTGTGTGTGTGGGGGGGGGGGGGATCAAACAAGGGGAAAAAATTTTTAAAAAATAATAAAGTAATAAAATTATGTAAGAAGATGTTACCACTTTAATTCTAAATCCTGAAAAAGTAGAGGACACAATGGCAATTAAAAATAAGTCTTCTCAATTCTGATCCATATTAGTCTCCTAGAGAGCTTTAAAAAAAATACAGATGTGCAGGCCTTACCCTTGAAGTCTGACTTAATTAATCTGGATGGGGTGTGTGTGGTATGCTACACTTAAATTAAAAAATAAATTTTTAAAAATTCAAAAAATTAAAAATAAAATAAAAAGATACAGCATGTGAAAGAACTGAAAAAATGTCAGAAAACAACGCTTCAGTTTGAAATTCATTTCACTGATTCACTTTATATAAAGAAATCATGACCTAATAAAAGAGAAGTGGAAATAAAAAAAAAAAGCTCTCTGACAGTTCTAAATGCAGCAAGCATTAAAAACTACAGTCATACACAAACTATAAATAGTTAATTAGGAACAATGATTATGGGAAGTAAAAGAATAAGAGAAGGGTACAAAGAGTCAAGATACATTTGGTAATATCCTAGATAAGTCAGATTTCATAAATATGTATTAAGATGTGTACAACATAGCTTTTGCCCAAGACATTTAGAAAGATTTTTTTTTAAATAACACAAATGACAATAAAATATAGTAGAATGTCATCAAATTTCATTAAAGAGCATATACAAAAAGTTCTGGGAGTTCAGAAGTCACAAATCTATACAGAAAATAATATGGTCAAAAAAATAGAAAGAATGAGAAAAAAGAAAATATACATAAGCATTTACTACCACTGACTAGAAAATATATATTAGGTTAATAGTACACAGAAAAATCATATGTAAATAAGAATATTCAAATTCTTTTTAAATAGAGATTTGCAATTGTAGTAATTTGACTATTGGAAGATTTTGATATGAAAGCTCCCTTTAAAGCATTAGAAAAAAAATTATAGCTGAAAGCAAAACTTGGACTAAGATCTAGCAAATGGAAAGACCATTAACAAATTAATCCAACAGAGTCCCTTGGTTCTACTAAAAGGTTTATTTTAAGTAAGACCCTATGCTTTTCTAAGGTATGTCCCACAAAAAAATGACTAAAATTTGTCTCAGGTATGAAAAAAAAAGAGAAAAGGTGTGTGAAATTTAAGTACAATATCCCTTTACCTTCTACTGGGAAAGAATAATCATGTTAATAAATTAAGGACACAGCTTACGAAACTAATGTTTATAGTAGAAAAGTATACCTGTTATTCAAATTAATCAAACAAAAATAGAATTCAAAACTGATGCTTCCAAATAAAGTTAACAGCCTTAAAAATAGCTGTGAAGCTACAAAAGTAACTAATGTTGATATTTAAACTTTATAGCAAAAAGAATGATAAAGTCAAGAAAGTAAATCATCAGATAGGATTTGACAGTAACTAAAAAAAAAGCAAAACTAGGTTACAATATGTCAACCTTAACCTACTTCAACTATGAGACAGTATTTTTTTCTCATTAGCAAAACATTTTCTTTCACAGTACTTTCATCTTTGAAAATTACTTTCTGTATGAAGATGTTTTATCAGAAGTTAGAAACTCAACACAGTTCTCATACCAAACTTTTATATAGTGATAACCATACTGGAACTGATGGTTGATAGGCTGCTTTAAAGAAATGTTTCACATGAAGAATATGAAACATGTGTTAAGTCCTTAAAAAATAATAGAAAGATATCTGAGCAAAATGTAGACAATCAGAATATCTGAAAGTCCTTTTAAAAATCATATACAGCAGGTCCTCGAATAACATCCTTTCATTCAAATTCCTTTCATTGATGAGGAAAAAAAAAAAAAAGATTCCCAGCTGGGGCCACTGTCTGTGTAATATTTGCACGTTCTCCCCATGTCTGTGTAGTTTTCTCCAGGTACTCCACACCCCAAAGATGTGCTCATGAAGTGATGTGGCATGTCTTAACTGTCTCAGTCTGAGTGTGGGGGTGAGTAAACCTTGTAATGAAAGGGCATCTTGTCCAGGATTGGTTCCCATCTTGCACCCTGAGCTGCTAGGAGAGGCTCCAGAGGCTCCGGTACCCTGCAACCCTGAACTGGAATAAGCGGGTTGGAAAATAATTACCTTACTTTTTTAAAAAAATCTTGTTTTTATTAATCTTTCTTAGATGTAGGTATAGCGTACATTTATTTCAGTGTTTACTATCAGAAGTGTTTTGGGTCTTATTTAGAAGTTTGGTGATGTTTCTGTGACCAGAAATGTGCCATAAGAACTTAACTCTTGTTCTTATCAGTTAGCCTATGGTAAAATTAGGTTCATTAAACACCGTTTTGCTGAAAGCCAGTTTCCAAGAGCCCATCAACAACATTAAGTAAGGACTTAATGTTCTTTTTATAAAGAACATTTTTTTCTTTTAAGTTACAAACAAAAATCGAGTAAGGTTGAAAATAAAGGTAAACTCTTCCTCGGGCTCAAAATAAACAGATTATAAAATCTTCATGTCTTCCAACATATCATAATCCAATGAGAATAAATACCAACCTTGTTCTTAAATATATTCTAGATAGCTTTAGATGACTATATTTTTCATCAATACAACTGGGCATAAACTTAGGGCAAGGAAAATAAAATAAACTGTATGACCATTGGGGTAAAAATTAGAACAGTTTTGGAATTTGTGTTTAGCAGGCGAGCACTCAATCTTTGATTCTATTTTTCAGCACTGTTCTATTCAGAGGATAAAGCACTCTGTAGAACTGGCTCCCCATATTCATTAACATTCATAATATTTTATAGTAGTGATAAGTGAAAAACAGCTGCTATCATTACAGAAGTCTATTTTTCTAGTTACAAAAACGAATATTATTCTTTAATATATGTATTTCACATACATTCACACAAAAAAGAAATAGTTAAAATTTCAGAGATAATAGGGAAACTAAAATCATTTAGTCACCCTGGGTTCTATGCTGGAAAATCTAAAGTAGGCTTCAAAGGACTATGAACCACCCAAAATTGCTTGTAAAATTTTATGTACAGGGTTATTTTTATGGAAAGAAGGTCCAACCACAACTTTCAATAGATTCTCAAAGAAGTTTGTGATTCAAACTTTTTCTGGAAACATCCAAGTCTGATGAGGTTCCTCCCCTAAGATTAGCACTCCAAAGCAATCTGTACATTCATCATCATACTGTATTACACTATACTATAACTACTCAGTAATTTCTGTTATCTGCCTTGCCATATATATTATAAAAACAGCGTGAGCAGAGAACATCTCTGTTCTGTTCATGGTTATATTTCCAGTATTCTACCTGATGTATAAGTGATCGAAAACCAATTTCTTCAATGATGAATGAAGTGGTCATTTATGTAATTAAATTTTGGCCAAATTTTAAAAAATGCTTTCTGAATAAATGTTCCAATTATATATTTTTAGTCAATAAGAATTTATAATTCAATTAAAATAAACTCATTTAAAAAATGTAAAAAAAAAACTTATTTTGAAGCTAAGTTTTCCAGAATATATTAAGGATCTATTAAGTTATAGAGCATATATCTTCCATAAAAAGTCTTTGTAGTTATTCAGTAGTGTAAGGTTTGAATGGGTTTACAAACAAATAGAAACTTCCACAAGGACACTGCAAGTCTGCTTAACTGAATGAAATTGTAATCTGTAAATCAAACATTTCGACATGATCTCACATAAAATAACTAAAATCCTAATCTTATATTCAAAATAAGAATTTAGGAGAAATTGGGTCTTTTCTAACACCATGTAGAATTTTTTGTAATGTGATAACAGACTATAAATCAGAAATAAATTTTAATAATTATTAAACTAATAAACTAAGAGCTTTTTTGTTTTCTTTATCTCTCACTAGTTTCTCTGCTTGATATGCCCTTTTTCCTCCTCTATAAAACTTTTTTGTACCTGGAGTCAAACACCGCTACCCCATGTCCCCAGCTTTTTTTTTAAATTTTATTTTATATTTATACTATATCACAACAATAAATTTAAACCTATTCAAGAGCTTTTAAAACGAACTTAATTTGATATATACTAGTATTCATTCCTACACCTTGATCTACTATGTTGACAAAAAAATATTTCAACATTTTCTAAACATTATCATTTTCAAACTTGAGTGGCCTTTCATTGATTTTGTCTAATAGAAAATTTGATTTTGCTTCTCTGTAAATGTCTCTGTAAATATTGGTCTTTATGGTTTTTGTTTGTTTAGCTAAGACTAAAATATCAGAATAATAACATTACTAAACAGATCAATCCGGAAGAAAAAATAACCATGTAACTTTAAATATATTCACACTTCTTCAGCTAACATTGCACACTAAAATTTATCCTTTAAAATTCTAACATTATTTCTAATGGTTTACTTAATGGACATACCGGAAGCTGTGAATGCCCTGAAGTTCCTGCTGTAGAACCTCTTGTGTTGTTGCTATTAAGTCCAATGCTCCAACAAATTCAGAAGTAGATAACAACACCTGTACAGTAGGCTGAGTCTGGTGTACAGTGGCCATTAACTTCAGTTTATTGTACACTTTAACACAATTATTTCTGGTAAGTGCCAGTCTTAAAATGTGTAGTGGTCCTTCACACATTACTTTATCAATCTGTGCAATTTTATCACGAAGCATTTTTACAGCCTGGGAAGTTTTCTTGAGGTAGTCCTGCAATTCGTGTTGAGAGGTCATTGCATGAAAAAATGCTTCTGAACGTAGAGAGATCTGATGAGCAATGTTTACTTCCACAATATCCAGATAATGGCTCAGCTTAAGAGGGAAGGAAAAAAAATCATGGAGTATTATAAGTATACCTTCCTTGACTATCCAAATACTTTCTGAAAATGATTTAAGATTTTCACATGTATTTTAAATCCCATTGTATAAACTGTTTAATTATGGGATCTTTGATATTGGGCATAACAAAATAGAAGGAAGATGAAAGGTACAGCCCAAAGATTAATAAATATAAGACAAAAGAATAGAAGATGATTTACCTTCTTCTGTTCCTACCATTACTGCCCTCCAAACATCTACTTTCTAAAAAGTAAGAGTACCTGCAATCATCTCAGATTATAATCTAGTTTCAGAAAATCTAAGATCTGAGAGAGAATGATTTCCTTAACTCCCACACATCATTGCCATCACCAACATCACACATCACTTATCTGACTAAAAGATGATTATAGTTACCATTTATTGACTTCCTCCTTCTATGTACAGGCACTGGTATTTCATATACATCATTTTCTAATTTAACAATCTCAGAATACAGGTATTATTATTTTACAGATGAGGAAACTGAGGCTCAGAGACATTAAATCACTTGAATAAAGTCATGTGATTAGTAAGTGGCAAAATCAAAATTTGAACCCAGGTATGACTCAAAAGCTGAAGTTCTTTTTTTTTTTTTTGAAGTTCTTTCTACTATACCAAGCTGCCTCAAAATGGAAAGAATCCGCAAAAGACAGATTGGTGTCCAGTCACAAATTATATAAAGTACTAACATAATTTGGATCTTTTTTCCAGACTACTTATTTTACATTTCAAAAATTATTCTTTCATTGAATTGTAAAATTCAGTTGATTTCCAATGTATTTTCCTCTTAAAAGGTTGACAAATGCCTTAAACATTAGTTTATATATATTTTATTTGTAACACTACCAAGATTAATTCCTAGATTTTAATATATTAAAAATATTTTCTAATTTCAAATACGGACTTCTAAAACTTGACTTATCATTTCTTCCTTTCGAAGTGCATATGACTCTTTTGTCTACATTATCTTTCCATTTTTTCTCTCATTTTTTCACTTACAGATTCATCAACACATAGCTAAAAATTTAGGGATTATCACTGAACATCTCAAGAGAATTCATTCATAGCATTTAAGGGTTAAAGGACTTTCAATATTTAAGACTCATAAGATTCAAAGAGATTATTCAATCAGTAAGCCTGCTTCCTTAAAACCATGCGGGATCACACATATCTTCAGTAAGGCTCCTTCAGTAATCTATCATAATATAAAATAGGTTACAAACAAGAAATTGTTCCACAGTTTAAATTTCTTGAGTTTATATTTTGCTGTTGTTCTTTTCATCTTCAAAACAACTGTTCATTTATTTCCCTAAAAAGCAATATGGGGACAAAGGTATTATGGTACATTGCAAGCTAATATGGACTCAATTTTCAGAATAGTAAATGAAGAATGGATAACTCCTTTAGGACAGTGCTATTCAGAAGGCAGTTTATGTGCTGCTGCCAGTCTGTGATCTCTTTAATAGGTCCATGGTAAAATAAGGAACTTTGGAAAGTAAATCAACTACCTCACGAAGCCCACTCCATGGTTTTCTCATAGAAAGACACTTTTAATGAAGGAAGGAGCGCAAACTCCCTATCTCATCACAGACTAGCACTCTGGTTAGCCCTACAATAGGATTCAAATTTCTCTGACCCTAGTTGTAGTATTCTCCCACTCCTTTCTTTAAAGCTAGCAAGATAAAACAGTTGATGTCAATCGTAAAGTAAGTTTGAAAGTGTGCTTAGAATCCTGTCTTCCATTACTTTTCGAAGAACAGAGCAGAATGACAAGGAGCCAGAATGTAAATATAACAAACCTGATTCTGCAACTTACTCCCCACCAAAAAAAAAATCCATTACTTTAGTCACTTTAAATATTTAGCGTAAGAAAATAGTTTCATTTGAATTTCAAAGATTCTGGCAACTTATCAGTATTTCATTACTCTATTTTTTCAAAGGCATAATATTTTCATAATCCATTTCCTATTAAAATTCTATAAAGGGAACAATAATTTTTAAAGTATTTCTAAGTATCCATATAGACCGATAAGATTTTTTATGGGCTTTTGTTGTATTTCTCTTTCAAGTTATTATTCTACCAAGGCACATACTGGGAATATGAAAAAGACGTCTGGGGTGAGCCTATGTCCACAAAGCCAACATTTTCATTAGACTTACGAATTTTTCCTTATTCAAGGAAAATCTTTATAGGTCAAATGTTGCCACAGGAAAAAGTGAATTCATTTTCATTTTTAACTGTAAGAAAAGGAATACTCATGATTCTTTCCCTACATTTCTTCTCCTATCCTCCCCAACCTAGTCCTTTCTTCAGTTACTGTGGAGGATTGGAACTAATTTGTTGAACAGTCTTCCCGAGACAAGCTTTAAACTGACAAGAGATGTCACTAGATTAAAACAAACGCTTTTTTTTTTTTTGCAATTTAAGAACCATAGTCAGTTTTAGAAAAACTCTAAACTGAGTGCTGAGGGGAAAAAAAAAAAAAGACCAACAGAAATCAAAGGTCTTTACTTCCTGTTCAAATTTTAAGTCTTGATATGTGAGTCAAGATATTTTTAAAGTTCTATCGTTTCTCAACCTTTTGGCTAAGATCAAGTGAAGATATTTTTAAAGTTCTATATTTTAAATGATATTCAAGATGTTGACTCCTGAAATACAGAACGTTGTAAAACTTTTTAAATTGCTGACTAACAACATACAAAAGACTAGGCTTTGCAAAGCTAAAAATACAATAGGTATATTGATACGATATTTTTGCTTCAAAATAATTACCCTTACTATGTAAATGAGAAAAAAAAATAGTGCCTCAAGAAAAGTTGATTTTCTGTGCTTTAAATCATAAAGAATATAAAATTGGCCAACATATTGTTTGGGATAAATGTAAAGCAATTACAATTACATGTATTTTCTTATATATCTTTTCAACTGAAATTCTATCACTTGCTGTCTCAGATAAGAAGCACTCTAAACTTTTCCTTTTTCACCAGCACAACCTATATTCCATTGAATCAAAAATCAGTTAAGATTTGATGGCTTATAAATTACCAGTAACAATAAAATTAAAAGAAGTAGTGCTTACTAAAAAACTAAATCTGAACCCAGGCCAAATAGTACCACATAACTAGGATAAAGTTTTCTAAATGGAAAAAGTAAAAAAGAAAATACCTTTTCTTGTAGCAACTTTGAGGAAGCTGCATCACGATTTCCTTTTCCACCAGCAGTATTAAAATGAGACCATGGTAAAACTGAATTAAAAGTTAAGGAATCATCCAAGGCAAAATCTGGTTTCATAAAAATCTATTAAAAAAATGCATTTCCCTCAATTAGATAAGCATTTTCTTTACATGCATTGCCCCTTCTAATATCATAAGACCATTAAACAATAATTAACTTGGATCTCAAGCATAAACAGCAAAGCAAGTGATAACAGCTCTCTATACTTAGTTTCTCCTGCTCAAATTTCTTTCAAAATTGTTTTTTTTAAATTAGATATACGCCAAAACAAATTAGATAAAACCAAAACAAATTCAATTTTATGAGAAGCTTACTTCTTTTCTCTTACATATCACATCCATCTGGGTACTAAGTCCTATTCATTATATTTCCTAAATATTGCTTGAATCCCCTCTCTTCTCTATCTCTACATTTTACCAGTGCAGCTCTTCATTATCTCTGGATTACAGTAAATGGATATTTAGTGAAGTTCTTCCCCAATCTATCCATATTAAGTACTTAAAATGCAAGTATAACTGAATTAACTTCTCGGTTGAAATCTTTCAATGGATTCTCATGACCCACAGACCAAACTCTTCAGAATGGCATCGAAAGCCTTTCATTTTTTTGGACCCACTTACTCTTTTGTGTATGCCACTCCCATTATTTACAAGTTAAATTCTAGCAGTGCTCAACCATCTTCCATACACTCTTATGCTTAAGTATCTTTATACATGCTTTTGGCCTAGAGTGCCCTTTCTTGCCTATCTTTCTAGAGAATACAACCCAATCAACAGGACAAACATGTCTCTGTGTATGACATGTTTTTGTGAAGTATGATATAAATAAGTATACATGGTATACTTGTGTTCAGAGATTAATCACCCCATCTCTGAACACAAGTATACCATGTATACTTATTTATATCATACTTCACAAAAATTATTTATTTAATATGTATATCTCCCCCTGGGATAAGGCTGGATTTATAGCTTATTAATCTTTGTATCCCCAACACCTAGCATAAGGTCTGAAACATGGTTTAATCAATTAATTACTTAATTTCTATGCTATATTTTACTATATTTACTGATTCATTTTATCTATATCCAAAAATTGTTATGAATGTGATAGGGAAATTCTAACTAGGGGCATGAGTATATTTTCTAGTCACCGCTTTAATGTAAGTATTGATTAACTTAATAAGTATTTACTGATTGTCTACTTCTTATGCTAGGCACTGAGGGGGAAACAAAAAAAAAATTATTACAGAGATATCAATCTCATGGATCTTTAGTCCAAGGGATGTGATAAAACATATACATAAATATCTTATAAGGGAAAGAGTACTAAATGCCTAAAAAGGGAAGGCTGAGGTCTAGATGAAATGCCATGGAAATTCAGAAAAGAGGTGACTTATCTTCATTCGGGGGAAAATGTATTCATGTATAGTTGCCATTTAAACAAAAGACTATAAAGGATTATATATGGAGAGATGACAGAAAAAGTCTTCCAGGTGAAAGGAACAGTGCAAGTAAAGCACAGAACTGGCAAAAAAAGTTTGGCTGAAGTAAAGAATGTGTAAAGATTAGTGGGCAAAAGTTAAGAGCGTGACTATGATGGAAATAAATAATTAAGGGCCTTGAATTATAGTTTCAATTTTATTTTATAGGAATTTTTTTTTTTTTTTTTTGTAGCGAAGCAACTCTTGGTTAACCTCACAGATTGCAAGGACCTCGTCAGTTTACAATCCCTTATTTTTTATTGTTTACGCCTACAGCACGTAGTCTTCTTAGGTGGTTTCCCATCCAAGTACTAACCAGGCCCGACCCTGCTTAGTTTCCGAGATCAGATGGGATCGGGCTTGTTCAGGGTAGCATGGCCGTAGACTCAAAGAACTGTAAATTGATCATCCTCTGCTTTTTGTTTATCTGTCTTTTCTCACCCTAAAGAGCTATTACCACAGACTTCCTTGACAATCTGATGAATGCAATGGATTCTTTCTCTAGGGAAAAAACCTCATCTATTACGCATCTCTACAAAATTTTTCTTACAAAGAAAATATCTTTTAATAATTTGAAAGTATAGTAAGATCAACAAAATTCTTTAGAATGGAGACTTAAACATATGTCTAGGTCTCTGTGATGAAGAAAAGAATGATGCAAAAGAGAAGAAAAGTGATGCAACAAAGCCCCAGAAGAGGTAAAATGGTCATAGTGTCAGAAACAGCCCAATGAAAGCTTCTTATAAGGCAAAATTAAAGATCAATATTAAAAAGCAGTATTCTTATATTTTAAGCTTTGTTACCTTAGGTACTTGATCCAGATCTGTCCTGGATTTATCTACAAAAAAAGGGAAAAGAGAAAATGATTTTTTAAACTTGTTTTCATTTTACTTTCATAAAATGTATTTTGACAGATTCAAGATTATACTGTCACAACCACTTAAGTTTCTTCCTTCAACAAATATCTGTCAAGCACCTCCTGTAAGCCTAGTAGTAGGCAAATCACAGAATAAGATATATGTTTCAAATCATTTAAATCAACTGTATAGTAGCAGTAAAACAACTAAATACATTTCAAGTCTTGTTTAAATGGACACAGAAAGCTAAATGCCATCTTATTATGTTTTGGTAAGATTAAGTTTGGCATGTTATATAGTTTATAAAATGTATTAAAATCTCAAATGTAAATATTGCTTTTTTATTGTTCAAAACATCCACCATCTCATCCAGAATCTTTTGATCAAAGAATTTTAATACTTTATTTTCTGCAATTGAACCCACTTTACTTTCATCTCGCCAATCAGATCTCAGAAAAGATACCCTCCTTCCCAAAACTAACTTTTCTGCATTTAGACTCCATTCCCTCCTGCCTCTTCTGTGAGCTCATTTCACTACTTACTCTGCTTCTCTCCATATCTTCAACCTCTTCCCCCTGCTAATAGCATTTTCCTCTCTGCATCTAAACATGCTCAGTTTTCTGCCGTTAAAAGAGAAAGAAAAAGACATAACATAGGGCCCGTGCTAGGCTGAGGCAAGGGAGGACTTCAGGTTCAAAATTTAAGGACGCACTCACTGTCAGAGTTATATGAATGCCTCTCTTGCCTCATCTAGTCCTGGCCATACAAAAACATTCTTCCAGTCTGTTTCCTCTAGTCAACACTCTATATCTCAAATCTTCAAGTCACATCTATACTGGTAGTCTCCATTTCTTTCTCTTGTACTCACTCCTTAATATATAGTATTGAGGTTTCTGTAACCACCACCACTACTTTAAATGCTTTCCCTAAGATCTCCTAAATTGTCAAATCCAGTGTGCAAACTGATCTATCTCTGGAGAATTCTGATATTGTAGACTAATCCATCTCACTTCTTTGAAATCCTCACTACCTTTTATCTCTAAGGTAGAACTCTCTCTTGGCTGACACTCCTATTTCTACTTCTTTTTAGTCTCCTTCACAGGTACCTCATTTTCTATCTGCCCCTTAAATGTGACAGCTTCCTAGTGTTCTATCATCAGTTCTTTTCTTCTCACTGTTCACATCCTCCCTGGGTGATCCCATCTTGCCCTTGGATTCAACTACCATGCTATTGTCTAGCATATTATGATGTCTACCATACCTACATCTCCAGCCCAGATCTCTTTCCTGAGCCCCAGGTTGCATACCAGACATCTTCTCTGCAAAAGTACAATTAAAAGAGTCTCTATCTCCTCCAAAATTTCTCCTTATATTGCCCCTCGTGCTGAATTGCACCTCACCTAGCCAGCTGCCCAAGGAAGAAAGCTTCAATCAACCTGCTGTATTACCAACAACTGAATGACCATCAAAACCTGTGCCTCAGTCTCTCAAAATCCTAATTTTCTCTCAATTTTCATTATAATTGCTATTGGGGCCACATGATTTCTCACTTGCATTATTGCAATAGCCTCCAACGGTCCCCTTGCCTCCAATTTTATCTTCATAAATTTATAATCCATAACTGTTTCCACAGTGAAATGTATAACCATAAATCTGATCATGTCTGGTTAAAAAGATTCTGTAGCTCTATACTGCTTTTAGGAAAGAAAAATTCCTTCACATGGCACACAAGGCTCTTCTTGATCTGACTCCTACCTATTTCTTTAGCTTCATTTCTTGCTCCCAGTGGAGCCAACACACTGAACTTCTGTTGAATATGCTAATTTCTCACTTGATTCTATGGCTTTGTATAAATTGTTCCCTTGTCCTGGAATGCCTTTGCCCACATAAATATTTCTCGATAGCTAGTTTAAAACACAGGCAATCATCATCAACTCTAGGAAGTCTTCTAAGGCTAAGTTAGGAGCTCTATACAATCTTATGATGCTGAACTTACTGCTTGATATACTGCAACTCTTGGTTTATTTATTTATTTATTCATTTAACCTTACTCAGAAGACCATCAGCTTCTTGAGAACAGGGACTATTTCTCATCTTTAAGAAATAGATGAAAAGTTATTTCATCTATTTTTAAGCAAAAAGCAAAGTACCAAGCACCCAGATATTAAATAAGTATTTGTTGAACTGAAGGACATCAGCACCATCAGACCCAAGATTTTTCTCTTACAAGCTTTTTAAAAAGATTATGATTGTAAGCTATAAAAATTTCACTAGAAATAAAAATTATAGGTATGACAACCAACAAGGTCCCCAAATTAAAATTTTGTTTCATTAATATTTATGCTATCTATGTTACAAATAGCACATATTCATCTATATATTATCTATGAATAGCACATATTCATACCATGAGTATGTAAGAGAGTCCTGTCAAAGTTATCTTTAGGAGGACAAATATTCTTGCATCGCTCATGAATCTTCTCTCTCTAATAAAAGGACAATTAAATAAAAATGTGATCAAATGCTATGTAGCAATATGAATATTCAAAGCATCAAAAAGTTTCACAAAATATCAGAATATATTGAATTAGTTCTATGATTTTTAAGTATGAAGCCACTACCTTCTTGAACTTAAATACGAATAACAAGTATGTTTAATAAACCAAATATTACTGAGATGTATGAATACCTATATATTTACACTGATCCCATTTCGCATAATTATAATAAAATCTCCATAAAATTAGAATAAAGCGTGAAAGCAAATAAAAAGTTCTTACTTACATAAATCAATTAAGAGAATTGTTTTTATAAAACAAGGAAGAAAATCTGAAAACCTATATACCTAAGATAGAAAGGTAGTTATTAGTTGACACTTTGAGTCAAAAAGAAAAATCCCACCCTGATTTCAGATTAGATGACTGTTGACAACATTGTTATTTTTTTGGAAATACCATAAATAGGTTACGTAGAAGAGTGGAGCATGGTAAGGAAAAAACATTGGGCTAGTAGTGTTCAGAGTTCTGATGGCAGTTCTGTCAGAAACTACAGAACTGTCTTCCAAAGTGGCTGTACCATTTAGTATTCTTACCCACAATGAATGAGAGTTCCTTAGTCCACATCCTTGCCAGCATTTGGTATAGTCAGTGTTTCTCAAGTGTAAATTTTGGTAGATTGTATCTTTCTCGTAATTGGTCCGTTTCATCTAGATTACCAAATTTGTGGGCACAGACTAATTCATAAAATTCTTTTATTATCTTTTTAATGTCCATGGGATCATGAATGATGTGCCACTTTCATTTCAGATATTAGTAATTTACATCTTCTTTTTTCTTAATTAACCTGACTAGAGATTTACCAATTTTATTGATCTTTTCAAAGAACCAGCTTTTGGTTTTGTTATTTTCTCTATTGATTTCCTGTTTTCAATTTCCCTTGATTTCTGCTCTAATATTTATTTCTTTTCTTCTATTACTTTGGATTTAATTTTGTCTTCTTTTTCTGGTTTTCTAAGGTAGAAGCTTAATTTTAGATCTTTCTTCTTTCCTAATATATGCATTCGGTGCTATTAAATTTCCCTCTAAGCACTGCTTTCACTTCAACCCATACATTTAGGTAAGTTTCTATCAACATTGCCTTAAACTCATGGATTCTTTACTATTTCAAGTCAACTGATGAATCCACCAAAGGCATTCTTCATTTCTGTTATAGTACTTTTGATTAAATGCTTAAGCATTTAACATTTTAATGTGATTATTGATAGGGTTAGGTTTAAATCTATCATCTTGATGTTTTCTTTTTGTCTCATCCATGCTTTGTTCCCTTTTTACTCTTTTTCTGCCTTTGTTTGGATTGAGAATTATTTCGTTCCATGTTCTCTCTTCCACTGACTTATTAACTATAATTATTTGTTTTGCTATTTTAGTAGGTGCTTTAGGGTTTATTGCTTATATACTTTGCTAGAAAGTTAAGTTTGTAATGAAGGGAACTGGTGTCGGTTTCGGTCTCTGCTGTATCCCTAGGTTTAGAACTGTGCCTGGCACATGGAAGGCACTCAACAAATATTTGATCAATAAATGAATAAACAGAATAGCCAAATTGTAGGTTATGAGGTGTGGGATTAGAAACCATCAAAAAGAAGGCATATTAAAGCTCATCCACTTAACAACATCCACAGTTAAGTGATCGCTGAAAACAGAACACAAAAATTCCAGACAGTATATAGCAATATACACATACAAAAGTAAATAATATTTTTGAATTCTGTACAAAAATATTAGGTAGTACTAAAAATGAACAAGACACTGTGTAATACTAATAATATAGCCACATTCAGCCTATTTCCAAATCATAAAAAGAACAAAGTAATGAAGTGAAATAAAATTAGCTGAATGCAAACTAGGATTGCAAATGAAAAAAGTATAAAAAGGAATAATTGTAAAATTGTAAATAAACATTCCCTACACAAATTTCCAGTCATAAAATAAATGTTATAGGGCTTTTATGTAAAGCATGGTAACTATAATAATAAACGTGCATATTTGAATGCTAAAAGAGTAGATCTTAAAAGTCCTAATCATAACAAAAAAAATTTCTTGTATTATGTATGGTGACAGATGTTAATTAGACTTATTATGGTGATTATTTCACAATATAAACAAATATCACTTTATTATGTTATATACCTGAAACTAATATAATGTTAATGACAATTATATCTCAATTAAAAAATAACTTTTAATATTCCTTGCATCATTTTAATGATGATTTTTTAAAGACTGAAATGATAACCAGGATTATATTGGTAAGGCATTTACTAAATATGAATTACAAGCCATCTAAAACTCTGCACTGCACTCAATTCTTGCTCTCAGAACTGAGTTTAAAGAAACATGTCTAGAGATATTTAAGACTATCTGCTAGACCTAGGATGTTCTATTAAATTATTTGTGATGAATGAGAAACATAAAAACAGTTCCACTCTGCTCATTTCTTAAACCTCACAAATTATCTGGGCTTTACAGGCCTAATAGAACTATTTTCTCCTTAATAGGTAGGATGGGTTTCAAGTTGAATCTCAGTACTATTAGAAATATTTCTTTCTGAAAAATCACTTCAGTAAAAAAAAATATTTATATACACCTAAGCAGAAAATTAAATACAACCCAGAACAGAATATACATAAAACAGAAAAGAAGATTCCTCAAAGACTATTGGTCAAAATCTATAATAAATCAAACTAGAAATGTTTCTAATTACTTTTGACCTGAAAATAATTCAAGATTAGGTATTACCTGAGAGATTTCCTGTTGATATACTGTAAAATGTTCCTTGCTGATCTGTGGGAGGTAGAATGAAGGTATGACTTCAGTGTCCACAAAGTCCAATCCCCATGTTTTTGTGAAGAAGTCTGATTCTCTTTTTGCTAATCTAGGATCATTTAATGCTGCTGGGAGGTTTACTTTGGAATGATATATAGTCCATCTATGTTGATCTGTAACTAGAGATGGGGCAACACATAAACTATTTGAATCACCTGTAAAAAGTAAACAAAAGAACTCTGTAAAGTAAGTTCTATGTTTAAAAGTACATCCTAGGAAAATAAAAATGCTTAGATACAAAGCAACTCAACTCTCTTTTCTGCAGCAAATGTTTTAATAAAAATCATTCTGATTAAACAAACTTGAGCTGTTGGGATCAATTGCCAAGGAAGGGGAAAACATGTACAAGATAAGGGATATGCAAATTTTGAGGGCTGTAGTTATAGTGTGGTTTGGGATGTAAAAAATCTTTCATTAGTTCCTTTCCTTACTGTACATACTGTACAATTTATCCTTTTTCAACATCAAAACTCTTCTACCCTATACTGCATACTTTCTAGGCTTTAATACTCCAATTTTTTTCATAAGTAGGCCTTTTTTAATGGTTTGATAGCAGATTTACTGGTTCCAATATTCTTTCTTTGGCTTATAATTTGATAACATAAATGCTGCTGTGGCATTAACTATACAGGAAAGAAAAATATACAGTAGATTCTTGTTATTTATAGTAGCTCTGTACTAGAAAGTCACTGGAACACTTAATTAGCAAATCCTAAACCACTGCTCCTAGTGGAAACACAGAGTTAGAGTCTTCCAAGTCTCTGCTCACATTTTCATCAACCAATCAATACATTATCTTGTGTATATTTCTGTATAAAGACACCGTATGTAATACATATTGTTCATTCATTAACATTGAACTCTTGGCTAACACCACTATAACTCATACCTGAATGAAGCTTACAAAACATGCATATTTCTTATAAGGCACAGTACAGTCTTTTCGTGCTTAAAAATACTATAAAGCACTTCAGTACTACATTTGGGAACCATATTAAAAAAGCAAAATCACCAACAAAAAACACAAAAATGCAAAAAATGTGGCACTAAATAGAGCACAAAAAGAACACTTGTTTACAGCATGACAGCTGAAACAAGAAGGCAAAGTGTTGCCTTGTTTAACATCAGGTGGGAATGTGTGCTTAAATTTTTCACTCCTCTGCTCATGTCTGCAAATGTCCACAGAAGTGCCACAAATATTGATTTTGGGGTTATGAACAAGTTTTAGGGAGTAGGCAAATTTGCAAATATAAAATACGCAAATAATGAGGACTTGCTGTACTATGCTTAAAAAACTTTCAATCTGTATCTACGTTTTTAAAGCAATTTTTCAGTTCATGTAACTAATTTCTTTTATGGAAATGCATGAAAAGAATTATATTCCAATTTCCTAATCTACTTCCAAACTATTTATATCTCTTTAGTTTTATCATAAAATTTACTTTTTTAAGATAAGTATATGAAATCTGACTACTCAAAGATAATGCAAATCCTCAGTAAAAATCCTCAAAAAAAGAAAAAAGCATTACCTGTGGGTTCCTTGGGACACACATCTGGCAGTGACTGCACAGGTCGAATATGTTTTGTCGGATCTACCTCTTTTTTAAAGAAAACATCACTGCTGCTTCCTTGAGGCACTGGTGAAGAACTGTGGCTTGAAGCCATTGCATTAAATCACCACTCAACTGAAAATGAGTAAGAAATAAATAATAAAGACACTTAATATAAATCAAAATTCACCTATAAGTATTATGCATGTCACAAGCTTACTACAAAAACAGACACATTATTCAAAATCCCTCAGAGTATATTATTTGAATACTCACTATTAATTGTGAGTAACTCAATATTTAGTTTGCTAAGAAAGTTATTTCTCCTTGTTTAAAAAGTATTTTATCTAAAAGGTCCCTGGTTCATTCCCAGGTTTTGGCATCAAAAAATAAATGAATGAATGAATGAATGAATGAATGAATAAAATAAAATAAAAAGTATTCTCCTCAAAGTGACCTCTCCTCAGTCTTATATACAAAGGGCAAATAGATACCAAAGCTGTAATCAATAATTGATTAAAGAGGAAAGTATTCCATTCAGTCAACAAATATACAGTAATTACTCATTATAACAAAATGGGTAAGTTACTGCATGGGATCTGAAATGTGATTGTCTGGGTTCATATCCCAGCTTCGCTTATCAACAGTATATCTTGAGGAAATTTACTTAACCTCTGTATGCTTTACCTTTTCTGTGAAAATGGAGATGAAGAGATTCCCTCATAAACATTTTGTAACAAAGGAATGAATATATGTAAAACATTTAAAACATTGCTTGCCTTAGTTTGTGTTCATAAATGTTAATTATCATATGTATTATTACTATGTGACTGCTACTATATTAAATGATTATAAAAGTATTTTTCAGGTCCTTGCAATATGTAATCAAAAAATCAAAACACTAAGCAAAATACAAGTTAACCTATGTCTACATTTTTTAGAAGGAGTTAAAGAAATTTGTGGGGCAAGACAACATAATATAGGCTATTGGGTCAGGTAAGACTTTACAAAAGAAGTAGTGCATAACCTGGACACTGAAGAACTTGTGTTATTATTAGAGAGTAGGTAATCTGTATTGCTGAACATATCTATCCAATGGCAGACATTCGATATTTTATGAATATAAATATTTATGAATAAATATTTTATGAATATAAAATGAATATAAACAGAAGCTTATAGCTGACAGGGAACTTTGAGATCACCTAATCTAAGTTCCTTCATACTAGAGATAAGTAGAGAAAGGCCTAGAAAGACTAAGTGTTTTTACAAAGATACATGTGGTTTAACAAGTTTACCAAAAAAAAAAAAAGCCAAGTTACTCCCCTCTAGTTTGATGGAAAGCTAAAAATTATGTTTCCCAGACTTCCTTGCATATCTATCTTAGTCCTTCTAATGCAAAGAAGCCATCTCGATTACACCATTCACTGAGACCATAAGAAACAAGCTGCTAAGAAAATGCACAAGGAAAAATAACTTCCTCAAGGTCCCTGAATAGAGAGCAAACAACAGCATGAATAAAAGTAAGGGACATGGAATAATCATAAGACTGTGTAGAAACTGAGTTCACTAGAGTGAAATGTTTGCATTGGGAAGTACTGACAAATAAATCATATTTACACACACACACACCCACAGTATGGCCAGATTATAGTTGGTTCTCTAAGCAATAAGGAATCATAACCTTTTTTGTCTTGTGTACTTCTTTAGCAGTCTGGTGAGGTCTACGGGGCAAAAGAATACTAGTATAAAAATACCTAGGAAAATTAAGCAGATCCTTGGTTTGAAAGGCATCATTGGCCTGCTGCATTTATATCCATACATATTAAGTGTATGGTTATTTCTGTATAAAAGCATTTACATATTTAATAAAGAGAGAAGAAATATCTAAAGGATAGGAAACACTGTATGACACAGAATTCTGTCCATTAAGTACTTGGTAAAAACAATTCTAAATTTAATATTAAGCATATTTAACTTTTTTGTTAATTTTATAAAATAAAATGGCTAAAATAAACACATTTTGATATTTTAATTGGTAAGCTACAAACATATGGAAAATTTATGTTAAACACCCATTCATTGCTTGATATCAAATTAAATACTGATTCCAACAATAATACACTACAACTTCTATTTATTCTTTTTACCATCATGTTGTTTTTACAGCAAAAAAAAAAAAATCCTAACTGCCATCTTAGGAAGCTAGAAATACTTGGGGAGATGAGAACTTGTGGAAAAACATTTCTAGACTCCTATAAATTATTTCTGTAGTGGGGTGGGGGGGGACACCTTATTTACTCCTTAAATATTGTGAATTTGGAAACATATGAAAGTTTTCTATTTTTTCTTACACCTCTAATTCTTCTTATGAAAAGAGGGACAGTCTCTAGCTATAAAGGAATTCACGTGGTAATCTTCTCAAAATTACATCATACCATACTCAAATACTATTTTCTCTTAAAGCTTTCTTTGCTTTCTTACACTTAGTCACTCTTTATGTATTTCTGTTTTTGTACCAATCATAATGAAATTCTGGTTCTTATATAGGTCTTCCCTATTATACTGGGACTTCTTGATGTTCCCATTTTCCTGTGTAGTCTATGTGCATAACACAGTTTCTGGCATGCAGACTGTATATAATATTTTACAGATGAATAAAATGAGTGGTATGTAGAACAGATCAGAAGAGAGAGGCATTAGTTAGACAGCTACTAATAATCCCTGAGTGAATAGATAAGAGCATGGGTCTGGGCAGATAAAGAAAAAAATAAACAGACTCACGCATTCCAAAAGAAAGAATTTGCAAGGATGAGTAAGTCAGAAACATTTTTCTTTCTTATAGCTCACAACATCTTTTTATGTTAAAAGTTTAGTTAAAAGCGTCTATTAAAAGGGCCTAGAAGCAATATCACTCCAGAAGCAATAAACACACCAAGTGCTCAGATTTTGTTTGCTAAATATCATTCCCCACAAAGAAATCATGGTCCTTTGAAGAAATACCTGACAGCAGACTTGAAGCAAACAAAGAACAAGTCTATCCTGGGAACTCTTATGTCAGAAAGCAAGGATATGCTCAAAGACCAGTAGGGTATATCAAAAGGACAAAGGACCAAGTTAAAGAGGCTCTATTGGCCATATCTGGGACAATTTGAGCACTCAAAAAAAATAAAAAAGAAAAAAGAAAGAAAAAACTGAGTGCAACACGTTGAATAAACAAAACTTTATCAATCCAGAGTGATAACTTGGGTGAAGGGAAGAGATTAGGAAAATGGGGTGGGTTGGAATGGGAAAAGGAAAACTCTTCTTTACAGAAGAATGCCAGTAACGAATGTAGAAGAAATGACTGAATTAGAATATCACCATTCTGTAACCTCCAATGTAAAATCCATTCAGGTAAAAATCATCAGTGTATGCTAAAGCCAGCAAGTGAAAGGTTGTTCAGAAACAGAAAACTTACATGGTGCCAAAGTATTACCCCACAGATTACCTAGCAATACAAAGGGAAAACGTATCCTTAAAATGAAAATATCTGGCCGTCACCACCTTAGCTAAGTCATCAAACTCAGTATTATTAAAAACAGTAAGATAACTTAATATTAAGTGATTCATGAAAAGATAATATAAAATAAACATCATTACCTATGAAACATTAGCACCAAAAATGTTTAACCTAATCTAATCAAGCCTCAAAACCCGGTGTTAAGCTTTTGTGGTCCTTTGGATTTCTCTGTCAGTCTGATTAAGTCTACAGACCCCTTCCCAGAATAATGTTTATAATGCATAAAATATATGAGATTACAATGGACAGTTATACTGAAGTATGGCTATCAAACTATATTTTTTACATTGTAATATAGCCATATTTTTGCTTCTCAACTAATGTGAATCTCTCTAAGCAAAAAATGAGCATAAATATAAATACTTTGAGATAACTGCAACAATTTAATGTGATATGAAAATATCTGAATTTCTATCAATGACAAAGTTACAGGTAATGCTAATACCTCTGTAAAGGGTTTCCTACATTCATAATTAAAAGAAATGCTAAAATCCAGTTAAAGCAGGATTTATCTCAACCATTGCACTATTGACATTTTGAACTGGACAAGTCTTTGTTGTTGGGATCTTTTTAGATGCATCCCTGCCTTTGATCCATTTAATGACAATAGTACCCTCCCACCCAGTAGTGACAACCAAAAATGTCTCCAAAGTCAAACACCAGGGTAACTGAAAAAGAAGACAAAACTATCCCAGCTGAGAAACTCTGAGTTAAAATAAAGATGTAATTTTTTCCCCATCCAAAGTTCACAGACTCCCTGAATTCTGTCCACAAAACCTATGGAGTCTGTGATCCCAAGGTTAAGAAACCTGCTCTAGACCTACCTGCCAGTCTACAGGAAACAGAGGGCAATAGTACTGTGAGGTCTAAACGACAACATAGAGAAACAACCAAATAAATTGAGAATATGAGACATTCTATAAGAAGATTGGCCTGGACACTTAGATCAATGTCATTTTTAATACATAAAAAGACAACAACTAAGGGCAATATGTGAGCCTTAACTGGATCCTGGTTCAAAAAGAAAAAACTGGCTCTAATACAACATTCTTGAAGCAATTGAAAAATTTTTAATATGGACTGGATGTGATATGATATTTAATTATTACTAATTTTTTAGGTGTATCAATGGTATTGAGATTATAGAAAAATGTCCTTATGCTTAGGGCATGAATACTGAAGTATACAGGAGTGAAGTATGATGTCACCTGCAACTTACTTTCAAATGATTCAGCAAAAAATACAGCAATAAAACAAATATGACAAAATTTTAAAATGTTTTATCTAAGTGAAGTATATATGAGTGTAACATGTTTTATTCTTTCACTTTTCTTTATGTTTTAAAATTTTCACAATAAAAACTTCAGGGTAAGAAACTATATATTTGTCAATTGTTAAATAGATAAATAATGCAAAATATGGGTATCAGAAAGAAAAACATTCAATTTGTAACTGTTAATCTACCTGAAGATGGCATTACTGTACAACTTTAAATACTGAGTTAAAAATCAATAGATTTCAATCAAATTTAACGCTGCAGAATAGTAATACCATATATAGAAACTAGAATTCCTTAAAGGCTGAATGAGAAGGCAGCTGAGACAGAGAAACATTTACCACAGGCATTATACCCAGTACTGTGCAAAAATTTCTTCCCTTGCTTCTATACTATAGTAGTAACTGCTTACAGAGAACACTGGTATTACAAAATCATTTACAGTCAACTCTGAACTATCCATGAAATTGCCTATTTCATGGGTAACTGCGAATGTCTTTTATTTTTTCTCTACCATTCCAATGTATACAAAATATTTTGGCAGCATGGTTAACACACAAATATATTAACTTAGCATTTTTTTCCTTCCCATCGAGTTTTGAAAGTGATACCCTACTTTATAAAATCTAAACTTCCCTGCCCTCTATCATGCTTCTATCATTCTATAGTCCCCTAACTGGTCTCTCTGATTCCAGTCTAAACCATCTTCTAGAAAGTTTTCGTTCTGTCAGTACAAAAACTTTTAATGTTAACTCATTACCTTTTGGACAAATGACAAGCTTCACAGGCTGGCACTCAAGGTTTTCTACACTCTGATGCCTGTCTTCCTTCCTAGCCTTATTTCCTATTACCCCTGGATAATCTCTATTCTGGACAGGGTGGTCTAACTGCCCTTCTAATCCATCATGCTATCGAAGCCTCCTTGTCTTTGATAAGGCTGTGGCCTTTCTAGAATATTCATATCATTTTTCTACCTATCTAATGTCTCTCCTCCTTTCAAAAGTCACTTTAAATTTCATTTCTAGATTATATATCCAAAGAAAACAAATATATACACATTCCAAAACATGAACAGAAATAATCCCAGCATTATTTTTGAGAGTGAAAAAGTTGAAAGAAGCAAACTCTTAATTAAATAAGAAGAAATTGGTTAATAATCTATAATAACCAAACAATGGATTTACTGCCATTAAAAATAGGACTGCAGACCCCACACCTATCAGGATGGCTACTATTTAAAAAAAAAAAAAAAAAAAAAAGCCCCAAACAGAAAATAACAAGTGTTGGCAAGGGTGTGGAGAAACCAGAACCCTTATGCTCTGTTGGCAGGAACGTAAATTGGTACAGTCACTATGGAATACAATATGGCAGTTCCTGAAAAAAGCAAAAATAGAATTAACATATGATCCAGCAATTCTACTTCTGGGTATACACTCAAAAGAACTGAGAGGAGGGTCTTGAGTAGATATTTGTACACTCATGTCATACCAATGTTGTTAATAATAGTCATGAAGTAGAAACAACTCAAGTGTCCACTGACAGATGAACGGGTAAACAAATGTGGTATATATACACAATAGAATATTATTATTCAGCCTTAAAAAAGAAATTCTGACATATCTACAACACGGATAAACCTTAGGACATTATGTTAAGTGAAATATGCTAATCACAAAAAGACAAATACCATATAATTGCACTTACGTGAGGTATTTAAGTATAGGCATACCTCGGAGATATTGCGAGTTCAGTTCCAAACCACTGCAATAAAGCAAGTATTGCAATAAAGTGAGTCGTAATCCTTTTGCTGGTGGAGGGTCTTGCCTTCCATTTGTAAAAAATGCAACATCTGTGAAGTACAATAAAACAAAGGGCAATAAAACGAGGTATGCCTATAGTCAAATTCAGATATGGAAAGTAGAATGGTGGTTGTCAGGGACTGTGGGGAGGGAGAAACGAGTTATTTAATGGGTATGGTGTTTCAGTTTTGCAAGATGAAAAAGTTCTGGAGACTGGCTGCACAACAATGTGAATATACTTAACACTACTGAATTGTACACTTAAGATGGTAAATTTCATATGTATTTTACCACAATTTTTAAAAATTTAAATAGAATTGGAGAATAATCACATAAAAATGTTTAGCCTATATTAAGTCGAAACAGTTTTCAAAACAATATTTATGATATGATCCCAATTTTCTAATTTAAAATAAGCACACATATTTGCAAAAAAAAAAAAATCACAGGGATATATATCACAAAATGAACAATATATACCTCCAAATGCCAGAATTATGAAAAGGTTTTACTTTCATTGTTTTTTGAATTTTCCAAATGTCCTCCCACAAAAATGAATTACTTTGGGTATATCAGGTTCTCCACAGAAACAGAACCAGTAAGATGTAAAGAAGAGAAGATTTATTAAAGAAATTGTTTATGAAGTTACAGGCTGAGAAGTCCCACAATCTGCCTTCTACAAGCTGGAGAACCAGGAAAGCCTATGGTATAATTCAGTCTGAGGCCAAAGGCCTGAGAACCAAGGGGCCACTGGTGTTAAGTCCAGGATTCCAAAGGATCTGATGTATGAGAGCTAGAGAAGATGGATGTCCCAGCTCAAGAAGAGAGAGTGAACTCTCCCTCTCTTTGCCTTTTTTCTGGGGGAGTAAAGTAGGGGTAGGAAGGGATTCAAAGGATTGAATAATGATGATGCCTACCCATTGGTGAGGGGACATCTCTTTACTCAGTCTACTGAATCAACTGCTAATTTCCTCCAGAAACATCCTCAAAGACATACCTAGAAATAATGTTTTACCAACTATATAGGCATTCCTTAGCAGGAACACTGCTATTATTAAACTGCAAAAGTTCAGCTTCAGCCTTATACCTACCTTCACTATGAATCTTATATTAATGACCATAACCCAAAGAAAACTAGCCTTCCTTTGAACTTTCACTTATTGTCTATATCAGCAGTGTATAAACTTTTTGATCCTGTATCCCATCAATTAAAAAAAAATTTTTTAATGCCTACGGCACCTGGTATTCCTAGGTGGTCACCCATCCAAGTACTAACCAGGTCCAACCCTGCTTAGCTTCCGAGACCAGACGGGATCGGGCATGTTCAGGGTGGCATGGCTGTAGACCAATTAAAAATTTTTAAGCAATCATCATTTATCAATTATATAAGGTACCACTGTATTAATATGTTTAAAAATTTTTTAAATATGAGATAAAGAGGAAAGACTTTAAAATCATCTAATTTATTAATGGCAAAAATACTCTTTTACTCTATTTTTAATTGATAGCAATGTGACTCATTATGCTTCATTATTATTAAAAATCTTGATTTAACACTTTATGAAATGGTGATTCAAAGGTTTGGCTTTAAATTCAATTTATTTTTATACCTGGCTTTAATGCCTGTTATAGAAAGAAAAAGTACCTCACAAATGTATGTAGAACCAAGTGCAAGAAATAACATTACCACATCACTGATTATACTTTCTGAACTCTCTATTTTGAGATTTGTAAAACAAGTTAGAAAACTTCACCTGGGTTAAGAGTTCATTATTTATCAAAATCATATAATGATGGAATACTTCCAAACATCCATTTTCAAAATACATTTACTATAGCTTGAGTATTTCTAGAAAATCAACAATTTTCTCACTCATTATTTAAAAGTAAAAAGAAAAAGAAAAAAACACCCTGCAGGAACAAATTAAAAGAGTATGAGTTGTGTGTGTAAGTGTGTGTATAACTGGTTAAATATTATTGTCACTCATATGCCAGCTCTGAAAAGATCAGCAAATCTGAAATGGTTTTTTTGTTAAAAAATGAAAAACACATAACATATTCTTAAATTTGATGACTCTCTTGAGTACTTTTGTATGTATGTGGCTATGGAAGAACTTGTTACTAGTAGGTGAAGAACCTGGCTCTGTGCTTTGTGATTAACTTGTGGTTCCATTACTATTATCTTTCATCCAAGATGTGATTTCTCTATAGGAATCATTTTAATTGAACATTTTGTGAAAGTTGGCTTTGTTAAAACTAAATAATATAATCAGTAAACCCACTTAACCACTCACGTGAACTTTATTACATCACGAGGATGAACTAAGTGAAGGATACCACTGTTAATCCCCTGTGCTTCCTTGTTCACTTATTTAAAATGTTACTAGCTGATAAATGAACATATGGAATGACTGAAGGTGCTGGTATCAATCCTTATAATAATATTAGTAAAGATTCCTATCTTTTTTCTGTAGATAAAAAAATGAATATTCCTTAAACTAGGTGGAACCTGACAAAGGAGTTTGGACTTAATCCACAAGACTGTGTGGGGTAAGTCCTTACAGACTTTAAGACATTGGCGTTGACTACATCAATCTGGTAGAGTACTAGGGGAAGCCAAGTACATAACCTAAGAGGACTCCAACATTTCTGAGGACAGAAAAGAAAGATATAATGAAAGCTTGTGATAAAGACAAGAAGGAACATCCTAAAAAGTGAGAGAAAACCCAGGAGAGAAATATCAGCTCAGAATCTCCAAATAAAATAATAAGGAAAAAAAATCCTCCCTTAGTTTTAACAATTAGGAAGTAACCAATCACATCAGAAAGCAATGTTATGTCCAAGACTGAGAGTAGACATCAGACTGCAGAAGCTGGAGTGGAAGATAAGGTAAGGAAATTATTACAATCTCATTTTGATATAAAAATTTTATATAGCTATATATAGTGTATGAAACGGTACACAACAAAATTTTAAGTGGTTTTATCTGCTTAGTAGGATAACAAGCCTTTCCTGACCACCGTATCTAAGCACATCCTCCTCTCTCTTTCCTCCATCCAAAACACACAACTTGTTATTCTTTACCTCTAGCATTATAGTTTGTAATCTTTATAGTACTTTCTCAAATTATAACTATTTACCTGCTTATTTCTTGTCTCCCTCACTATATAATAAACTTATATTTGTTTCATTCGCATTTCTATACCACACCCAGTGCAGTCTAAGACATAAGTAAACTGCATGAATGTTCAATGAATGAACAAATGAATGACTGTCGTAGAAAAAGAGCTGCTAACAATGTCTCATACAGGTTCATGTACATTCAAAACAACCTAAAAACTCAAGTCAAAAAAACATTGTCTTCATTTAGATAATATTACCCGACTAAAATCTGATTCTGGATCTTTACCTTTCTTGTAATACTGGTTAAGAAAACTAGCCATAAAGTGAGTTAGACCTCTGTCATTTAGTAGTTGTGTGACCTCTGACAACTTTCTTACACTCCTAAACTTGTTTCCTCATTTATAAAATGGGACAGCAACAGTATCTTCCTCATAGGGATGTTGTAATATTTAAATGAAAGATTACTTACATAACCTATGTAAGTTCATGGCACAATATTTGGCACACAGTAGACATTCAATAAATAACTGCAACTACTATTGTTTATTATTATAAACATCTTAAGCACTAAACTTGGGCTAAGCCATATAAAGTTTGAAAATCAATTTCAACTTTAGGATCCCAAACCTCCTCTATTGGTGTCCTTTGCTTGTGTGCTCCTAGTTTGGGGGGTTTGGGGAAAGAGAGGGATATAGGAGGCAGCAAACCAATATGGGCAGATATAATATCAGAAAAGTAACCAAGCACAGAACAGTGGTCCTCAAAGCCATGCCAGTAAGAGAAAAAAGAGTACTGAAAAATGATGATGATGGTGAAACTAGAAAACACGGTGGCCTAACACAGAAGCAATTTTGATGACAAACTGTGCCTGTGGGAGAAAATAGGGATGAGGAGGCAGAGAATGTAAAAATAATGCTTTAGAACACATCTGAATAAAGGTCAAAGTTGAATCCATGGGAGTGGAATGGATGAGATAAAAATTACAACCTTTGAGTTGGCCCAAGATCACCTGGCTCAACTTTCTACCTAATATACGAATCCTTTCTACAAGGGGTCTTTCTGCCTTCACTTGAAAGCCTTCAATAATGGAGAACTGACAACTTCGAAAGCAGATTACCATTATAAAACAACGATAATTGCTTTAGAAAAAAAAATATTTCTTTTAGTGAACAGAATCCTACCTCTGTTCAATTACATTACAGGAATAATGGAGTAAATAATACTAGTCATAGGAAAGTAATATTACAAAGGGAGAACGTGAAAGAAAAGGGCTAATGAAAGCTCAGAGCAAGGGGTGGGGCAAATACATCTAAGAGGAAAGGAAAAAAGCAACAAGAAATACTATCCTCACAGAAGCCAAAGGAGAAGTGCCCAGCAGGAAAGGGTGAACAGTAGTGTCAACATGCTGCAGAGAGAGAGGTCAAGGAAGTTACTAACTTCAGAAAGGATACAGGATTAGAACAAATTTAGAACAGTACTTGGGGCAAAAGTCATACCACAAGAGGTTAAGTAAGTGATGAAATAATAAAGGCAACAAGATCAACATCTCTTTGATGGTGAAAGAAAAGAGACTAAGAAAGAGTTAAGCAAGAATATCTTAGGCCATGGGAAACCTGAGCATATTTGCAGGCAAGCAGCAAGAAACCAATGAAAGATGAGATTAAAAAGGAACAAGAAAAAGGGAGAAAGATGAGAAGAGAGGAAAGAATTAGATACACAGGAGAATGGGGTAGAGGCATGAAGATAGAGAGAAAGAGACTAACCACACCCAGGAACTATGAGGCATCTTAGGCTATGCCCCACCTGAAAGACAAGGCTTTGTCAGGCAACAGTGAGAAAATAAGCAAGCTGATCCAGAAAAGTTGCCTTCCATCTACTCCTCTGCCTAATTCCCTTATCTGGAGAGAAAAAAAATCAGCTGGGTTTTGGGGAAACCTGGATTGCCTCACTCCCACTACTAGTTTTAAAGGTTCTGTGTAGTCCAAAGATCAAGAGTGCACTGAAAACACGTTATTAATGAAAAAATGAAGGGTGGCAGGGGAGAAAGAATAGAAACACAATAAGAAGAATTAGGTCATCGCTAATATCTGACTAAAGACTATACATATATAGTTCATAATTGCTTGCTTTCATTCAGATTTTGTTGGTCTTCCTAATAACCTAGAAAAACATTTCTGAATGAATCAACAATCCTTATTATGTGGATGAAGATACAGATTCAAAAGTAACTGGTTTCAAGACCATTTAACTAGTTAACTGTGAAGATGGTATTTGCATTCAGATATGATTCTAAATCCCATGCCTCTGTCTACACCACACTGCCCCTCCAAAAAAAACTAAGTTATTTCACAATTGCCTCCCATACACTTCAGGCACTCAGTGCTTTCCTCTTCTTTATCTCCTTATCAGATCAGTTACTGACCCAATAACATTATTATAAATAATTATTATTTATGTCCATCTTACGTTAAAATAAATGATAGCAATAATAAACATCTGATCATGATAAAAATTTTTAAAGACCATTTTTTAGAGCAATTTTAGGTTCAAGAATTTTATAAAACTGGGACTGCTAGAAAATTATTCTTCAAGGAAATAGATTCTATACATCTTCATCATTACAACTTAATATGTTTATCTTAGCAAAGGGATAATTCTTGAGCTGCAAAGTGGGATAAATATGCTAGAATGGGCCATCATTTTAACACTTCCAACAGGAAATGTTTTCTGGATTCCAAATAATTGAATTATTAATGAACTTTTATAACATGTCTATTTGTAATCTGAGAAGCTATGGATAAAGTAGGAAATTTTTTATACAAAAGCTGGACAGAGATAGCATTTTTTAATACAATGGATTTAGGATTAGTAAAATAAAAAAAATTAAATATTCAAAGTTATTTTTAAAAAAACAAAAAAACGACAAACTTGATTTCCCCAAATTTAGAAGTACTGATATATGCAAGGGAAAAAAACCAACAACTATACTATAATGTCCTACCAAATACTGATTTGATAGAAATCAGTAGAGATTATTATTTCAGTCACAGAAATTTAAAATATCTCAAATATCTCATACTCTAAGAAGTACTTCCCACAATACATTTGGTTACTGGTATAATTAAGCTTCTTTCATATAGTGTAGACACAAATATTAATAAACTCCTATACTATTTAAGATTTATCATCTGACAAAATCTACTTTAATCATAATTTTTAAAAGTACTTAAAAATTTTTAAATTATGTATCATACATATTACTGCTCACAACAATCTCAATAATGAAGCTAAAATTTAAACATAAAGATCTGGGCCTTCAAGAAATACTAATAAATTAAGGGCATTATATAAACAAGTACTTGTCTACTCATCTTGGGCATTAAAAGAGTATGGAAGAAGCTAAAGGAATCCAGAAAATTAGAACAAAATTATACTAATCTAATTTGTTTTTTCCTTATGTTCTGTTCTCATTTGACATTTACGAGACCCTGTGCCTTGCAGGAAACTCTGAATACGTGTTTCCTTAAGATCCTTATTTACTTTTGATCTAGTGACAAGAAGAATCAATTAGAGATAATCTTGGCTAGAAGGATAAAAAGTATAACTATTTGCAACATTATATTCAAATACTTTAAATGACTATAAAATAAGTAATACTTCATGTGTGACATCCTTATCAGGAATATATTTCACGAATATCCTCAAAAACATATCCTCATGTATATGTTTTAAATCTAGATGTTATATAAAATAAAAGCAGTCTTTTTTCCCACTCATCAGAGACTTAATACACTAAAAGAACGTAATTAAGCAGCCAATGAAATTAAGGGTCACAGGCCTAAAATTGAATGATAAAACTGTACTGTGATAAAATGTCTCTAATAGGTAAAAATTTAAGGAAAACCAAAATAACTTGGAGATTTTATTTTACTCATTTGGACCACTGACATGACTATATTACTCATGAAATTTTTGTCATAGTAAATCAGATTAGAATACTGGTATTCTGCTCTTGGTAATTCGGCTGAAGATTAGTAAATAAATCCTTAAATCACTCATTCAAAGTTATTGGAGAATACATGTCTTAATTGTATAAACCATTACACTTATTAAAATGCCTATAAAAATAAAATCGGTACAATTTACCCTACCATTAAAATAGTTACTAGAAGAAATTATATATTAACATATTCCTAAGAAGAACAAAAATGACAGTTGGCTTTATCTACTATTTTGGGTTATTCCTGCTTTGCTTCTTTCCAGAGTAGAAATAATCTAGTGTTAACAGTCTATCTTTGTTAATAAAATATATTTTATATCTAGATCCCTAAAGTGCAGGGTCTTCAAATAATCTAAACAAGTACTCTATAAATACTAAGTAACAATAAAGACGATGCTTTCAAGGAAGTTTTTAGGAGAAAATAAAGCAAAATAGCTAGAAACTCATCCTTGATGAGTCAGCAAGAAGCTCAGGAATGAAAATATTAAATGTCAGCTTAAGGTATAAAGTAAATAACTATAAAGTTCATTCCCCCAAAAAAATTAGTATTTTTATTAATCACTGCTTGGCATTACCGCTACACCATTCCCCACTATTTGAGTCTCTTAGCCCAGTTCTGCCTTCCTAGCTTCTCTACTTAGCTTGGATCCCATGGTCAATAACTTCTAAAGTCTCCTTCCCATCTTCAATTTTCTCTTCCCTCATTCATCTTCCATGCAATGCCTTTGCTTTCTTCCTGGCTGCTGAATACTGTCAGAGAAAAATTATGTAAAACATGCAGATTATTAATTTGTGAATTCCAATCTCAGATGAGGCCCTGCTCAGCAGTCCTTTCATTTATTTATAGTCAAACACTTCTCTTTCCCAGTCCCATAGTATTCATAACAAACTTTTATCACTTTCATGAGCCTAGCTTACCTTCATCAATCCCATTCTTAAAAGGTAACTGTATTTTTACTTCATACCAAAAAAAGAAAAAAAAAAGTCCTCAGATATGTCTTCTTCTACAGCTAAACGTCTCCTATTCTCACCTATACACAACTTCTAACTTTCTAAGGTACAGTATAGGTGTCTACTCTTTTCCAAGATTAATCCAACCAGCTAGCTGTTCTTGATCTCACCTCTTCCCACTTCATCTGAAATCTTGTTCTATTAATTATTCCCTGACTCCTATCTTCAATCTCATCAGCCCGTCAAAAAAAGTTCAAGTACTAAATTAAAGTTCTTTTCCTCAACTTGATTGCTTCAAGCTCCTTCTTCTTACCCTTTCATTGGCAAACTTCTATTCTCTCTTTGGTCTACCTCCTTAGCAATCTCATTGCACTTCCTGCACTCACTTGACTCTGGAAAAGGTAAAGAATGACCTGATTTCTAAATTCAATTGCCTATATTCAGTCTTCATCTAACCTGACTTCACTGCCCTCAAAAGTCAATGAAAATAATAAATGTAGATGGAATGAAAGAATTAGAAAATCACCATTTGTAATCATCCAAAGCATGACTGATTCAAGCAAGTATCATTAATGAATATTAAAACCATTGTTTTAAAAGGTTGGTATGAACAGGATATTTATGTGGCCACAAAGTATCACCCTATAAATTATTTATTAATTAAACAGTAGACATATCTATCCGTTCCCATCTTTACTAAGTGATCAAGCCAGAATCAACAACCGGGGGACAGCCTTACATGATGTGGCGTGACAGGGAGAAAACTCCAGGAATAGGGAACAGTATGTGTAAAGACTTGGAGGGAAGAGAGAGCCTACTGCCAGAAACCACAAGTAAGTCAATATTTCTGAGAAAATTATATATTTGAGGGAAAGTGGGAGTTGTGGAGAGTCATTAGGCTACATAGATAATTGAGAAAACAAATGAATTCATAAATTTGTTAAAGGAATAGGAGTACAGATTTCATGGTGAGAATAAAAGAAAGTCACAGAAATAATCTGAGGTCAGGAATGATGTAATCAAATTTGCCCTCTAGAAAGATCACTGATTGTAGCACAGAGAATGGATTGGAGAAGACTAGAAAAGACCAGATAGGAAACTTGCAATAATTTAGGTGAGAGATGACAATAGCGTGAACTCAGATAATGGCAGAGATAAAGAAAACTGGATAGATTCCAGATCTTTTTCCAGTCCTAACCACTTTTCAATGTCCACACACAAATTTATAACTGCCTACTATGCATCTTCACCTATAAGTCTCATAGATACCTAAAACTCTATACATCCAAAAGTTAAACTCATTATCTACCATCTTTATCCCTCTCTTCCACCTGCCAAAAATTTATTCCTTCTCTAGCTCACTTAATGGCAATACTATTCACGTAGTTTCCCAAGCTAGAAACCCTAGAGCCAACTTGACTCCCTGAGCACTCTACATTCTTCAATTTCTGTATCAACTTGGACTGTCATGGACTCTACCTCTTAAATTCATTACGAATCCATCTCTTGTTCTCCATTCCAACTGTCACTGCTCTAGTTCAGAATTTTATTTGAAGATTTTATTGTGAGGGTCTTCTACTAAAAGTCCTTCTTTGGTCCTAATCTCATTCAACTTCAGAATCTTCTAAAATTCAGATCTTATTAGGTGAACCTCCTTAAGTATTCTTTGATAGTGGTATATATTGTTTGTTGAGCCTAAAAACTCTTCACCACCTGGGCCCAATTTACCACTCAGTTTAGCCAAATTGGGGGGGAGGGGGGAGGAACAGGGCACAAACTTTCTTGATGTCAAAATTTCCAAATTTTACTATATTCACTACATAGGAGAAAAACGTCATAAAACATGATGCATCACCACAATATTCAAACACAAACACCCACTCTCTGAACTTCCTTTTAATCAAAAAGCCAACTATTTAAATATGAAATTCTCCAAATTGGTGGCATTTTTTGCCCTGAAAACTTCCTCCCACTTTCTAAAATCCGATTTTTTAAGTATGCCATATTAAAAAAATTTACCTACCAATACCAACACCACATGACTTATTCTAAATAATATTTCAAACTAGTCTACCTCATGCTACTCCAGAAAAATCTCACTGAATACCTCAAGCTCTGCTTACCTGCAATTTTGCTTTTGCATGATTGTGAAAGAAAAGTTGAACAGTTAATTGTAAGAGATTACAATTTTCCCCATTCACTTCATGTATTTTAGTTAATTCAATTCTAAACACTACAGCACAAACCATAGACTATTGGACGTGTAGAAAAATCAAAGCATCCTTGTGTAAAAGATGTTGAAAAATGATAATGAAACAATCTAGAAAGAGATGAGATTTTTACAAATAGTAGGTTTAAAACCCCTAT
The DNA here is from genome assembly GCF_902729225.1 of Pteropus medius. Lineage (NCBI taxonomy): Eukaryota > Metazoa > Chordata > Mammalia > Chiroptera > Pteropodidae > Pteropus > Pteropus medius. The sequence continues at coordinate 23,222,373 of NW_024349800.1, read as the reverse complement.
TTCTTGAGTTAAATCTTCACATTTGAAGGGCAACTACTGGTGGTAGAAAAACCCTTCAAATATAAAGGAAGGTATGAATAGTAATAGAAGGAATTATTCCCAACAAGGGAATGAATCCAGATAACTGCAGCTTATGCTCAAAAATGCTGAAACTTTTTGTACAAGTTAACTTCTGAAAATTTTAATTCTGAAATTAAATATTTTCGTGATTTTTCAAATAGGGTATTTTGAAGACAAGGTAACCTTTCCTTGATAATTTAATTTCACCATTATAACAATAAGTTTCATACCGCACTGTAATAGTGATACTCTCAGGTACAACTGAAGGAAGTCAGTTTGCCCCGATTTTAAAGAGCTTCAAATAATGATAATACTAGTTCTTTTACTAGTTTGTTGTCAATATATTTTGAGAATGTCTCTCTTCTCCCTAGAGAAGTTGTCAGTAAGTCACTATTCTCTACTTTCCTATCTATATTCCTGCCTTTGGCATCCTCTCTATCCCTTTCTAATTTGATTCTTCTGAAATAAGTAACTTTTTTTTTTGAGGTATAATTGATATGACATTAATTATATTAGTTTCAGATGTAGTAACATTCATATAGTGTTTTATAGCTGACATAGCATTAACACACATTACCTAATTCAATTCCCACAATAACCTTATAATACAGGAATTATCACTATTCCTATTTTATTGATGAGAAAATTGAGGTTCATAAAGATTGAGTAATTTATCTAAGGTCATATAGCAGGTAAATAGCAAAAGTGACTCCAACTGTCAATCTTTTCTTTTTTCATCACCAAATTGAGCTTGTTAAAAACAAATTAAAGAGTCAAAAGTGGGGCCTATAAGAAAAAAAAAAAATGAGATTCATGTATAAGCTTTGAAATTTTTTGGCCATTCACAACACACACTATTAATTAATTAATACATTTAGCTTACTTCTTTCTTGGCAGTTGAAGCTACTAGGTGGAAAAATAATCACTTCTAGATAAAGAATATACCACTACACTATATTTCCAATTTCAAAAACCTAGGTACCAATTCAAAACATAATAGTAATTCAAATTTGCAGTAAAATAAGGCTGCCGTTTTCAGGGGGAAAAAATTTCTTCAGATTTGAAGACAATTAGACTAAATAGTATCTGCGTTATGTCATAAATAGATTTCCTTTTACTTTTCCCTCAACAGTGTCTCCCCGCAAAAAAAGTTGTTAGAGTACCTAGAGGGTTCATCTAATCCACCAATCAGTGCCCAGTGAGAGTATTTCCCCACTAGCTCAGGCCCTTACCAGAATCATGCAAACCATAGGTTTAGAACAATACTATTGACATTTTGGGTCAGATAATTCTTTATTGTGTGTCGAGGGTAGGGTGGTGTAAGATATGGCCTATACATTGTAGGATGTTTACCAACATCCCTTGGCTAGATGCCAACAGCACCTCACCTTCAGTTATGACAATGAAAAATCTTTCCAGACACTGCCAAATGTCCCTTGGAAGGCATAACACCCGTTTGTGAACCATCGATTTAGATGTTAGGGCCCTTGGTTTTTGAAAAAGGAGGCCTCCAACCAACTCTGCTAATTATAATTTTTAAAAATTAATTTGGTTTTCAAAATTTGGATTTTTTAAGAAAAGATGGTAATAGTACAAGAAGATGCCTCAATAATATATATGCCATCTTCCTTTTGATTAAAGCATTTTTAGAGGATTCTGTAACATGAATTTCATCCATGTGGGTACATTAATCTCCTCCCCATCCCAAAATTGGGGAAATGTCCAGTTCTCTTCCTGCTCTGCTAGTAAAATGTCAAATATTGTACATACACATATACATGCATGCATACACATATGATAACTTAAACAATTCTAATTTACAAATCCCCATTTCTTGCCTTACATGACCACACTGTCATTCCTGAGCCATGCATCTTAGAGATCCAAGCTTCTACTTTTCAGATTTCCTCATCTGGTTCCTGTCATCTATTTGTGAAGCAAGCAGGAAGTAAGCTGATGACCTTTAAGGTCTTTTCCTACCTACTATCCTAATATTCGATGGCAAAAATACTCTCGGCTTTTACTTATTGACTCCCAGCTGACCAGACCACCTCTTAAGATCACTGAAGCCATTCATGCTAACTTCTTTGCTCCACACTTTGTATTAAATCAATGCAGAATACAACCAAAAAGTATGTCAATTGTTTTAAACATTGCTTATGAATACCAGTGATCAGTTGCTTATTCTCTGACTCAAAATATTTTAAGCATGTAAATTGATTTTAAAAGAAAGACTTTTCAAGAAGCTCTGAGCTGATACCATTTATACGAATAAATCACAATAAGCAAATATTGAGATAGAAAGTAGATTACTGGTTGCCTAAGTCTGGGAGCAGGGGCGAGGAGAATGGGGAGTAACTGCTAATGATAAGCAGAAAGCTTCTTTTTGGGGTGATGAAAATGTTCTAAAATTAGATTATAGTAATGGTTACACACTTTATAAATATACTAAGAATCACTGAATTTTACACTTTAAATGTGTGTACTTCACTCAATAAAGCTGTTGGTAAAAAGTTAAAAGCAGGAAAAATGAATTTAATCAACTTTTACTGATAGAGAAATGCCATTAAAATCAAATTATGCAAATTTTGCTATTTCATGAATTTTAAGATTTGATTTTAATTCTAAATTAAAAACTTCATACTTATCCAGAAATAAATTTTAACTTTTCCAGAAAACAAACATATGCAAATTTAATCATCTTTCCCTAGTAAGCTTTGAATGATTTGGCAGCAATGACAAACATTTCGGAAAGCCAAATGTTAGAATAACAATACCTCTAACAAGAACAAAACATATCAATATCAACAACAACAAAACATAACATGGATGGACTTAGAGGGTATTGTGCTGAGTGGAGTAAGTCAGACAGAGAAGGGCAAATGCTATATGATTTCACTTACATGTGGAATCTAAAATAAAAAAATGAACAAAACAGAAACAAACTCATGGAGAATATTTTGATGGTTGCCAGATGGGAGAGGGACTAGGAGGGTGGGTGAAAAAAGAGACGAGATTAAGAACAAATTGGTAGTTACAAAACAGTCATGGAGATGTAAAGTACAGCATAAGGAATATAGTCAACAAAATTGTAATAACTATGTATGGTGTCAGATGAGCACTAGATTTATCAGAATGATCACATCACAAATTGTATAAATGTTTAATCACCAAGTTGCATACCTGAAACTAATATAATATTGTATGCTAACTGTAATTGGAAAATAAAAAAATATTTAAAAAAACAAAATGTGGACAGTTTTTATAGTTTTGTTAATACATTCTTTTTAAAGAAAACCATCAAGACATTTTTCATTTCTTTTAAAAGTGATCATGTCTCCCCTGGTAGTGTAATAATTCTGAAATTACCAGAGCATAATTTAAAAATAGTCAAATCACAATAAAATTGCAAACATCAAATCCCCCAAACCACAACTACCAATCACCTCAAATTTGCACATATTGATCATTTTTACCCAAACCTATTATGAGTAATGATAACTGAACCATCAAGTAATACCTATATCTAGGAAATTAGACTCTGACCAATAAAAATAGTCAAACGAACAAATCCCATCATTTCTTCTGTTCTATCATAAATGCTTAGAAATCATTAAGGCTCTCAAGGTACTTTTCCAATTAGAACTCTCCCAACAGATTTAGAAAAGTCAACCTGAATGTCAAAATCTGCAGTTTTCACAATAATAGCACACTTCTCAGTATACTATCATAATATCGCTTGCCTTGTAAGCGTTTCCTATTAAGATTGCCCTGGGTTTTGACAAATCAAAAAGAGTCAGTTAAAAACAAAAACCAAAACGATTTAATTCTTCCAAACAACTTAACTCTCCAAAAAAAAGGGCCTCAATAAAGAGCAAAAAACAAAGCTGGTTAAAGGACAATTTTTTAAAAATTGCAACCCGACTCAACCAAAATTCTAAAAATACTATCTGCACACGTACAGACGAAGCGGTCAGTTATCATGGACACGCAAAGTTCCTTGTCAACATCGGGAAAGCAGGGGAGGCCTGCCTTTGTATCAATGCAAAGATGGGAAGGAGAACTGCAAAACATTAATTGCTGAACAAAATATTGCGAACTAAATTGCCAAACTGCAAAACAGCAAGTTATCCTTTGGGTTAGCCTTCCCCAGGAAGAAAAATGATTTTTTAAATTAAATTATTCCAGTAACATCAAAACGGGCCTAAGGGCCCGGCTGAGAAAAGAAAGGGAAAGTTTGGGGATAGCATCTAAGAACCATGGTGGAAATTCCTGTGCCCTGATCCCGGAGAGTGGCAAAAGGGGGCGAGAGCGGCGTTTGCGGTCGCTGGCTGGCGGTGGGGAGTCGAGCTACCGCCGGATCCCGGTGGGAGAGTGACAAGGAAGAGGAGGAGGTGGCCTAGGAGAGAATGGAAGCTTCAGCGCCGGCCAGTTGTGACCGAAACTCTGTCCACTTGGAGTCGTGGAGAAGACAGAGGAGGTGGGGTCTTGGTCCCTCGCTCCACGGGAGGTCGGGTGGAGGGTGGGCCGCGAAGAGCTGGGAGCCGAGTGCGGCCGGCCCGACACCTACCTGCGGGTCCCGGGCAGCCGCCCCAGAGCGAGGCCTAGTGCATCGCCGCCGCCTCCAGCCCTCCACGTCGCGCCGAGGCTGCTGCTCCGCGGCCGCCGCCGCCCGGAGCCTGGCCGGGCCCGAGCCCGGCTTCCCGCCCCCGCCCCGCGCCGGCTGGCGGGTCAGCCGGGGGAGCACAGGGCCGCCCTCTTGAGCCCAGTTCCGCTCGGGGGGTGAGGCGGCAGCGGCGGCTCCCTCACGTCTCTCCCGGGTGTCCTGTCAGCCAGCAGTTTCCCCCCGGTCCGCAGCGCCGCCTCCGCCGCTGCTGCCACCGCCTCTCCCACATCCCCAGCCTCCAGAGGAGCCGCCGCCGCCGCCGCCGGCCGCGCTGCGACCACTACCCTTAGCGCTCTTGCTACCTGCTCACTGTTTCCCCTCGCCCCGCCGACCCGGCTCGGCCGGGGTAGGACTGGGGAGACAGCGCCGGAGGCCGCCGCGAGGCCGTCGCAGCCCCCAGCCCACAATCCACCGCGCGGCTCCGCCAGGGCGGGAGAGCTGCGGCCGGGGCCTGGGCCGGGGCCGGGGGGAGCGCTCGCCGCCTCGGCAGAGGGGCTACGGCGCGGGCGCAGCCGGCGTGCCCCCGGAGCGGGATATACCCCGCGCGGCTCCTCTGCTCGTCCTCTCACAGCCCTGCACGCAAATGCAGAAACCCACGCCGAACTCCACTTTTCCCCACGACCCTTCCCCCATCCGGAGATGTTCTCAGGAGTACTCAGGTGCCGCCTTCCGCCGTCCCTGGAACTGGGCCCTCGCCCACCCCCCAGAACAACTGACTCCAAACGTCCCTTAATCACCCAGGAGCTATTTAAGTAGATATTCCCACAACATTCCACCTCTCCTTTCAGAGATTCCCAAATAAACGTCCTTTGAAAGGTTAAAGGTTACCGCCTCACTAATAACCCACTGGACCCTGAAAACAGTGCATGGTCTCTGTTGAGATCTTTCTCCAACTGAATCTTCTAAGTTTTCTCCTAGTTTCAGGCCTTTCTCCCAGGCACCTATCACACTCTCTGGCACTGAAATCAGTTATTCCTATTTGACCGAGATAATTGAAATTTGTGTGTATTATTAATACCTCCTCGTTGTGATTTTTAACAGTAATCCAATTCAGCCTGGTTTCAGAGGACTTGCAACCTTAATCCAATAAAATACAGTCCACAAGAAAGGAAATGCCTTAGAATATTTTTACAAAGAGAAAAAAGGGCCCTCATTCATTTGAGTGCTTATGTCTTAATTTTAGAACGATTTCTTTCAATTCAAAAGAAACTGTTTCTTTGCCCAAAAATATCAGAGTTAAAGGCATTTATAAGACACTTTGTTTTAACGAATCAAAAGTGAAAATGTAACTTTTACAGTTAGGTATTGAAAACAAAGTTCATGCAAGTTTCAATTCCAAGAAGTCACTTTGAAAACTGCAAACCTAACTCTGTGTTATAGTATTTTACCCACTAAAGAGCTAAAGTTGAGGGAAGAGAAGAAAAAAAGAGAAAAACAGCAAGAAAAGTTGAGAGGACGTTCTTACATTACTCTTTTCTAAATGCAATTCTCCACAGTTTTGTGATAAGGAGAGTGAGAATATCAATCTCAAACATGAGATAAATTTAACTATAAAATAATAAAGAAATCCTTCTAAATTTCTCATCTCATATAAAACTAGATGAGTTTATATTATGACAATATTAAGGAAAGATTCACCAAGTTTTATCTAAGGCCAGAAAGGAAAATAATTTCACTTTAAGTCTAGAATCAGTTCACAGATTATACTAAGAAATGGATTTAGCAAATTCCTGTTTTGAACATGTATCAAGAAATCAACAACTGTTTGAAAGCTGCCTTAAACCTGGCTGCACTTTGTCCTTTTAAAAGCTATTTGCAATGATACTCGACCTTGTTCCAAAAAAAGATTCCAAGTTGCTCCAGTGGGCACTTAGATTAAATAATAGCCTGAGGTATCTCACAGACACTAGAATAAGACAGACTCATTTGTTTTCCTCGTTATCCATCTGTAGATAACATACCATAGGAAGAAAATACACATTGAGTATTGTGCTTAGTTCTTTCAAGGATCCAGCATGATGTTTACTTTTACTTTTCCACAGAACAATTCATAATCATGAATCTAAACAGAGAAATAAATGCTGATGCTCAGGTTTGCCAAAAACAAAACAAAAACTGCTAACTGGACAAGTAATTTAAACACCAGGAGGCGGGAATCATGGGGACTACTCTAGAGTCTGTCTACCTCCTGCAGTAATTAATGCCACAAGTAGATAAATTTCAAATTAATTAATGTGTTCATTTGTTATCCTTTGAATTATTTTAGAATTAGAAAGAAAAAAAACACAAATGGCTATGTATAGACACATTATTAGTGTTCATTTCCAGAAAGCACAGATGACAGAAATTTAAGAAAAAATGATATAAATCATCATTGCCCTAAGGAGAAAATATGAAGAAAATAGTTAGCTACCATATTACTAATACTATATTTGGCATGATACTTATTACCTGTTGAGATTATGAATGGTAATAATTATCAGGGTCATACATTCTCATTAGAGGAAGAATGGGCAAGCATTTTAATGCTGTAACACCTATAAAAGGCCTATGCTTTTTATTATATGTTCAGTATATATTTGTGTGACAGTAATGAGTTAACATGTCAACTCAATCAATAAACACCATTTTTAATGACTTGTTTGACAGAAAGTATATGTTCACATGCCAATGTAAATACAGAAGAGAAAGGGAGCACTAGTAGAAGGAATAATCAGAAAAATCAATTGCAGTTTAGTTAAACATGAGCACTAGCCCCTCTTTTTGCTACAATTGCAAACCTTAAATCTATCAGATGGAAACCTATTCAAATTCTCTAACTTATGCTATAGCTAAATATGTATAATAAGTATAAATTATCTTTGGTAAGCAAAATCCACATTCACTCATGTACTAAAAGTATTATGCTGATAGTAGTTCCATTTGGGTTTGGTTTTTTGATCCAATGCCCTGAATTATTTTATCCATCATATTTAACTTATTTAAAAAATATTGAATGTTTAAAAATCACAATTTAAAACAATGACTGGAATTTGAATATGTTTTAATATTTCTATATAGCTACTGTAGACTATCTTAATGTAGGAAGACTTTTCAATTATTTTGAATATGTTGTAAGCCATTAAAACTAGATATGGATATAAGCACCACTAGAAATTTTGTATTTCATGTAATAATAATGTACTCAATAATTGTTAGCAGTATGTAATATACAAGTTTTCACATATCATTTCTTTGTGTCTTCTAAATCAGCTGCTTGGTTACTTTGGAAACAATTACTTAACTGTTAAATTTCTCTGTTCCATTTCTCTTTGACTCTGATATTCCAAATTTCCATTTGATTATCATAATAATAGCAACTACCATTTGCTAAGAATTTACTGTGCTCCAAGCATAGAGAAAACCAAGGTAGTGTGGTATATTAGTTTTCTATTGCTGTGTTTTCTATTGCCGGCTGGAGGCTGTCCTCAGCCCCTAGAGGCCACCTGCAGTTCCTTGCTATGTAGGCTTTCCCAAAATGGCTGCTTACTTCATCAAACCAGCAAGAGGTGTCTCTAAACTCTCTAGAATGAGTCAGCTAGCAAGACAGAGTGATATTCTATTATTTTTGCCATATTCTATGGTTTAGAAGCAAGTGGCAAGGATTGCTAACACTCAAAGAGAGAGCATGGCACAAAGTTGTGAACACCAAGACGTTGGAAATCATGGTGACTACAGTCTGTCTACCACCTGCAGTGATTAATTCTACAGGCTTTGGAATTTAGCTAACCCTGGGTTTTAAACTTGCTGTGACACTTTAGCTATGTGATTGTGTTATCAGTTTCTTATACTTTGTTTCTTCATATGCAAATAGGTCTCTTTTTAATTTCAATCTTGGTCTAATAGAAGTCCCCATTGGCATTTCTACTTTTAACTGCTACTTCTTTTGTCTGTGTCCAGTGTGTGTGTGTGTGTGTGTGTGTGTGTGTGTGTGTGCACGCACACACCTGTTTCTAAGGCCATGCAAAACCAATTCAGTATCAATACCTTTAAAAATAGGACTCAAGCTAGGTAAATTAAAAAATAATAAATCCATAGCATTAGAAAGATAATTATTAAACATAGAGGCTTTCAGAGTTTAGAGAACTTTGTTGGGATTGGCTTTTTTTCTCCTTCTGAATCACGTTTATGCATATGATACAAAAGGACATGCTATGGCATGATAGTATTCATGGGTTCTGGGTTTGCATTCTAGCTCCGCCACTTTCTAGCTGAGTAACTTCAGGTATGTTAAGCTCTCTAGAGCTCAGTTCTTTATGGGGATAAAGATAGTACCCACTTCATAGATGTACTGTTAGGATAACATTTAAAGCATTCTTAAATAGCATAGTTTAGTGCCTAGCTTATAGTCAATACTCAAAAAAATGTTAGCTATCAAATTCATTATTATAATCTTCACTATCTCATTAGGAAGTCTATGTTGATGAAAACCACAGAACAGGAAGTGACAAGACATGGCTATGAATGAAGTAGGTAAGATGAAACATGAGAAGCCACAAGATCTTAAAAATCCTCATAAGCCAAAGGGCTGCAAGTGAAATAAATAGTCAGAAGGTATGAAAAGTCACAAGTCATGCCAGGCCCCGGGTGCACGCAGCGAGCGTGTGGGAAGAGACACCCACGAGCATGTGGGAAGAGACACCCCGCCTTCAGAGATCCAGTTCTGAAGGGGAAATGGCAACATCCATAGGTCAGGGGTGGATGGGCGGGGGGCGGGGATTAAAGAGGGGAAAAAAAAGAAAAGCCACAAGTCAGAAATTGGACAAATAGGATCTAGGGAACAAGGTAAGACTGAATTCTCAACCAAACTGTGAGGAATGCAGCCTAAAACATCAGCAAGAGAAGAGCACATGAAACAGGTAATTTGTCAGACATGAAACCTTTTATGTACTTCCTTCTGGAGTGGGAGTCAACCACAGAACATATCTAGTCCCCCATTTTGAATAGGAAACAAGTCATGTCACTATTAGAAAATAGAGGATAAATTATTGAATAGATTAGAGGAGTACAACAATTGGAAATATGAGCATATCCTGACAAATGTAAAATTATTTTCAAATTGGACCATTTCCCTAGAGGAATATATATATATGTATGTATGTATGTATGTATATATGTGTGTATATATATATATATATATATATATATCCCATTTTATTAGTCTCATTATATTTTTTCTTATGTTTCCTTATATAGTATTTGGTCCTTTTATTGTTTCATTTGGTCCTTTTGTCTATGGAGGCTTCGTCTAACAAAGTTATAAATATTTCTAGGATGAGGTTTTCTGTTGCCACTGCTATTATACTTTCTAAAATATCCCTACACATTATGAAACAATATACTACATAGTATTAGGCTTTCAATAAATGTTTGTTGAATTAAAAAATAAATATGAATTCCTCCCTTTAGTAATAGTATTTGGCATAATGATTATTAATAATTCATAAACTTAATGGATGACCTTGAAATCATACTTAACTCTTTCATATCCCACAACTACTGTGTCAGAAAATACTATTCTACCTTCAAAATATATCTAAACACTTCTCACCACTCACATTACATCCAACCTGGTCCAAGCCATTTTGCCTGAAGGGCCCCTAACTAACTATGGCTGTTGAGCTATATACTGCTCATTACAGGAAGCACCATTCACAGAAACTGCAGGGTGAATGATGCTTCTTGGAGGTATGCAGTACAATCATTCTACTTGCATAAATTATTGCAAAAGTCTCCTAGTCTTTGTCTCCCACTAGTCTATTCTCAACATAATTGTCAGCTTGATCCTGCTAAAACTTGTCAGATCATGTCATTTCTCTGCTTAAAACTCCAGTATCTTTGTTTCATTCATAGTAAAAGATAAAGTCCTCACAAGGCCCTAGATGATCTCATTCCAGTCTTATCTCTCTAACTTTATCTCCTCCTGCTTCCCCCACTCCTTCCTCTCCCTTCCCCCTGCTGCCGTTTCTCATTGTGCTCTAATCATATTGGCTTCCTAACTGTTCCTGGGACATACCAGGCATGTTCCTGCCTCAGAGCCTTTGCATTTGTTCTTCCCTTTGCCTGGAATGCTTTTCCCCCCGGATATCCAAATAGCTAACTCCCTCCTCTCTTTCAGGTCTTTATGAGGAATTTCATGACACCATATTTCTCATTGCAACACCATGTCTTATCTCCTTTTCCACTTTATTTTTCTCCTTAGCCTTTATTGTCACTTAACCCCACCCCCACTCCCATACGTTTTATTTATTGTCTGTCTTTCCCCTAAAAGAATGCAAGCTCCATAAGAGCTATTGTCTGTTTTATTTACCACTTTACCCCCCAGCACCTAGAACAATGCCTGGTGCAAGTTGAGAACTTAATAAGTATTTGTTGAAATAATGCATGAAAGATAAAAAGAAACTGGTGCTTATAACCATATAAACTACTTTTTTTGTACACTCAGCAGGATGAGTAGCCAATTAGTCTAATGTCTTGAAAACAATTTGCCACTGATATGTTATTGGGCTCAAGATTTTTGTAAACCACTATGAATTTATTAGATTTAGGATAAAGATGATAGTCTTGGCTTATTTTACAATTGGTGTATTTTAAGTAATATCTATATGAGATTATTTTTCAAATATGTAATTCTATAATGAAGTAGAACTATAAAAACAGAATGTTTAAATATTTATTGGGAAAAATTTTTTTCATTTAAAACTTTTCTAGGAAAATTATGGGCAATTTCCAGAGAAACAGAAGCTGTAGTTGGCCTCTCAAGGGCTTCCCCAGAACCACTTCTACATCAACTGGGTATGTGACTCAACACCAGCTATGGCTCAGAAAAAAAAAAACCCTAAGCAGCAGGAATACAAATTCTTATACCACTATGTAATATCTTGAAATAGAGAAAAAAAATCAAACAGTGGGAAAATACTTTATAAGTAAAATAAACACTGGCTATCATGAAACCAAGACAATTTCACAACATAATCCAAAGTAAAACATTAATAAAACAATGGATTGCAATTAGATAACGGACTTTCCTTGAATACCAAAATGTATTAGAAAGCCCATTTAGTTATCTTGCCACTGTCTGGTCATTTTGATTCCTATTTTACCAGGAAGTGAAATATCTGTGTTTTCTCCCTATTTTCTTTACATCTAACCTGAGCATTAATAAAAACAGGTTCTCAATCAGAATTCGATTTCAACCTAGAAGTCTTATTTCCAAAAATCTAATCTTAGACTTAGAACGGCATCTTTTTTCTTCTATAGTATTACTTTATACCTTTTAAGGATCTATATAAGATAAAAATAATAAACTCAAAAGAAAGAAAACATCGTTGTAATCAGACTTTTGGAACAAAAGAGGCTTCTCGCTTAACAGATGAGGAAATGGAGGTCAAAGGGCTGAGACAGAGAATGTTTTAGTGGTGGCAGCGATTTTCAATTACGAGCCAGATTTAAGAATTCCAGTCTCATGTTCTTTGTAACACACTATAGGAAATGCTACAACAACAAATTACTAAAAAAGTAAAGAATTATGTTAAGTAGAATTACTTATTATTTGAATCCAAAGAATATCAGATTCCCCCTCTCCAAAGAAAAGGTAAGGCTTACCCTAAAGTAGGGAATTGAAGGTTCTCATTACTTACAAGAAAAAAGAATCTTGTAGGGAAGATTTTGCTTGGTAATAAGTATTTAATAACTTAGGAAATAATCAGTGTAGGTAATTTATTATTTTAAGTACTCTTTACCAGTTCACAAATCCAAGAGACAGTTTCCATATTTGATTACAAGAATGCAGTCTTTAAGAAAATGCGTGGCTTCTTTTTGTGTATTCCTCCTTTATAAACATGCAAAAGCCTATTTCTATTCTTCCAAGTTTATCCTAACTTTGTAGTTAATTATGCACAGCAAAAGAAATGGTAAAGTGAGCAGACAGGACATATTTACAAAACATTAATATTTTTTGTCTATTACAAATTGAAAGTCAGACTCCTGACAGTTATTTTTTTTTTCTTTACAGATCCCTACAACAAGCATATATCAAAACAGTGAACAAACTAAAAGCTTACATAAATGGCTCTGTCTTGATGATTAAACTGGCTCACTGATGCGTGCCAATGAGTGCTGCTCTGGTTTCAGATGGTCAGCATATCTTCCTGGTTAATGGCATCCAGGGGAGAATTGCTCTCCTCTCTCTCTGATTCTGCATTGCCTGCCTGAGCTGCCTGCATTTTGCCCCAGTATGTTAGAGACTCCTTTAGTTACTCACTACTTGCTCCCAGAACTCAGAAGAGAGACCTGAATGAAAACATAAATTCGGAAGTTGTCAAAATGTAGTTAATAATTGGAAGAAAGGGTGTGTGTGAAATTTATGAGAGTATAGAGAGATGAGAAGAGAAGAAAGGAGAAGAGAAAGAAAGAGAAAAGAAAAGAAAGGAAGAAGGCCTGAGACTAGCCACAGATTCATACAACAAGCAAAATCAGCATACATCAACGAGCAAACAAAATATTTGTATAAGTGGCTGTGTCTTTATGACTAAACTTGTTTACTGATATATGCCAGTGAGTACTACTCTGATTGTAGGTGGTCACCATACCCCTCTGATTAATAGACTGGTCTCTGAGAAGAGGGAAAGTAATCAGGGGAGACTAGAAACAGGAGGCAGAGAAATAACAGAAAAGCCAGAAGACTCTGGGGTCAGAGAAGATGAAGTAATTTTTTTGGAAGAGGCTAGAAGTGGTCAGCTATAGCAAAGATGTGTGCTGTTCATTGGACTTAGCAGCATTAAGGTCACTACTGATCCTAGCAAAACAAATTTAGTAGATGGGAGAATTGAAAGCAGATTTTGATGAGTCAAAGGCTGTTATGTGGAGATCAAAGGATGAGTAAACTGTTCCTAGAAGCTTAGCAGTTTAAAAAAAAAAGAGAAGCTAGATGGAGTGGTAGGTGGAAGTGAATGTGAAGGAGGTTATTCCTAATATGGTAGATATTTGAACATGTTTGAATTCCCATAAATTCTCTTCAAAAAGAAAAACAAGTAATTCCACTGAGCATAAAAATTAATTTTCTCCCAAATATTTGTTCACTCATGTTATTCTGTGAGCCAAGATAGCTAATATCATTTAAAACTTTTGATTGAGATCAAATGACCAAGCAGGAACCAATTTTCCCTATCTCTCAGCTTTGCGGTCATCCATTTATTCATTTAAAATATTTATTAAAAAGCTATTATGTCTCATACTCTATTTTATGCACTGAAGATACAATGATACAAAAGACAAGCAAGCCCACTTTCACTTCTTTTTGGCATAGCGCTGTAGTAGTACGCCAGTGCAATAAGTTAAGAAAAAAAATTTAAGAATATAAGAAATGGGAAGAAATAAAACTTGTTTAGATAATATAACTGTATATTTAGGAAATTCCAATGATCTCTAGATAGATTTCTAGCATTAATTAACCAATTAAGATTGCTGGATATAAGGCGCGATAGGTAGAATTCTTAGTTGTCCCCCAAGATGTCATACTCCTGGTGTACATGCCATATGTAATCACCTCCCCTTAAGTGTGGGTGGACTTGTGAATATAAGATTTCACTCTCATGATTAGGTTATGGTATATGGTAAATATGAAGGAATTCTGCAGATATAAGACCAGTTGAACCTGAGTTAATCAAAAGGGAGATCATTCTAGTGGCCCTACCTAATTCGGTGAGCCCTTTTAAAAGAGAGTTTAGAGGTCAAAGATGTCAGAAATCAGAATATTTGAGGAAAGAGAAATGGTGTCCTGTTGGCGTTGAAGAAAAAAATGCCATGTTTCAGTGAGGGCTACCTGACAGGAAAATGCACTGGTCTCTAGTAGCTGAGAGTGGCTGCTGGATGACAGCCAGCATGAAAGAGGAACCTCAGTCCTATAATTCTAAGGAACTGAACTGCACCAATGAATGAGCTTGGAAGAGGACCCACAGCCTGAAATGAGCTCATAGGCCTGGCTGACACCTTAGTCAGCCTGGTAAGACTCTTAGCAGATGACCCAGCTAACTTGTATCCAGATTCATGGGAACTGTGAGATAATAAATTTGTTTTCCAAGATGTTAAGTTTGTTATAATTTGTTAGACAGCAATAGAAATCCAATATATAAGATCAATATACAAACATTTGATTGTTTTTCTATATACCAGCAACAAACAAAAAATTTTTTAAATTATTACCATTTACAATTGCACAAAAATATCAAATACTAAGGAATCAATCTAATAAAAGAATGCAAGACCCCTCTACACAGAAAACTATAGAACAACTTTTTGGGAGAAATTGAAGATAACCTAAATAAATGGAAATATATTCATTATTCACGGATTTTAACTTTCAATGTCGTAAATATCTCAATCTCACCAAATTAATTTATAGATTTGATGCAATCCCAACCAAAATCCCAACAGGTTTATATGTGGAAAATAGCAACCTGACTCTAAAACGCACATTGATTCTTGAACAACATGGGTTTGAACTATGCAGGTCCACTTATATGTGAATTTTTTTCACTAAATCTTTACTACTTTTGATATGTGGTTGGGAGTCCTGGATAAGGAGGGGTGACTATATGCATTGATTTATGTCATTTTGTGTAGAGGACTTGAACATCTTCAGATTTGGGTATCCATGGGGGACCTGAAACCAATCCCCTGCAGACACAGAGAGACAACTGGGGGTTGTTAAGTTTTGCGGGAGTCAGAAGTTATACATGGATTTTCAACTGCCTAAGGGGCAGCTCCCCTAACCCCCACATGTTCAAGGGTCAACTGTATACGGAAATGCAAAAGGCCAAGAATAGCCAAAATACTCAAAAAAAGAACAAGATAGCAGGACATACTCTACTCGTTACCAAGGTTTATTATAAAACTAAAATATAAATACAGTACAGTATTAGTATAGTAGCTAAAGATAAAAAAAATTTAGAACCTCTAACAAGTCAAAACAGAAAAGATAGATAATTCAATAGAAAAATGGGCCAGACACTTAACAGGCGCTTCACAGAAAAGTATATCCAACTGGCAATGTGGAAAGGTATTTGGCCTCATGTGTAATATGATATCCTACACATCCACACTTAGAAGACTGTAAATGCTAAATGTTGCTTAGAACGTGGAGCAACAGGTGCATACCAGTACAGAAGAGTAAATCGGTACAATCACATTGGAAGAAAATTTGGCAATATTTGCTTAAGTTGAACATGTGAACACTCTATGACCTAGCAATTCTACTTTTAGGAATATATCCAATAGAATTGCATGCATATGTTCATCAGAGACATTTATAATAATGTTGAGTGACAGAAGACAGACACACAAAAATGTATATTATATAATTCTATTTATATAAAACTCAAAAATTCAAAACTATGGTGTTAATAGTCAGGAGGAGAGGGGGGTAGTGATTAAAAGGAGTACAAGGGGGATAATGTTCGATTTCTTGATCTGGGTGGTAAACCACTTGGTAATAATTTTTTACTCAAACATTTGTGTATTTTTTTCTATATGTGAGTGATATATCAATAAAAAATATTTAAAAATAAAGCCAAGCTTCCTGCCCTCATGGACTTTATAGTCTACTGAGGGGATCCCTGCTCTCCTTCTTGTTGGCTGACTTCAATCTCAGGCTTCGAGCAGAGGGAAGTGGTAGGAAAATGGCTGCCAGCAGCTCCTGGCTTACAACTTCCCATGATCAAATCAGTAGCCAACGCATACCCACAGGCTCAGCAGAAGTCCCAGATTGCCTCTCTCTGGCTCTGATTGGGTGAGTACCCATCCCAATCACATAGGCCAATGTGAGGCTCTGATTGGCCAGGCCTAAATCACAGCCAGCACTGAAACCAGAATGACATGGAGTCAACTTCACCAGAACACATAACATAATGAAAAAAAGATGTGGTTCTCCAGAAAAACAAAAACAAAACAAAGCTGGGTCCCCATTTCAGAAGATGAAATAAATGTGAGCTGAACATCCAGCAAATGTCCACAACAGGTCTCTTTAAAGTGAAAACAAAGATTTGAAACTTCATATTAGGTCAACTTCCCTTTAATGTCTTTCATTTTACAGCACATGTTTCAGTGATTTGGCTTGCTTACTTCTTCCACTGCTAACGTGACTACAAATGGACTCTTCTCTTTTGTCAGCTGAGAAATAGGGCATTCTTCCCCACACCATCGCTGTATCTTTGGATTTGTAACAAGCCAAAAACAACCAACCAACAAAATAACATCATAAATAACAACAAAAATCCATTTAGAGTTTTAAATGCTTGTTTCTGCTAAAAACTACAATGTAACAATATAAATAATCAGATCTTGGAAAATAAGTTCCATATCTACCCACATTTAGAGGCTTCTATCAGGTGCCTCAGGGGTTGCCTCCTCAGGTAAATTTCTTTACTATCCCCTCTCCTGAGTTACTTAGCTCCTCTGACTCTATGCTTACTTATACTCTTTTGTAATTTTCTGGTTACTTATCTGTCTTTCCCATTGCTTCATGCCTTCCTCGCAGACAGGGCTTTGGCCTTTATCTCTGAATCCGCAGTACAAAGCTCATTGTCTGGGACATACACGGTGGAGGGTCAATAAATGTTTTCTGAGTGACTAAGTGCTTCATATCCCAATGGCATTTTATCCTGATAATAGTCCTGTGAGACAGAGATTATTATTCTGCAGCTTGGAGAGGTAAGTGACCTGCTCAAGATCACACACAGTATGTGGAATCAGGATTTGAGCTTGAATCTATCTGATGCCAAAGTTTGGGCTCCTGGCTGCTGTCTTTGTCAAAATGTTTATTTATTTGGAAAAAGGTTCAAACTCCAGCTTGCCAAAGTGTTTCTTAATTGGATCCTACCTGCTGTTTCGAGCCCTTCTTTCATTATTCACCTTTGTGCATCTTTCCTCACAGCCTGTAAACAGACTGTAGGTTTTCCTGCCTCTTTGTTTATGATAAACTCTGCCAACTCTGACTACTAAAATCTCATCCCTTCAAGGATCAGCTCGGATGTCATCTCTTTTACAAAATTTTCTCTTATCATTTAGCCAGAAGTGACATTGTCATATAATTTATTTCCTAAACCATGGACATAGCATTTTGGGCATACTAGCTCCTGTTCGAGCTATTAGTGGGCCTTTAGTTTCCATATTAGACTATTATACCCTGCTTGTCCTCTCCATAGCCCCTAGTATAGTGACTTGCACATAATAGACTTTTAAAAATTGCTAGATGAATTAATGATGGTAGGGGTACCTTTTTTGGTATGCCACCCATTTCCCTCGCTGTCTAGGGCAGTACAAATTGTTATTAAATCTGCCTTCATATCCCATATCCCCCTCATATCCCATAGTCTGTTGATACCCATTCAGAACCAAAAGCTACCAAGTTAGCTAATTGAAGTATAGAAGAAGCTTTGATAGCTTTTAACAACATGGTTTCAAAATAGTTTGAAAATATGGCTTTGTGAATATGTTTTAGTTTAAAATGACAAGAAGAAAAATAAAAGAATTTATTCTGGGTGTTTCTAGAGCTGAGGTAATTTGGTCTGCTAACAGTAAAACCTCAAATTAACCAGAATCCAATTAACTGGTATTAGTTGGCATCTCCAATTACACATACACGAAAGAGAGAGAGAGAGAATTTCCTTTTAATAGAGACAAATGACAACAAAAAATATTGTCAGGATCGTGTTCAAAACAGCATCTAGTTGCATGTGTCCTCCTCTCAATAATAGCATCATTTCCAGAAACGAAGCGACTCAAAATTCATATCATGCGACGAGATAAAAAGATAAAAGTGTTTAGTCAGAAATTTTATTTAACCAGCACATGTCATTTTCCATGAATTGGGGTTAAGCAATGATATATCATAAGACTTTACAGCAAGGTGCCTCGGTGTTGGGGTAAGTACAACATTTCTTGGCAAACTTATTTAAAGAAAGAATTAGAGCAACTAAACTAACTAGAAATGTAAAGGCATTTTTGAAAAACAAAAAACAAACAAAACAAAAAGAAAAACAGATCCTGAATGTGCAGTTGGAGCAGAATATCCTGGTGTGCCTTGCTTTCTGCTAAGTTGCAGGCTTCTTCAATGATCAGGTTTCAAGTTTCACTGCGGCAAAGGACTCCAAGTGATTATTTAGCCTGCAAATGAGAAAAGACTATAAAATGACATGATTGAGGTACTGAAAATTGCAATTACAGAGGGCACATGAAAATCAGTCTGTTCCTCCTTGTAATCTGGTTGAACAAATACAGGAACAATAAAATTTAAAATAAAGCTTAATATTAATGGAAATTCCAGAGAAGTTAGTCTGATTTCATGTGGCATGTTTAAAAGGGTACTATTCACAATAGCAAAGGGGGGCACAGAGAAAAGGGCTGAAATTAGATTTATTTTCAACTTAGCATTCATCTAATATTTTTTAGCATTTAACGACAATCAACAAAATCAAATTTCAAGTGATTAGAACCCAAGAACTTGCTGGCTAACACTGAAGATTCTGCTGGAAGAATACAATAATAGCTATTATGATTAAGGTTGAAAGTAGAGAGCATTGGTGAGCAAAATCAATATGTCATATCTGTTCTGATTATGACAACGATAGCTGGTGTATTCACAAGCTACTTCACCAGTATTTGTTAAAAAATGACTCTGTATTTCTATCAATGTCCCTAATAATTGTGGATCTTTTCCTCACATTTAGTCAGCCACCTAATTATTCAGTCATGTGCTGAATAATGACTTATCAGTCAGCAAGGGTCTGACTGCATGTACTACAGTGGCCCCATAAGATTATAATGGAGCTGAAAAATTCCTATCACCTAGTGACATCATAGCTGTCTTAATGTCATAGTGCAATGCATTATGTACGTGTATGTGGTTATGCTGGTACAAACGAACCTACTGAGCTGCCAGTCAGCTGTATAAAAGTATAGCGCATACAATTATGGACAGTACATAATACTTGATAATGATAATAAATGACTGCTACTGGTTTATGTATTCACTATACTAAATTTTTATTGTTATTTTAGAATATGCTCTTTCTACTTATTAAAAAAAGTATGCTGCCACACCAGCAGTAGCCTCATACATCTTGTATTGACCATGTCTCTTGATCACATCATTTTCGCTTGTGTTTAATTTCATGCTGTTTTTGCACAGTAACATACTGTGCAGGCTTGTAGCCCAGGAGCAACAGGCTACATCATATAGCCAAGTGCGCAGTAGGCTCTACCATCTAGGTTTGTATAAGTGCACTCCACAATGTTCGCCTAATGAGGACACGTTTCTCAGAACTCGTCCCTATCATTCTGCAGTGTGTGACTATAATCAAGTGTGACTCTAGTCTCTTATATCCAGTGCCTCTTTCTATCCTCACTCTTGCCACTCAAATGTTGCTTTTGCTTTCAGGAGAATTTTGATAGATATTTCCAAATTACCCTTCCAAAAGATTTTATATGAACTTATATTTCCACCTAAGTGTAGGGGAACAACTGTGTCCTCAAACAGCCAACAATGCTGAGAATTAACAAACTTTCTGATTTGTACCAATCTAATAGGTGAAAATAGATGATATCTCCTTGATCTTTTGATTTATATTGCTTATGCTTATAGCTATAATATATGATTTCTGCCTACTCCTCAGTAACCAGCATTAGGTCACATAGACAGGCTCAGTGCTAAGGGACTAGCAATGCCAGCATTTTATTTTACAGCCTTTACAACGGAAAGCAGGGAGGAATGGGGCTGGAATGAATGTTGAAGCCATCATCATTTTTTCATTTATGACTTTTGGATTTTATGTCCTTCTCCACCCTAAGATTAAAATTTCACCCATGGTTGAAAAAACTTTTTATTACAAAAGTATTTACATAAACAAAAGTAAAGAGAATAGAATAATAAACTTTCATATATATCCATCACACGGTTTAAAAATTATTAACATTCTGTTTTTGTTTCATCCATCCTGTACCTAATTATTTTTGTAAATTTTCTAAAAAAAAACAAAACAAACCCAGGTATCATATTATTTTATTCATGAATACATTAGTTTGTTTCTCTAACAATTAAGGATTATTTACTGATATATAATATATACATTAAAATTTATGGTTCAATTAATTTTTTCAAAATGAAAAACCTCGTGTAACTACATTTCATATCAAGAAATAGAATGTTACCCATACTCCAGAAGCCCTACTTTTGTCCTCTCCAGGTTACTATTATAGAGGAGGAAAAAGTTTTCCTCAGCCTTCTTAGGGTCCCTGGCCGGGTCTGACGGTTAAACTGGCAAAGACAGTTTAATAGGAAAAAGGCATAGAAACATAAGTTTTACATGACAAAGAAGCCTTCGGAAAGAAACGAAGATCTGAGTATTTATTTCATGCTAGGTTTAATGACGAGTGGACAGTCATGGAGGAATAGAAGGAAAGGAGTATGAGATAATTATAGCAAAACTAGGGGAAACTTAGCAAGGCCTGTTTGTTAGGATTCCTCTTGGCTCCCTTTATCTTCTCAGATAAAAATGTTCCTTCCCTCTGGGTATAGGGAGGGCTTCTCTCACAAGAGGATTTTATGACCTGTTTTAGAGAGAAGCTGAAGTAGGTGAGGGGGTCAAGGTCAGAGTGACCTTCCTGCTCTGCCTCTTTCTCAAACACCTTCAGCTTAAAATATTTAATATGCCAAGGTAC
The DNA here is from genome assembly GCF_902729225.1 of Pteropus medius. NCBI lineage: Eukaryota > Metazoa > Chordata > Mammalia > Chiroptera > Pteropodidae > Pteropus > Pteropus medius. The sequence goes on along the minus strand of NW_024349800.1, from coordinate 23,200,892 downwards.
CAGATTTTGGGGTAACATTGCCTGAACCCCATCACTATCCTACCCCCAAAGTTAACCACTATCAGCTTCAATTATTTTTGCTTGATTTTGACCTTTATATACATAGAGCTACATTACAAACTTTACATATATAAATGGCAGAATATTGTTTGGTGTTTGACTTACTTCAGTCAACATAATGCTTGTAAGATTTATCTGTGTCATGTATAGCAGCAGTTTCTTTGTTCTCATCACTATAGAGTACTTCATTGTATAAAAATTCCGTAGGTTTTTAACCATTCTATTGATAGATATTTGGAGTGTTTTCGGTTTTGGCTATTGCAATTAGTGCTGCTATGATCATTCTTGTACAAGTCTTTTGCTGAAGATCTGTCTGCATTTCTCTTGTGTATATAACTAGAAGTAGCATCACTGCGTGATAGGGTATGCTTATGTTCAGTTTTAGCAGATCTTTTAGTTTTTGAAAATGTACCAAGTTACACTCCCATAAACAGTGCATGAGAGTCATAATTTTTCCACATTGTCATAAACACTTGGCATTGTCAGTTGTTAAAAGTTGAGTTCCCTGGGAAGTAGACTCTGAGAAGGAGATTATCCTGCAGGAAGTTTATGAGGAGTTGCTCTTGGCATTAAACCTGCAGAAGGGAAAAGGAGGAGGTGGGACTAGACAGAGGGAGAAGTGGGGCTTTGGTGCAGTTTTGACCAATGTTCCAGCTGACCCCACAAAGGGCACATGGTTTTAGATCCTTGATAGCCTCCACCCTGACACCATGTTTATACGTCTATTATGTTAGCACTAGAAGCTGATGATAGAGACTGACCGAAGTCAACCAACTGAGTTATTTTGTCTGGTGGTTATTCAGTGTTTCCTCTGTGGTAGATGCTCTGTGGTGTGTGTTAACAGACAATCATACCTACTTTATACCCACTCCCATATGGCCACCCCACCCCAGATCTCCTCATCTCTGATCTTCCAATCTTTCTTCTTCCAGGCCCTGACCATTTGCCATTACTCATATCACTCATATCACTATGTATATTCTAATCTCCAGCTACTTCTTTTTCCACACAAAGTAGATGACAAGTACAATGAGATAAGTTTTTGTTAAAACACCTAGTCGGTGGTTCTCAATGCCCAGGCTATAGATCCCAGGCCAATTAAATAAAATCCTTTGGGACTGGAACCCAGACACCAGTGTTTCTTTAAAGTTTTTCAGATGATTAAATTGTTCATGCAAGGTTAAGAACCACTGCTCAGGTGTTCAGTTTTCTGTTAAAACTTGAAAGACAGTAGTTCTCAAACTTTGTTGTGCATTAGAATCAACTGGTCAGCTTATTTAAAATGCAGATTCTTAAGCCCCAAGCTCAGAGAGTCTGATGCAGAGGACTAAATGAAGGCTCAAATCTTTGTATTTTTAAAAAGTCTCCCGAAGATAGAGGATTCTGATGCAAGTGGATCAAAGAGCTAACTTATATGGCAATCTCTGATCTAAGTAAACAAACTTCCTTTCTTTCAAGGAATTTAAATTTCTTAGAGAAGCAAGTTATTTCAATTGACAGCAGGAGAAATTTTAGCAAAGAGTTGAAAAATTATCTCTAGAGAATATTAGAAATCAGATAATCTGCTTTATACAAGGATGATTTAAATAAAATCTGTACTTGAAAAAGTCTGCATTGCTGTGAGACACAAAATAAGCTTATATTTAAAGTTCTCCATAATATATTTGATTTCTAAGTCAGGCTATATCATTGAGAAGTTTTCAAAAGAACTATTGAAATTAAATTACAAAGGGCTCTTTGCTGTCTTTAGGTTTATGTACTTATTAGTCACAGTAGGCTCTCTTTTCTACAAAAAAAGCCGACAGACAACTGACAGCAGCAATTTTCACTGCCAAGAACACTGCTTCTCCAACTTAATGTGCATAAGAATCACCTAGAGCTCTTCAGATTCAGTATGTCTGGGCTTCTGTATTTCTAATAATTGATTCAGTTCTAATATCTTCTGCATTTCTAACATCCCAGGTGATGCTGTTGTAGCTGGTCTGGGGACTCCAGCCTGAGTAGTCATTCAAGTTCTAGGGCCTCTTGTCTTTCCCCTCTAGCATGAACTTCACTTATGACAAATACTATCCCACTTTAGTTCTTTGCATTAAAGCCAATAACTCCAAAAATGCATAAGATGTTCAAATATGGGAGGTTAGCTGATGCTTTTCTAAGTTCTGCCTTGCAAGTTAGCATAGGGACTTCAAGAAATGAAAAATTAAACTATAGTAGCAAATATAGACTTAAAAAACAATTTAAAATGTGGCCCACATTCTCCATGTTGATTCAGACCCTTCACGTCCTTTTATTTCAGCAGTATTACTTTCACATTTTAACCTCTTGTTAAGTAACAAGATTAAAATTGATGTATTGATGGAAATGTGCTGAACAACTTATCTGATGACACTGCAAATAAGTAAAATTCTTTTGGAAAGCTATTTAGTAATCTTTATCAAGAGGCATTGTTTGTTTACACCAGAATTGTTTTAATGTTTGACCCCATATTCTCATTCTTGATAATTTTTCAATAATTTGCTTACACAACAAGCATTTGCTGACCATGTACTATATGCCCCTCACTATAATGGGTGGTAAATTAACTTAGAAGAGGGAAGAAAGCACTTTTCACAAAAAATATTGCAGAATTAATTAAAATGAAAAACTTGGAAACTAAATCTTTAATAATTAGGCAGTAATTGTATAAATTTTGATCTAGCAACTCAAAGGAATAGTTCAAGACATTAAAACTTCTGTGTAGATTACAAAATTGCGTGTAAAAGGAATTGAAAAAAACCTGTGGAAACAGAGAAATGAAATAAAAGCTAGAGAGGTGAAATTTTAAACATTTAGCATTTTATAATATTACAATAAATAAAACGTTGCCTTAAAAATGCTTATTCAAAACACACACACATTTATAGCAACATCAGATACTATAAAGGTTCATTTCTATGGCTATTGAGACAACTTCTTTTAAGCCCTCTCTCACACAAACGAAAACATTTCTATCCTTTCCTGCCTCCATAGCCTGCTTCTTCCTGCTTGTAAATGTAGGCAGGAGATGTTGGGTGGTAATCTAGAACTCTCCAGTGATTTACAGTGAGGAAAATAACACAATTTCCTGAAGAAGTTGGCAACTGTTACACAGACATTTTACATCTGTATCAGCCATGTCAATGCCATGAATTTTACAAAGCGAAAAACAGCCGTTGAGGTATTCTCCTTTCAGCTTTTTGTTTGTTTGTTTGTTTGTTTGTTTGTTGCTTAAAGGTTATTGGTTCCTGGCTCTATTTTTCTCACATAACCTTTTTTTTTTTTTTTTTGGATATTGGATTTTTAGTTGTAAATGTCAGCTTGTTTACATTTGAGTGTACTCAACATTTGAATTTCTAAGTAATTCTTTAAGTTTGGTAAGTCCCCAAATACAAAGGCATAATTTAGGAAAAGGGGGTGGGAGTGGTGAGCATTTTTTGCTGGGAAGATAATGGTAAACAAAACCTACTAAAAGGTGCGTGTGCGTAAGTAGACCATAGCAGCTGGTGGGTGATGAACCATGCCAGAGTGGGGGTGGAGAGTGAAGAAGTGGTAAGGAGGTTGGAGATTTTTGCAGAAAATCAGAGTGCAAGGTGCAGGATGCTCTCCTGAAAATGATCAATTTTTATTTTCTCATTCTTTCACCTACCAAAGACTGGTCAAAGTTGTGAAGAATAGATAAAGATATATAGAACTAAAAAGATCGAGGAAGTAATAAGCCTCTTAGCAGAGATTTTGTGGTTACTATGAGCTAATTTGAAAAACAGTGCTGCTGAGTGGTGAAGAAAGGATTCTTAGTTGGACTGATGCCAGTTCCTTCTGGTCACCATTCTTTTAGATGAGTTTGTTTCTTTGCCCTATGTCAAGGAATAAGAGGAATGCCTATTGGTTTACCCTCCTCTTTAGACTCCTGACACAGAGGTGAAGGCAGGTGGGGTTGACTGCACATTAATTTGGTGTGGAGGAAGTGGTTGTTCAGTGACCACGGAAAAGCCCAATGCTAATTTATGACAGCAGATGGCAGTCTTTCCTCAGGAGAGAAGGGAGAGCTAGTTTCACCTAATGCAAAATTGTTTTTGGTTTTGTAGCTTTTCTTTGAGGTTAAGTGCCAGTTGATTTGTCTAGGACCTGAAGTTAATTTTGGTTTAATAACAGAAGGAAGAGAAGCATGGACACTGGAGCCTGGAAAAAGGGGTGTGGGCCCACTACCTGGACCCAGCCTCATAACCACTGGCTCTGATGTCTTCAGTGGCTGGCTGCCCTTAGGAAATCTGGTCAAGTTCAGACTTAACACAAAGTGTGGTGGGTGAAGGCATTATATTGCGGCTCAAAAGGGGGCTCTGAGAAAAGTTTCCAGGGAGGTGTAGGACTGACCCACAGACAGACAATCAGAACAGAGTAAGAATTACCCTGCTGTGTATTGTGAGGGAGGGTGTTTGATAGCAGAAGTACTCCCTTTTCATTCCAGATCTGTAAAGCGGTCTTTTAAACTAATCTGCCAAATGCTTTTTGAAAAGGTTATTAAATTCTTCTCATTCAAGTTTGCAAAGTGGAAAGCCAGATTTGGCAAGGAAGCTTGACACTGGAAATAAATTCAGTTTGTTTCTACTGTCTTAATGGTGGGATTATATTTTATCACTTATCAAGAAGGTACTATGTAGAAAATGATGTTATTCAAAACTTACTGTGAATAAGGAGACATTTACTAAAGTCTTTACAGATGGATTTGCTTTGTGCATAAAGGCAGTTGGGGTGATGAGACAGGGTAGGAGCAGACAGAAATCGAGGGACTGGCTGTGACTATTTGAATTAATTAAAATTAAACAAAATTGAAACTAAGAATAAATTCCTCAGTTGTACTAGCCATATTTCAAGAGCTCAATAGCCACGTTTGGCTAGTAGCTACCATATTGGACATTACAGATTATTGCCAATCTCTACGATCACAGAAATTCTACTGAATAGCACCAAAGTAGAAGAAAAAAGAATTATTATTATTATTACAATACTTAACATTACAGGAAGGGTTTGTTCTTAACCATCCACCTTCTCACTTGGGATCACTGCCAAGTGAAAAGGTGGATGGTTAAGAACAAATCCTCCCTGTAATGTTAAGTATTGTAATAATAATTCCTACATGTGGCAGGAGTTTCAAATAGAGCATTTCGTATAATACTCATAGCAATCCACAGCCATAACAATGTTGCTGCCAACATTTGTTGAAATGTTACTTCAGGTGAGGCACTAAGAGCTCTGTTGTAATAACTCATTGGTCTTTGCAAGAAGCCAGCAAGGTTGGTAATATTATTGTCCCTACTTAATAGACAAGGAAACTGTGGCAGAGAGGGGCTTCATAATTTATCTGTAGTGACCTGCCTTGTAAGGAACAGCTGGAATTCAAACGCACATTTTTCTGGGCTGTAATATTAGAGAGAAGACATGGAAAATGCCTAGAATGCTCTGTGTGAGTAAAATTTGCTTTTATGCCACATTCTCCTAAGACAGGCCCAAGTCTTGGATTCTCTGTCACATAATTCTCTTTCTGGTTAAAGAGGCTTTATGCCAGTTCTGATAGAGTAACAATGATCCCCTGTTAGCCAGGATGTGAGCCACTTCCTTCCCCCCAAAGCAAAATCTGCTGTCTGCACAAAGGACGTTGGTTTCTCAGAAGCTCACCTTTATAGAAACAAGTCAATCTGGGTGAAAATTTTGAAGTAAAATTTCCTGTTTAAGATGAAAATGAAGACTAGAAAGAAGTACACATGGGAAAATGCTGTATTTTTCTAGGTAGTGAGATTATGAAAAATTGTTTTCTTTTTTGTTAGGCTGTATTTTGTAACTTTTCTGCATGAGTACATGTAATAAAATTTTAAAAATCAAAGCCAGATACTGCATCATAAAAATTCTTAATTGACTAACAATATTTTAGGTTTTTGTTAATATAGCGAATACTTTAATGCTAACAGCCAGTATAAAAAAAAAAAAACCTTTTAATTGAATGCTAAATAATCAGCAGTGGAGAAAGTATGGAATTTAATTGTGAGATTCAAAAGGGCACTAAACCATGTTCAAGTACTCACTGCTTCTCTACAGATGAGGACTTGGTTGTTTTGTGTTCATGATCCTGTAGACAGCTGCCTTATGTCATCTAGTTCAAGGTGAAGCACAGTCTGGTTGATAAAATAGGAAGTCTGACTCACACTATAGGAAAAATCAGAGATACTGCAAGTTTGCTTCCAGACCACTGTAATAAAGCAAATGTCGAAATAAAGGGAGTTGTAATCTTCTTACTGGTGGAGGATCTTGCCTTGCATTTATGAAAAATGCGATACTTGAGAAGTGTAATAAAGCTAAGGACAATAAAATGAGGTATGTCTATATTACTTTTATCATTAATTAGCACCAAATGATCTCTAAAAATGAATAAACTTGGAGTGTGGGAATTAAAGGGGGCTATTTTCAAACTGCACTCTAGATGTTTGTCCCTCCTAGGTGAAACTCATTATGTAGGAATGATGTTACTGAGTATTGTGCAATGGAGGCAGGAAAAAAATAAAAAGGTTGGGAACTGGTCAGTAATTGCTAATGTTCTTTTTTCCTATAAGATTCTAAAAGTTTGTAATAGTTTTACTTTAGTAATGTCTTTATATATCTTTAAAAAGTTATATATTTTTAAGCGTACATACATTTTAATGTTAATTTTCTTTAAATAACTTAAATAATCAAATTTGGTGTGCAGCTAAAGGATATCTTGATATACTTTAGCTTAAACTTGTGAGTCCACTATGAAATAATAGCCAAATGAAATGGTAGCCAAAAATGTTTTCAAATATCTAAATATTCTGATTTAATAGAATTTATAGAATTACTCACTTTAATGGTCAAATAAAGGTATTATTAATTACAAAAGATAACTCAGAGGAAGGATCAAGTGATAATTTGGCACCAAAGAATCAAGAATCTGGTCCTTATTTCCTCACTCTCCCACCTTTCAGGCTTCCAGTAAAAGCAGTTTCTGCTAACTATCGAGTGTTATTTAAGTGAGGTGGCTATAGTTTTAAAGCTAAACAAACACAAAAGACAGGCGGATTCCCAGCAATCATCTGTCTAGGCAGGCAGTGGAGATGAAAAAGAATGAACTGAAAAAGGGCACCAGATTCATTCCACAGGTGATGTATGCAGCTGCAAGAAAAGCCCTTCTCAGAAACACAGAGAAATATTCAGTCTTGTTTACTCTCAGACCCTGCAAAAAGATAGACCTGGCAAAGGAAGTCTTGGAGTCAAACCAGGATCCTTTGTGTTTCCTGTTTGATTGAAGGCATTTCGAAGCAAACAGAATTCTGAGATCAAGTTACTTTTAAAAATATGTATACATATGTGGATGCATTTCATATTGTCTGATGATGCTAAATAATCTACCTTTGCTGACTAAATTGTCTTTGCAGATGTCTTGGAGCTACCCATTTGTCTCTTTTCATAGCCAAGCCAGTGTCACTGATCTGATACCACAGCATGTTCTTTCTTGGTCTCACACTGCACTTCTAGTTTCATAATGAAGGCTGCAATTAGGCTTTACTTTATAGAGTTCAGTTTATAAGTGTATCCTCCTCTTTATTTCCATCCTTTGGCTTTTCATAGGCATGTGCTTTGCTCAACTGTCCCCAGAGACTTGGAAGGTCTGGCTGAGTTATGGATTGAAAAATTTCAAGAAAGATAAGATATAGATCTTTTTTTTTCTTTTCTTTAAGGCTTTGAATGCAAAGACGAGTTCATCACCTTCCTCGGATCATGGTATATGATCATTCACGTGAGGCTTTTTCTTGTTTTATTTTATTATTTTCTTGTTTTATTTTATTATTCTCCCTCTTCATTTTCCAGCATTGGCAGCCACTTTAATGTATTTAATATGTGCTTGGATATACATGAAGCCCTGAGTTGTTTTCATACAATGTTTTATGAATATATGTGTTTTAATTCTCTATTGTTCAATAGCTCTCATTCTGTTTATTGCATTTTACACAATGCTGTTCTTTAAGGCTGTACTTTCCATATTTCTTTATGCACATCTAGCTTATTTCTTTGAACTGCTGCATAAGGTTCCATTTTATGTGTCTGATACTTTAACGCACCCATTCCTCTAGTGATGGATATCCAGACTGCCTTTAGTTCCTTTGTACCAAACAGCCCTGTGATAAACATCTGCATACATGTTTCCTTATGAATCTGTGTGAAAAGGGGTTCCTGAGTCACTGATCACATGTGTGCATGCACGTGAGTCTACGTGCACACACACGTACACACTTAAATACTGCCAAAGTGCTCTCTAGAATCCCTGTATCTAATTATAGCCACACCAGGTGCACATAAGGGTTCTTGTTTCCCCACATCTTTGCTAAGACTACCAACTTTCTAATTTTTACAAATCTGTTGAGTATGAGGTGGTATCTCAGATTGTCTTAACATGCATTTCTCTGTTTAATAGTGACATTGAACTTGTCTTCAACCCTTCTTAGTCATATGGGTTTTCACTTCAATGTTTTGACAAAGATTCTTTGCTTGACCAAACTTTAATCAGTTTAGTCAGTTTTCCGAACCTCCTCCTAGGCCCGTCTACATACTTCTTTGTAAAATTCAGTTTTAGCAAGAACCCTGCTAAGTCGGTTTAACCAGAACGCTGACCCTTGATATCTGCTCACCCTGGGTATCTGATTGAGTCCCTCTTCCTCCACCATTAGTTCCCCAGGTGATGTCTCTGCTCACCCTGGCCTACCTCCAGCAAGAACCCTGTTAGGTCGGTTTGGCCAGACCCACCCTCCTCCCCACACTGCTGATGTTTCCTCTTAGCAATTTTCCATCCACTGACCCAACCTGCTTCTTGGCTATAAATCCCCGCTTGCCCACTGTGTTTGGAATTGAGCCTAGTCTCTCTCCTCCACTGTAACATTCCACTGTGGTGGCCCCTATACCTATCATGCTGGTCCTGAATGAAGGCTACCTTACTATCTTTAACAAGTTGTGGATGAAAAAAGGGGGTTTTATGGAGAGTAACCTCACAGGGTGATCTGATCATAAATTCCTAACGGGGCAGGTTGTGGTGGGTAGTCATGCCCCAGGCATATAATTTCTTTAGTAAAAGGCTCATTTTTGCCTTAAGCAAATCCTGTCCATTGTGTCTGTGCATCTAGGTTAACACACCTTTGAAATGCCTCTTTTCATAACCCTCCTTCTATGTGAAGTACCCTTTCGGACAGCACCACTACCCACCCTGTGTCCCTACCTAACCACTTCAAGAGAGCAAATAATCTTAACTATCCTGTAATCCAATCCCTGCCTTGCTTTCTCCAACCTTCGCATAATCTTCCTTAGATCCCCTCCTTAATTTCAAATGCATAAAAGGATCTGCAAAACTGTTATCCTCTGGAGCATTTGCAATCTTGCTTCCCTAGCATATGTCATCAGTTTGACTCAAATAAACTCATAAAAATTCCCTACTGGTTGAAGGTTTCTTAGGTGGAAAAATAGTCATTGTGTACTTTTTTCTTTAACAGTTTCTATTGGGCACTTTATCTGATTTGCTGGAGCTCCTTATATGTGCTAGGTTATAATTCTTTGTTGGTTTGAAATAACTTCTAAGTATTTTCTTTCAATGTCCTCTGTCTGAATAAATTTGCCTATGATGGCCTTCATTGAACATAAATCTTTAAATTTTGGTGTGGTCAAATTTATCAACATAGTTTTATGGCTTGTGCTTTTCGGGTCTGATTTACAAAGTTCTTCCCTATCTTAAAGTATCAAATATATACTACATGTTTTTTATTAGCATTCAATTTTTTTTTTTTTTAATGTCTATAGCACCTCGTCTTTCTAGGTGATGTCTCATCCAAGTACTAACCAGGCCCGACCTTGCTTAGTTTCTGAGATTACACATCGGGCTTGTTCAAGGTGGCATGGCCATAGACCATGGACTATGGCTCCACTGGGGTGTGAACCCAGGACCTTCCGTGTATAAAGCAGATGTGCTAACCGCTATACTATGGAACCACAGCCTTCGTATTCATTTTATAGCTTTATAGGGGGTCACAAGATACTCGAAAATGGGTTGTTATTATTATTGGGTACCCCTAACACTGTGTAACACAGTGCTGGCCACATAATATAAACTTAACAAATAAATAAATAATTTCATTTCTATCTCTAATTTTGTTTCTCTGGTAGTGAATCGAATGATTGCTCTGGTACAGACTGGTGGCTGAAGAGGCTAGAGAGCCCTTTCTGATCTGGGTAGCAGTCAACGACATGGTCTCTTATCTCCCTGCTGTCATTCTAGTCTAAGCCACCATCATCTCATGCTTGGACTCTGCAGTAGCCTCCTTAACTGGTCTCCTTGCTTGTACCTTGGGCTTTTTCTTACTCATTCTCAGCCTTCTTGTCAGAGTGATAGAGCTTAGAACAGTGCTGGCATCTATCAAGTACCTAATAAATGTTAGTTATTATCATCATCATAATAATCATTATTACAGAATTTGGTACTTAATAAGATAGTTATAAATGCAAAGTATGTTAAGTATTCATAATATGCATTGTACTTGTTAAAGGCTACCCAGAAAACCTATATTGTTTCAATCCCAGTTTTTATCAATCTTTGCTCTACTAAGTTTATATTAATAACCCATCTTTGGTCATTCGGCATCTGTCACGGTCCCAAGATCATCATTTAGAACACCTACCCCACTGTACAGATGTAAGTAGCTGGAGATTGATCTCTACAAGTTCTAGGAAGTATTCTGGATTTTTTTTTTAATGTGGCCTCTGATTGTAGCATATTTTCAATTATTACTCACCTTCTGTTCTTAGGAGTCAAATGTACTATATCTGTCAAAGTCCAGCCAGAAGACAGAAACTATACAGTAATTTGAACAGGGAAAGTTCAAATTACTGTGAACTTAGAAGTTAATTAACTTCTAAGGAGTAAAGAGAACTCTTTAAAGAATATAGGAATAGTAGGTACAGCAACTACCACTTCTAGGGGAGTGTTACACAACTTTTTTTTTTTTTTCATTATTGCTCCCCTAAGGAGACTTTTTAGCCTTTCTTTTCCTTATTGCCTCCCTTCCATGAAATTTTAAAACTGCAGACACACTATATATCTGTTTCTGTACTGTGGTCCTTTGGAGGGCCACAAATCATTATAATTAGGAAGATTATTTCACCCCTACCAAGAACGAATATTCATCCTCCCACCCCCACCCCACAATGAGAATTCTTGCCCTAGGACTAAGGCTGAGTACCCAAGAAAGGAACGAATTTGGAAATGCCCTTTCTGCCCCAAGGCTGAGATTCTAATGTCTCTGGAGAGGATATAGCTGTCACTGATTACATGGTAGAGAAGTTCACTGAGGTGCTGCAAGTTGGGACTGGGAAACAAGAAATCACCTTCTGGGGTACCTGAGAGACTTGCTGGGTGGTTCAGCTAAGTTGGGATTCCAGCACCCACTGGCTGCCATACACCGCAGGAAAAGGACACCCACATCAGAACAAAGAGAAATACTTTTTTCCTGCAGTGGTCCTCTGGGGCTCTTTACTGACAAAGCATCTTGCCAGCTGCAAAAACAATGTTTACAGGGTTCAGCAACATCATCACAAAGCAAAGCAGTGTAGGGTGGATTTGGAGCTGAGAAGGAATAAATTGATAACTGGAACAAGTATCAAAAAAATTCTTTTAAATTAAAGGTTCTAATTAAGTTCTGACTAATAAGTGTCATGATGCTGAGGTTTTAGCACAATGTGATATATACACATCAAAAGTACCCAGGAATTTGTACAAAAAAAGCAGGGCATATGGTCAGTAAAGCACTATATTAATATTATATGTTGTCATTTATGTGTGTTGGTTATACCTTTGACCCACTATCCATGGATTTATACTTTGAGTTATTTTCTTGAGAATAAAAGTGAATGTCTCATTTGTCTATAGTCTTTCTCCAGATAATTGTTATAGAATACTGACCAGCTGATACCAGTCTTATCTTTTTGATAATAACATTTCTGAGGATAATTCAATGAACGTTTTGACTTACCAATAAATCTGTTGTGAGGTTGGCAAATACATGACTTCACCATGACCTAATTATTCTTGAGTGAATAGATGAAATTGAGTTTCCGAATCACAAAGCTAAGGTCTAAACCTCAGAGCAGCGGTATAAGTCACTGTACCGAGGAAGCCTAGCCTGGCCAGTGAGACTTCCGCACTCACCATGCTGCACCACCTAAGGGTATGGCTGCTAATCAATGTCTTTTACCTTGTTAAAAATTTGCCCCAGTGCTAACTGCTTATATAAGCCTATAGCTGCATATACTATAGATGTCTCAACTCATCTATAGATTTGGGTGTGAAATGGCTTGCTGAAATGGGGCATGTGAATCAAGCTTCACTACTTATAAAGTGAGAAAGTTGGTAAAGATTATGTAAGTGGTGTGTTGAATAAGCACAATCCTCTGAGTTAATCAAAATGCAACTTTATTTATTTATTTTTGTCCCTGTTGTTCCTTTACATATATATACAGTAGGGTATGGGGGGGGGCAGGGCAAGGTCATCTTTCTCTCTGCTCTGGGATGAAAATTTTGACAGGCCCTTAAATTTTCTGTCCACTCTGACATCATAGACAGTCAATTTCAGTTATAAATACAGTCTCAAAGTAGAAATTAGATAAGTCTAAAATATTAATCAAAACTCCAAATCTGATTTTAGGACACATCCTTTATTCTTCCTGCCCCAAATGGCTTTGCTCTGAATGCTTGCATTGAGAAGGTGGAGGGATGTTAGATGGCTCTTCCTCAGCACTTCTTGTCAAGTGAACGGGGTACCATTATGTTGGCTATCTTCCATTTGCTCCTGAGATCCACTCTCTAACCTATTTTATATTCCTCTCTGCCTGGGGAGGCTGACCTTTCATGGACATATTCCTTTTCCCTTTGGCTTCCAGTTGGGTTTGGCCAATGAGGAGCCCTTGCAGAAGACCAGTGGAAGGCAGAAAAGGTAAATGTATTAATACCTTTGTCTTTTTCTCAGAGAGGTTGTCTCTGGCTAGCCGTGTCAAGTTCTTTGCTCCTCTCAAGGTGGTCTGCTCCAAATAACACTCCCTTTCCAGATTCTGATTATCACTCCCTGAGAACCTATGGGCATCAACCACTCTGCTGTTTCTAACTTCCTAAACTATCCCTTGGGTTTCCATTATACCCCACTAAACCCCTTGTAAATAAACTCTGAAAAAAAACTTTCTTCAAATTTTCCTACTTTAAGTAAGTGTGTCATCTGTTTCCTGCTGGGACCCTAACTGGAAAAAAATTCATCAAATTTATATTGCATGGCAACACTTGAAGTTAAAAAAAAAAATCAATTTTCTCAAATTAAGTAACTCACATCACAAAGCTAACTCTTAAATCATTTGCCCCACAATATCATTATCCCAAGTCATTCAACAAATACCATTGTACTGTGCTGGGTCCATTCTAGGTTCAGAAAATCTAGAGTTGGTGCTTCTCATCTCCCCCTGATGCATCTTTCTCATTCAGTGCTCTCTTTCTGGTAATCTCTCCCACTGGAAGGAACATGGATCTAATTAGTTTCAAAATTTTCATGAATTAGTCTAATATGTTTCTAGGAATGTATGCATTTTAAAAGAGAACTGCAGGATAAAAAATGAAGTGCTAATGGTAGAAATTTCAGACTCTGGTGACACCAGGAATGGAGAGAATGTTTGACCTCATCTATTCCGACCAAGATGAGGCTTAATTTCCCCACATCTTTGTTCTAAAACATGTCCCCTAGAGCAGAGTTTTAAAGTCCCTGCTTCAGTGTTTGTGCAGCTGTTCAAGACTTTCCGGTGTATCAGTTATTCAAATTTTTTTAGCACGTCAAGGAGAGTTTAGTTTTCAGTGTTGAAAGTACAAGAAATACCTAAAGATTGTTGAAAATTATTTCATAGTGTGCCTGAAAAAAATCATTAACATTGACTCTCTTTTTACATATTACCTCTGATCGGCCCTGCCTCTTCAGCTACACTTAAAATGAAAGAAATCAAGTAAACGACTTGTAGCAATCAGGAACCCTAAAATAGCAGGTGATCTGCAGCAGGTTAAGCACATACCAATACACATGCAATCATTCAAATTTTGTGCATGGCAAATAAGGCTAACAATTTATATTTTGATCAGAGTTGATTATTTGAAAAAGCTGCTTTTCTGTGGCATAAATATAGATGTTAGTTCTGTCTTGCAGCCAAGTTTCTCATTAGAAAGCCACATTAATCTTATGATTCCCTCACAAAGAAACTGATAGAATTGGATGGTTTCTTCTAAATGGTAAACTAATGAAAAGATAACCACTAGTGCTTATGGAGTTAAAAAAATATTGTCTTCCTCCTTTTTTCCCTCTGATTGAAATTAGTTGGTTTTGGTCACAAATATTTACTGAATGTTTACTATGTGCCAGGCACTGTTATTGCAAGAAAATACAGTGCTGAAGAAGGCAAACCCAGTCCCTGTCCAAGATGGTTGCATTCTAAGCGAGGAGGAGATAGGTAATAAACATATAAACAAATAATACAATTTCAGAAACTAAGTGATATGAAGAAGAGAAGAAAGGGTAATATGGTAGATGGTACCTGGGGTGTGATGTGGCTACTTGATGAGATCTGAGTTGACAACTAAAGGCTGGGAAGGAGGCAGCAGTGTGACAATTTAGTAAAGAAATTTGCTAGCAAAGAAATAGTAAGTGCAAAGGACCTGGGGGGCGGGGAGTGGGACGGGGAGAAAGGAGCCTGGTGTATTTAAGGGCAAAAAGGTGGGCAATGTAGCTGGAGCAGAGTAAGAGAGAAGGCATGGAAGGAGATGAGGCTGAAGATGGAGGCAGAGCCAGGTCAAAGAATGATGATAAGTTACTCGAGGGTTTAAAGCAGGGAGCTGGGAAGTGTATGATCTATTTTATATTTTAAAAAGATAAGTCTAGCTGCTTTGTGGAGAATGGATTGTAGGAGGTCAAACATAGAAATGGGAAGACCAGAAAAAAGACAATGGCAGAAGTCTCACGACAATCACTGGTGGCTTGTCCTAGAGTTTCAGGATTGAGGCCACTGCTGGCCCATATAAAAGAGAAAATTAGAAAATGTCTCCCCTCCCCAGGAGCTTTGATTAATATCTTAGACTTATCTAATTTTTGCTTTGAGACTGTATTTATAACTGAAATTGACTGTCTATGATGTCAGAGTGAAGAGCAGACGGATTAAATGTGGAGTGTGAAGAAAAGAGAGGAATACAGAATGGCTCTAGTTTGCACCTGAATAATTGGGTGGATAGTGGTGAAATCAATAATTTAGTTTTGATCATGTTCACTTTGAGGACCATGAAATTTTTGCATGCAGTGGGTGCACCTGTGTCACAACATGAAAACTTAGTGACATTTACCATACTGACGTTGGCTTCCCTTCAGCCTGCATTGGAAACCTTGTGCTGATATAATGGAGATAACATTTGTAAGATATTCAACCAAAGAATTTGCCTTCCCAGTAAACCCTTGTACCTTTGGCTCCCCCACCCATTGAGTTGATGGCATACGTTGAGTCATGGGAAGGAAAAAAAAAAACAAAAAACAAAAAACGCTGCCAGAAATGTAAGTCGTCATTTAGTTTTGAATTTCAAAATAGGATCTTAAAAAATTCTTAGCAAGAAAACAGTTTGAAATCAAGTACTTTTGATTAGCAAAGGCAGACTTTGTTGAAAGAAAAAAAAAATGTATTTGTATATACCAGTAAGGCAGAGCTTGGATAACTGCCCCTGAACAGATCATAGATAGTGCCAGGAAGAACACAGGATATGATGTCAGAGTCATTTTCCTATGGCTGGAAAGGAAGATAAAAGTTTAAACAGTAGGCAGGAAGTGGGGCGATTCAGAGGGTACAAGCACAGAGTTGCCCTCCATGAGAGGTGGGGAAGTCCTAAAGCAGAAGAAGTATGTACCCTGCTTTCCACTTGGAACTAGGCCAAGTACAGAGAAATGGAAATGCTATGGTTTGGCAACAAGAGGCCTTGAGACAGTGCTTCCCAGTTCTTGGGGGCCTGTGTCTGGTCTGTAGGAGATCCAGTGGGGGAATGATGAAGGCCGACAGGGTGAATAGGCTGGAATAGGCCTGCGCTTGGGTCAAGAAAGTACATGGTGGGTGGCCTTTACCACTGAAGACTGTGACAGGGACCATGGCTGGCAGTAGCTGGAATCAATGTAGGCTCAAAGGCTAGAGACCACAATTTCCCCACCAAGGCAGTCCTGGAGGTCGGCAGACTTCCCCTGTACCTTCCCTGTAGTTTCTTCTCTACCTGAGCCACATTTTGGGAAAAGGAAGGGAGAGAGGAGAATTCTGGGATGAGAGAAAACCCGAAAAGACTGAGTGATTTCTCCAGAGAGACTGTTTTACAAAGTGACAGAGATATCTTTAATCAGAAAGATAAATATTTTCCACCTACAATAGGAATGGGGGCTTTTTAGCAAGAAGTCATTTTAAAGTTACTATATATATATTTTTGTATGTCTGAATTTTTTTTAGTGTGTACATTTCAAGGCTGCTACATTAGGAAGGTCTGTATCATTACTGAATGAAGAGAACTCAGCTTGATGTATCTCAGCCAGTCTACAATGAAGAGAAGGCGAAGGAGGAAAGGGGAGAGCAAGGGTTGATTCTGTCAGCACTGGTTGCATCCAGGAAGGGTAACTAACTGGAGGACAAAAGAGAGAAAAAGACATTTGTTTCATATAAGCAATAACTATTCAAAAAATAAATTAAGGTTTCTAAAAAAAAAAAATGTAGATGCACAGAATCTGATATTCAATCCTTGACAATTAACATTAAATCTCTTCATTTCATCAGTAATCTTTGAGCCACTTCTCTTCAGTGTGCCCTGCGGTTGTTACTTCAATTCATACTGAGGTTGGTTTTGTAAGCTGTCTGTTTTGCCTCTCCAGCTAGCCCATGACTCATCTGTGCTTTGCATCCCAAACACAGTACCATACATCCTGTAGGTAGGCCATCCATCCTATAGAAGAAAACAATCCACGGACCCAGTCAGCCTAGTCTGTCACCCTGGAGTGAGGCATAGAAAGGATTGATGGAAGTATTTGTCCCCACTCTGGTGAATTCCACCCCCTTGACATCCAGAAATGATGGAGAAGTAGTGGATAGAACTTGGGCACTGGAGTCAAACTCACTAGGACTTACCTCTCCCAGATACCTGTTTTGGGTCCTTGCGTAAGTCTCAAGTTTCTTCTTCTACACACAAGAGTTAACACAAACCTCATTGGGTTATCCTAGCACAAGGCTAGAAATGTTCTAATTACCCCCAATCCAAGAGAACAGAGTAATTGTTGTAAAACCTTGTATCCGGCCAAACTCAGCATACCTATTCTGTTTTCCTTGGTTTCTATCCAAGACATAAGTCCCTCCACTCATCTATCATATCTTACTCTCATTTACATCCTTCCCTATCTTTTCACTTCCTTGACCCAATCTTCCTTTGCTTCCCTCTTTTATTAATGTTTTCATTTGCAAGTAACAGGCAATTCAAGTCTAACAGATTTAAACATTAAGGGCATTTACTGACTCAAGTAACTGAAAATTCAGCAGTGGCAAGGGCCTTGGTGTTGGCTGCAGTTCAGAGTTACCAAGGATTGGGTTTCTCTCTGTATCTCTACTCCGCCACCCCCAGTGTCAGCTTCATTCAAGGACTGGCTTCCCTAGAGGTTATAGGCTGGATGTCAGCAGCAAATGCGCCCATATGCTTTCTCATTACTTCGAGAGGAAATGAGAGGGAGTGAGTTTACAACCATCATACAAAAATCTTGACCTTCTGTTAATTGCAACAGCATGAACCAATCATGTGCTTAATTCACTCAGCTCCAAATTATTCACCCTTGAGCCAATCACAGTGGATAGGGAGCTGGAACTACTGTGATTAATTTAGACCAGTTCTCAACTGTGAGCAGTAATGACTCCTTAGGAATATTTGAAAATGTTATGACTAGGAAAGGGTGCCATCGGCATTTAGTGGGTAGAACCTAGAAGTTTAGAAAACTTTGCAATACACAGGACAGTCCTGTACAATGAAGAATTGGCCTGCCCCAAATGCCAATAGTAATCCTGCCAAGAAATATGGGCTTAGACCATCAGGGCACATTCCAAACCCCAAAGCTGGGGGTTCGCTTTTCCCTGACGTACATAAGCCACACTAGGGTAAATGGATATCTGAACAAAAATGACTAGATCACTCAGCTCCTTCCTAATCTTTATTGGTTCTCTTCTGTCTTTACTTAAATCTCTCTTGACAATATCATTTACTTCCTAGCCCCATTTTGTTGTACTTAACCTAGATAAAACCTACTGTGGTAGTGACTCTTAGCATCTCCCAAGGTCTGGGCTCAAATTTTAATTTAAAATGAAACTCTATGATAACCATAACTTTATTATGGCCATCCATAATAAAGACTATATTTCTTAGGCTCCCTTACAGCTAGATGTCCCATGGGAGTAAGCTATATAGGGTCAATGGATTAAGGTAGGAGTGGCATATGCCCTTCTCCCGGTCCTTCTTTCTTCCTGATGACTAGAATGCAAACAAAATGGACGGAGCTGGAGAAACCATATTGGACCATGACATGGAAGCCAAATCTTGAGGAGAGAAAGCAAGAAGCTAGAATGAATCTTGATTCTTATCACTTTGATGCTCTATTCTAGACTTATTAGTCTACCTGGATTTTTATGTAAAAGAACAATCAACTTCTTTCATTTTTATGCAACTGTAATTTGGGCTTGTCTGTCAACCAAACACAACTATATAACAATACTGGATCAATCTAACTGCTCCCTCACACCAATACTGGGGGTTCTAGACACCGATGGTCAAATCACATGACTAAGCAAATCAGTGCTAATATCTAATACATTCTGTAACCTTATCTGGGTCCTCACTGCTGTCCAAGAATGTCTCCAATTCTCTCCAGTAGCCACTTCAAACCTCCTTTACTCTCTTCAAACTTTTCACTCTTTCTTCTCCCATTTCTCTCTCACCAGTTGACCTCTGCTTATGTCAGAGGGAAGATATAAGAAATCATTGAATAAAGTGTCCCCTCTTTGAGTTATTTACCTCCAAAGTTATAGCCTCCTTCCAGCCATTGTTTTCCCTGTCCTCCAGTGCAAAAAAAAAAAAAAAAAAAAAAAAAAAAAAAGACAAGACTCTCGTCTAAGGCTAATTCCTCCCCTGTGCTATGGATCCAATCTCCTCCATCCTACCCAGGAATTACCCTTTATCCATTATCTTCCTCCCCTACTTCACTTTCAGCTTTCGAACATCCTTAAGTAGATCCATTCTGCAAAAGAAACGCAGAAAAACTTTCCTTCAACCTTGCATCCCTGTCGTTTTCCTTCTCTTCCATTCTTCTCCTTTCCCTCCTCTCCTCTTCTTTTCTCTCCTTTCCCTACTCCCTTCTGTCCTTTCTCTCCCTTTCTTCTTCCTCTCTCTCCCCTCCCCTCCATACTCAAACTACTCGACTTTCCAGGGTCTCTACTTCTTCATCCCTCAGGATCTTCTCAAACTTCTGGAGCATGGCTTCTGCTTCTATCACTCCATGAAAATGCTGTCATCAAGGTCATGGGCGCCTTTCTTGTAGCTCAATCCAATAGATACTTCTCAGTCCTCAACTTACTTTGCTTCTCAGTAATGTGACACCGCAGACCACCCCTCCTTAATGTATTCTTTTCCCTTGGCTTCCATGACATTGATTTCTTGTGGTTTTCTGTCTTTTCTCCTCTGACATCATTCTCAGTTTTTGTTACGGGTTTCTTTTCTTCTACCTTACCCCTTGAATGTAAATGTTCTTGTCTCTCTAGGTCACAGCTCCTGGAAGAGCTCACTCACTTGTAGGACCCTAGGCTAACGATCCCTAAATCCATTATATCCAAGGTGAATCTCATTTGGGGGGCTTCAGACTAATACATTCCACTGCCAACTGACCAATATCACAGGTTATCTTATGGTGATCTCAAACAACATTCATTCTCTGCCTCCAGTCTTGTACACCCCTTCTCCACAGTACAGCCAGACTCTTTAGAAGTACAGATCTGATTTATGTTGAAGTGCATATTCCCTGATTCCCTACAGCTAGTAGGAGGATAAAGCTTAACACCTTGGCTTTTCTTACAAAGACTCTATCTGATGTGTCTCCTGCCTGTATCTTTGGCCTCTTCTCTTGCCACCACCCTCCTTTTACTCTCCACTCAGCCACATTCAATTCTAATTCCTCAAGTGTACACCGTTATATATTGGTACTGAGCCTCTGCATAAAATAAGCTGTTCCCTCTGCTAGGAATTCTCTTACCAATATCCCCCTGTCACTCTGCCCCCATCCTTGGCTCCTCCCTCTTCCTTCAGGTCCCTGGAGGATATTACTTCCATTTTGAGAGCATTCTCTGACCTCCTGTGTCTGGTTCAGTGCCCCTCCTAAGTGTTCTCAGTGGATCTTTATTTGTTATAGCACTTACACATCATAATTGCTTACTTATTTACTTTCTTCTACTGGATTTTCAGCATTGTGAGCATAAGGACCATGTCTATTTTATTCATCTTTATATCTCCAGTGCCTCTCACTTAGTAGATGCTCAATATATTTTTATTGAATAAGTGAACCCAAAGTAGATATTCAGTATTCAATACATGCTTCCCTTTCCCTGTGGATAAACATGTCTGACTAGTCAGGCATTTAAGAGACACTCAGTGGAACAAACACTCTCATGGTGAATGAAAAGAATCGCTCACTTCAGACATCTTTATTTAATGGTTTTTTTTTTAATCGCTAAGTCTAACGGAGGACTATAAATTATGATGTTCATATAGAGAAAAAGATAAAATTAAAATCAGCTCTCACTTTCCAATTTGTCAATAAGCTTTCTTCTTTGAGTTTTCCCCAGGAGTTCCATAGGACAAAGAGAGAGAAAAAGGTGTATTGCAGCTGTCAGCAAAGACCCTCATTACTTTCCTATCCCACTCAGGAGTGGAGTCCCTCTCTCCTATCTTGTGATCTCAAGGTTGCTAGAAAATTAAAAATAGCTCTTCATCCTTCATGAAGGATGAAGGGTCCAGCTCTGCTCAAATATTCAATGAATATTTAACTGAAGGTTGACAATATGCAGGTCATCCTCTTATTTTTCACAATCTCCTCAGATTTTATAAAGGATCAAATCTTTGTCTCCTGCAAGTATTTTATTATCTCACAGAGACCTCCCTTCAAGCAGATGGGGGTGGTGGCTTACTCTATTACCAAAGACCCTCTAGCCTTTAAGAAGCAGAATGAAATCAGATAAATAATTTCAGTCCCAACCATACAGGTGCAAATTCCATTACTGATTTAAGACAACAAAAATAATTTTGTTCTGAGCTGGTTTTTCTCATTATATTGGTCATGATGTATTGCACTATTGCACTATACTCTCTTATCCATTCATTCCAGTATATACTACCCCCTGGTACATGTTTGCTGGCCATAGTGTAGTTCATAGTTTTTCTCCATGGGAAAATAATTGGTACAGAAAGGAGATTAAAATTTAGATTAAGAAATCAACTCCAATTTCGCTTAGAGAATGGATCTCCCAGAATTCAACAAAAACACAGCACTACCTTGTTGGCACACAGAAGTTTAGTTTGCTTAGACCAAACACTAGTAGACAAAAAGCAAGTGCTGGCATTTTAGAAATGCTGCGTTGTCTGGAAATGAACCATGCAAACAGAAGCAAATGAAAGGGGGCCTTAAAAGTCAATGTATTCTTGCCAGCCTGGCAGATGATATTGTCACTACATAAGATTCTATTTTGTTTAATCATACCTAGTTCTCTAAATAAGGACTTCTATCATCTTTCCACATAAAGAAAAACTTTAAAGAAACAAAGTCACATAATAGATTTTCTGAAAATGTTCTCACTTTTAATGAGATGTAAACTTGTTTTTGTGTAAATCTTCTCTATCGAATATGGGGTCCTGTGGTGACAAGGGGTACTTACAAATCAGACCAAGGATATTTGAGAATCCAGGTTAATAGGTAGCTCACAATGGCAGCTCTAACGAGCAATGATAATGACAAAAGTCAAATTAATGTAATATTTTCAGACTAAAAATTTAGCCTACTACACATATCAATTCTTTCATTTGCATCTCTCCCATCTTGTATATTTCACTGGTACGCAGGCTTACTTCGTCATTATGAAGAAATTCATGAAAAGGTTAAGATCAACTTTTCATCTGAATTTCCATTACAACCAAACATTTCGGCAGGTCAAAAAGATGTTCAGACTGGTGCCACTTGTTGACATATAATTAAATTCCAATACAGGCTAATAGGGACCATTTTTTGGAATTTGTTGTTAAGGAATTTGACATGTTGGGTCACTGCTCTAAACTGTCTCCCAAACTATACCCTTTCAGCTACGAATAATTTGGAATATCTTTTCCATTAGCCATTGAATGATTTAAAAGATCCTTAGACTGAAGATAATTTTTTAATTTATTTAAGATTTTTGGACTCTGTTCTATTTCAGAGAGGCTACTGAGCTCCTCAACTGAGAAGCCATATATTTTATTAGTCTGAGACCATCTGCTTTTACAAGTCCAGTTCCACACACAGGACCAGTACCAAAGTCCTAAGAAACTAAGACGAGGTAGAACAGATATTAATTCACTAATACCAAAGAGTTAGATTACCTTGTTCCCATAGGATAGCAGCAGGTAATGAGATTCATGATCATAGATAGAGCCAAGGAGTTAAACATAAAGGTATGTTACAAAATTATGGGAAATACTGGCTTCAGTATCATTGGATCCTTTCTGAAAGGAGATGGCTTATCTTGATATTTTCTAAGTCCGCTCAATCATTTAGTCTCTAGTTTACTTACAGTGAATAAATGGCCATTGTTATTTACTTTGATAAAGGACCATCTAAGGACTAGTAGTATCTGAGGCCAGACTGGATTAAGGCTTGGACTCTCGCTTTGTGTTTGTGAAATTCTATCCAGACATTTTCAATGGTCCTTTTATATTTAAAGAGGAATTAAAACACTTTGGTAAATAAATATGACTATATTTAAAGTGAATAGCAATAAATGTACCTTCAAACTCTTATTAACTCTCCAACTTGAAAAATCCTTTAATGTACATAATATCTAAGCAGTAAATGTTCTTTTAGTGCTTCTCTGCAAAAGGCCATGCCCCAAGAGTAACATCTTTGACTTTCATTTCATCACAAGTATCACTTCATAGTTCTACTGTTACCTCCGCAACTAGATACCAACTTTGCATAGTACACCTGATTCAGGAATCCTTGCCACGGTTCTTTGAATTAATTAATCAAAAATATAATTAACATTTGCATTCATGCCATTGTGACTAATATAGAAATTACATTAACAAACCTGTTAGAATTTACACGCTCAAGTGAACATTGAACACTGTTCTTTTAAAAAAGTCATCTTGAAAAGGCTATATTTACTTCAAATTGCAAGCAGATGTTTGGAGTGTGTGTGTGTATGGGGGGAGCAAGAGAACAAGTGCTCCAAGAAACTGCCTGTCTCTTGATATTATGATTCCTTCCTATAATTTCCACACTTGGACATTTGGGTAATTACTATGGGGCCACAATATACTCTCTAAACCTGAAGCCCAGCCCCAATCATTGTGCAACCTCAACTTTAGAAGTAATTACTTTAGGACTAACATATTACCAAGTGGGGAATTCCTCCCATTACTCCCTGCAGCCACCTGAGCCCATCTCTGCTTTGGGAGCTCCTACCTGCTGTGGGAAATTCCTTCTCTTGTTCCTGTACATCTAGCCCAATTCAACTCCTGTCTCTTCACCTAGGGATCTGTTCACCATAATTCAAGATTTAGACAATGGGGTTCAGGGTGCTGTTATTATCCAATTACATTCTAGATTAAGAAAAATTTTTAATTTCTTGACAATATAGTAATTTTTAACATTTTGATAAGACACAATCACCTTTCAAATACTCATTTTCCAAAATTCATTTGACAAAGAAGCCGTTTGAAAGTGTAGAGTAACTAAATGTGTTGCACTCCTACAGAGGTACAGTATGCAAAACAACTGTGCTAACTCCCCATTAAAAAGAAAAGTAAAACAAGAGCCTTGTCACTGGGTGGGCACCCATGCTGGTGAATGAATGATTCATGTAGAGTACCAAAGAGCTATAAGTGGAACTACTGAACAACTCTTGATTCTCTTTCTACTCTTGTCTTTCATTTCCAAACTAGGCAGACTTTCAGTGAAAATATTCTGAAGCGGACCATCCCCTATATTTGGAAACCATTGTTTATTTGACAATGAAAGCTGATGGTTTGACTCTACTGACACTTAATTTAAAAATAAAAACTACTAAAGTGCAATGTACTTATCTGTTTCAACAAACAAAACATTTAACTGAGTCTTGGTGACTCAAGTTCATGACAATCGAGAGTATTAGGATAGACATAGGAGACCCAAGTTCTACTAATAGATTCGATTGGTAACCACTTACCTGACGAACCCTTGGTTTCTCTTCCGTAAGTTAATTGCCAAGATCCCTTCTAGTTTATATTCTATATTTTTATTAATAGTTATATAGTAATATGATATGGTATGACTTCAGAAACTTCTAAGGTGGGTAGATCTTAATTTTCCTTTTCAACCTTGGTTGCCTTCTGTGCCCTTCCAAACCAATAACAGGCTCAAAAAGTTGAATGTATGGATGACATACCTTTTTGGCTATAATTGATATTTCTTTTCTCCAGTATAATTCTTTTTGTTCTTTTCTGGCACAATCCATGGGTTTTCTTCTGTAGCCCTGTCAAACATCTAGTTACTGTTACCTTTTACAGTATCTCTACCATTTCCATTTTTGTCTTTTCAGCCAATGAAAACACATTTTTTGATCAAATAAATAGCTTCTGAAACCTTTATTCTTTTGACTGCTTTTGTTAATGCTACTATTTAGGGACTGTGTTGGTAGCTTAATGGTTCAGAGTTCTAACCATTTTCTATGATTATCTAAAAAATAGTTTCTGAGCATCTACCATGTACCAGGTACCATGACAGTCCTTTATCAACTTGGAAAACAATTCCTTCAGTGTGTTCCATCATTAAAGTGGGGAAGCAGCATATATGACACCAAAAGCACAGACAACAAAAACAAAAATAAACAAGTGGGAGTATATCACACTAAAAGACTGCGCATCAAAGGAAATAAATTCAATTGAAAAGGCAACCTATGAAATGGGAGAAAATATTTGCAAAATACATTTGACAAAGGATTAACCTCCAAAAGATGTAAGAAATTCCTATAACAGCAAAAAAGACAAAACAAAATAATCCAATGAAGAAATGGGCTAAGGGCTTGGATAGACATTTCTCTAAAGAAGACATACAGATGGCCAACGAATAGATGAAAAAGTGCTCAAAGGCACGAATCATCGGGGAAATACAAATCAAAACCACAGTAATATGTCACTTCACACTTGTCAGGTTGGCTATTAGCAAAAAAAAAAAAAAAAAAAGACAACAAATTATTGGTGAGGATGTATAGAAACTGGAACCCTTGCCCACTGTTGATGGGAATGCAAAATGGTGTAGTCACTAGGGACACAGTATGAGGTTCTTCAAAAAATTAAAAATAGAACTACCATATGATTCAATAACACCATTTCTGGGTATGTATTCAGAAGACTCGAAATCAGAATTTTGAAGAGATATTAGCACTCCTGTCTTCATTGCAATATTACTCATAAAAGCCAAGATATAGAAACAACCTAAATGTCCAACAGATGAACGGATAAAGAAAACATGGCATAAACACACACTGGAATACTATTCAACCTTAAAGAAGGAAATTCTGCAATGTGACAACATGGATGAACCTTGAGGACATTATGCTAAGTCAAATAGGCCAGTCAAAGACAAAAATTGCATGAATCCACTCATATAAACAAATGGTACTACTTCCTTGGATGTG
This sequence comes from Pteropus medius, assembly GCF_902729225.1. Classification (NCBI taxonomy): domain Eukaryota; kingdom Metazoa; phylum Chordata; class Mammalia; order Chiroptera; family Pteropodidae; genus Pteropus; species Pteropus medius. The sequence continues at coordinate 23,174,732 of NW_024349800.1, read as the reverse complement.
AATTTTTCTGGCTGCAGGACTAGAAATGCTTGAGTTTCTGCGGCAGTGGATCTGTTGCTAACTTTTCAAGCAGTTGCATAGATCTTGTAAATATTCGTGTTCCCCTTATTGAATAGCCTATTAAACATCTTTACACAAAGTTGATTTGTGACTCACCTTGAGAAAGTTTTTAGGCCTTCATTAAATCTATTTGTGTACTCATGCCACTTCTGGTCCTATCTTGTTATAATGCCAAACTATTTTTCTTTCATTCTTTCAAAAAAATTTTAATGATTTTAATCTTAATTATAATTTTTATAAATGACCTTAAATAATTTTTTAAAAAATTGCAATAAAGGAATAGACTTCAAATTCCATTAAAAAAAATGCAGAGGGTAGGAAAATGTGGTGGCTGTGTATACAGGTATAAATCAAGGCTTCCAAGGTTCAAATTCTTACTCCTCTAGTTACAAGTCATGAGAACCTTGGATAAGTCACTAGACATCGCTGTGCCTGGTTTCTGTTGTATGATAGAAATGGAGATAATAGTTCCTATTCTCAGTTGTTTTGAGTTTTAAATATCATCAGTAATATACTTAAAATGGTGTGTTTAGGATAGTTTGACATATAGCAACCACTCAAATATTAGCTGTGAGTAATTATTTTAGGGGGTCCCCAACTCCCAGGCTGTGGATTGGTACCGGTCCGTGGCCCGTTAGGAACCAGGTCGCACAGTAGGAGGTGAGTGGCAGGTGAGCTCCCCAGCACTAGCATCACTGCCTCAGCTCCACCTCAGATCATCAGGCATCTATCTCATAGGAGCACTGGTCTCTGGTGCCAGAAAGGTTGGGGACCACTGATTTTAGGCTATGGTTTAACATTTACATAGCTAGGTTTACAATCTAATGTCAACTGAAACAAACCAGCACTCCGATCATATCATCTAACAGAATGTTTGGACATACTTTACAACGATTACTAAGAAAACTCATTTGATCTTATATACTACATTTTCTGTTGACAATATTATCAAATACAAGCATATCTCCTTAAGGGAAGCTGGATATTAAAATCTAGACATATAATAGGTTCAAAAACTGTTTTCCATAAACATTTAAATATTAAAATATTTTAAAGAAACAAAACACAACTTGTGCTCTGCCACTGCCAGAAAGGCTTTGAAGCAGTAAAATATTATGATTCAATAAAAGTGAGGACTTAAAAAAAAATACAAAAGCAAAGGAAAAAGGTCTTCATTAGTGGGGAGTAAAACTGTATTAGAACGTGTTGGCTAAAGGAAGTTACTGCAGTTGAAAAACAGAACTTTATTTCCTGAGAGGGCAGCCAAAACAAAGAAACATGAGAGGTGTCCCAAGTTTCATTAAAGGAATCCCTCATTAATCAAGAGGAGTAATTTTTTTTTTCTTTTCTGAGCTAGCATAGAATACATGGAGAACACTGATCATAATAGTTAAGACATTTGATAGCGGTTAAAAAAAAAGCAGAAGACAGTTTACTTGTGGCAAACATCTTGCCTAAAAGGAGTCTCAATCTAATGTCCAAGACTAAGTTCCTGATTCCACGATCAGTAAATCCTACCCACAAACTGCTCTTCTCTTAATCTCTGCTTTAATAAATGGCAATTCTGTCTTTTCAGTTGCTTAGGCTGAGCTGAATCAGCTTTGACTCCTTTCCTTCATGCCCATCTCGAATCTACCAGCAAATATTGTCAGTTCTGCCTTCAAAACATATCAATTTGGGTCACTCTGCAAACTGGCTCCACTTTGATGCAAGTCACTGTCACTTCTCTCCAGGATTACTGCAATGGTCCCCAAACTGGTCTACCTGCTCCCTACCACTTCAGTCTATTTGGATCCCTTTAAAATATGTCAGATCATGTCACTTCACTGCTCAAAATCCTATGGCCTCCATCTCAATCAAAGCGCTCCAAAATCTATTTTCATCCCCACACCCCATTTACCTGTTGCTTTACCTACTACTCTTCCCTTTTTCATACCACAGAGCCACACTGCACTCTTTGGCATTATAGAAAATATTATAGAAACACACTTCTACTTCAGGACCCTTACAATCGCTGTTCCTTTTGCCTAAACATTCTTCTCCCAAGTAGGCACCTGCTTCAGCTCCTTCAGATCTTTATCCAAATATCACCTTTCCAGTGAGTCTTTCTCTTGCCCTCTTATTTAATACTGCAAACACTACACACACACACAATTTTGTATCTCCCTTTCCTGCTTTATTTGTCCCTTCAAAACTGTTCGCTATCTATCATGCTGTCTCTTTTATTTTTCTTATTCACTTCTATCTTTCCCACTAGAATACAAACCCTGTGAAGGGAGGGGATTTTTTTCCCTGCTTTATCACCTAAGTTTAGAACACAGCTTAACAAATAGTGGATATTCGAATAGCTGTTGTAAGAATGTGTGAATAAAATTTTAGGGCATGGCCTTAACATATACTTATGTAAGAATAATTCAGAAAGCAGGAGATAGAATATAGTTCAATTATGTAGTATTTTGGTGATTCAATTTGCTACAGGGGTTAATGCTTAGAACATAAACACAAAAGAATGGATCACAGATCTTTTAGCCAGTGGTCTCTAAAGCAGGGTAGCACAAGATGATCTATTGGGATGAGGGACCAAAGTGTTAGAATTATATTTATCTTATAAATTTAAATAAATAACCAATGAATTTTCACAGTGCCCTTACGCAATATGTGTCAGAAGGGCAGCATGTATCATGCATGGCTCTTGAGGTACCCTAGGGAAGAATGGAGTGGGAATACTCATGTTAGGTGTAATTATATATTTACATTATTATTTCTATCCTGTTTTACGTGTTTTATATTTTTATATGATAGAAATAAGCAATTACAGCTTCAAGAAGACAATCTGGTAAAAGACTCTTCCCTTCTGGATATTTACTGTCTAGCTTCATGACTCTACCATTGTAGATGAAGGGAAATTTAATTCCCTGTATGAAGTAAGGAACATTTAGATATTAAGATTGCTTTGATAAAAAAAAGTTAAGCCATAAAGAACATCTTTCTTGCTAGTGCATTTAGGAGACCTAAATACAACTTCTTCTCCTTGGCCAGAATACTAACATTCCTCTAATACAACTAAGTAAAAGTGTTCTGTTAGGCACTGGCAAAATGACAGAACAAATATTCAAAATGCTTGAACAGAAAAATATTGGACTATCGATTTAAATTCAACAAGTTTTCAAAACACGAATTTTATAGAAAATGAACCAGATTTTTCCCAGTTGGTAGGAGGAAATTCGGGCACTTTGGGAAGAACATGGTCACTGAGTCACTATCTAAACTGTCTAGTATGTAACTTGCAAGGAACCAACTCTCTAGCAGGACTTAACTCTGAAAAGGGCCTCAATTATTCAACCACTAAACAAAATTCCTTTATTAATAAGTAAGGGATGTTTTCCTAAGAGAACCAGAGATTGAAAATTGTACCAAATTGTACCTTTAAATGCAAACTTCTCATTTATTTCAAGTGAATATTTTTGAAGTGTAGGGCAGAACGGTCCACAAGTTACCACTTCTGTTTTCTCATTCTGTTATGCAAAAACGAACTCACAGAGACAAATTTAAATATCTATTTTGAAAAGTATTTACTTAGTTTGAATAAATTAATTGCAAATAAAAATTAGCTACAATATATAGATTGAATAGAAATGACTAGAACAAATACAACACAGGATTTGATTTCCTTGCATTAGTCACAAAGCATGTGACAATCTAGAAAACTTCAAAATTAATTATATTTCTTTGAAAAGGGGGTAACAGTAGTTACTGATACATCACAACTAATAAACTTATAATACAAGTTTCCTGACATGCATTTCCTGAGTGAACCCAAATGATGATTTTTAAAAAACAAGGAAATTTTGACAAGTTGAAGTAAAATGAAATAGTTCATGGCTTCTAAATAACAGATGTTTTTTAAACCAAAAGAAAATTCAGAACATCGTTATAATAGGATAAATTAAAGCTATGCTACCATACGAAATTTTGCTAGTCAATTAAATATTACACAATTTTTCAAACGAAAGGAAAATAAATCGAAAGATTAAAATACTGATTCTGTCTAATCTAAAAGTGTATTGATTTCTACAAGTGCCACAGAGTGTTTGATGTAGTGCAACTGTCTATACTTTCCTTGTGGTGCAATAAGAAAAAAAAAAAGAGGTGGGAGAAGAAACCTTTTCTTGCTCCTGAGAGCAAAAAAATTTATTGAAACTAGAGAATAAACAGACCATGCAAGCATGTCCCTCCACTCTGCTGTCAATGGTCCTTATCTGCCAACTGAACATTTGAGTCACACTGGCAGCTTTCCATAGAATTCAAACCCAAAGTTAAGGCTGGTCTGCTAAGTCAAAAAAAGGGGGCACTACCATCATTCAATGCTTTGCATCTCTTAGATTTCTTAATGTCTAGATAAGGCCAAATACAGAATAATTATTTAACAAGCATTTCTTTTTCTAAAAAATCAAGTCACTCTCTTTTCTTGTTAATTTATGCTTTTTCTCATGGGAATGATTCTTTTTTTCTAGAAACAGCGAACAGATGAACCATAGTTTGTATCTGAAAAATAAACTTGCCAAATGTTGCTGATACTAAAAACAGATTAGTTATCATGGGAGAAAAATAGATAATCTAGATTAATTGCATATTCAGAGGAGCATATAAAATGTTTCTTAGCATTAAGTTTTTGTTATAGTACTACACTTGACAGAAACATTAAGGGAAAAAAGCTTTCCTGATTATCTTCAATGTGGTTAAAAACAAACAACTTGTATACAACGGTAATATGAATTTGATTTTACAAAGTATTCTAATTTACCGAATTCCATATTTAGAAGGGGGTGGGGAGAGAGGCTCTCGTCCTTCTTCCTAACTTTGCAAATCCTTGAGCTACACTCTAAACTACCATTCACACCAAGAGTGTGACACCATCGTTACCATGCTACTCTATCAAGAACATTCTAAGATATTTTCTATAATAAAGATAAATAGAAAAAAAAGTTAATATACAATGTTGCTGTATTTTACAATGTTCGCAACAAACTGTAAACTAACATAGTATGAACCAACAGTACCCTCAGTTATACAAAACAATTTTCAACACTGAGGATGGGTGATTCAAAAACACTATAATGAAGGCATCAAATTAGACTGTCTTTTTTCTCTTCAAAATAGATTTTAAAAACTCAATTCAGAAGTCTGATAATTTCAGAAATTCCTTTGCTTGAGTTTCCCAGATTTTTGCTCAAAAATTGTTACTATTTATTATAAATGTTTAAAAAATTTCTTCATCTTAATGCAAATGACCAGATCAGAGAAATTGTGACGTAGACAACAGGTTGAAAAACCCAACTCGCTTAGCTTACAAATTTATAATGCAGTCCTGGAGGACAACTGTATGTTAGTCTAGAGGTCCTTGGAAAATAAGTCTGATGTAGCCTTGTTCACCAGCCAACTGATGTGCACAAAAGGGACAGGCTGCATGAAAAGTATGAGTACCGTGAGGAAGTGGGATCTGGGACCAATAGGCAGTTGTCTTTTCTGAACACACATGCCCACATGGGCTAAATGCATGGGTTGGAGGACCGGCGTCCACATAAAATCCAGCTTCACATCCAAGCCACAGAGGGACATAGGGACCAACAGACCTACACATAGGACATTCACGATCTTTTCCATCACGTTCTTCTTTGTTTCCCCAGTTATGATAGCCATGCACGTGGCCACAATTTAGATATACCCATGGTTGTTTCTCATCGACAACATCTTTCCTCTTCATACTAGGAAATGCCAGTGTGTTGAACCCTACAGGGCACTGAGGTCGTGCTGCATTGATTTCCTGTCTTAAAGCTTCTAAATGCTTCACTGTAGGAGTGTGGGAAAGGCCTTCTGCAGTACGCCACAGCAATGTTGCACCACAAAGGTCAATTAACGAGCCATCTTGTAATTGATTGGTTTCAATTTCCACCTAGAGGACACAAGAATCAAAAAACACATTCACCACTGTGTTTTGGATTTTTACGTAAGGGTGTTGGTTTTACATGATCCTTACTCAAGAACCAAGATCGTCTGTAACTGTTAATAAATATTTAAGAAACTAACGACAGTTGTGAAAAATATAAGTTTGAAAATCAAGGATAAAATACTGAGCAACTTTATAGCAAAGATAATTTATGATTAAAACATCTGGCTAATCAGTAAGTCTAATATTTCCAATAAATATTATGGTCAAAGATATACAGATATAAGTAGAAAATACACAGTGCTGTTTAACTTAGGAAAGCTTAGGTTTTAAAATATATTAACATAATAGGAAAGAATACATTTTTAGCGTGTCCTAATTGAAACATTAAGATATTATCCTCTAGTGTAGTATTTAGCAGTCAGTGTTTGATAGTCAGACTTAGTACTCCGTGTCAGCAAGAGATTTAAGAGTTTTGGGGAATATGTACGTAATGCAGTCAGTCCAATTTGCCCTATGTGTTTATTGTAGCTAAATAAGAAGCTACATCTCAGCACTTACCATTTTTCCTCTCTGCTGGGCTGATCTGGTTTCACGCAGGCTGAATACATTTCCACACACGGATATTTCTCTCCAGATTCCAGGCTTAGAGTCTTCTGTGAACCCATTACGTGGATGCATAACAAGAACACCATTAGTGGTTAAGCCATCCATCTGCCCATCCGATGTCTTCCATTTGGCAGCCTTCTCCTAGTAGGAATAAGAGTAAGCTTCCATTTATTTGTAATTTGGAAATAGAAGTGATTATGAAATAATGCACCAGTTAGAAAAAAAGCTTTTTACCCCAAGAAAGATGTTTTTTGATGAGTCAAATCCTGCAGCATAAATCCGTGCTGTGTAGGGGGGATTCCGTTCACATATGATTCTACAGGCAAATCTTGATATAGTGCTTTGCACTGACTGTGTATCAGAATTACTTTGACTTCCAGGAACTGTGTCAGTTACTACAAAATCAATGGGACTTTCAGTCGACCGACCAATCTAAGGGAAAAAGAAATATCTATAAACCTATTCAAAGGAACACAGTGGAAAATCCATTCAAGAAAGAAGCAATCAGGTGAAATCATTAAGCCTCTGAAATTTCTAAAGCTCAAACTTATATTTAACTCTGGGGGCATCTATACCCTTGAAAACTAATCTATCAGATTTGCTCTGATATAATAATCACTTAGAGTGTAGAATTAAGTGGGTATTTATGACCTAGAACATGTGAAACCCTCAGGGAATAGAGTTTAGGATGGCTGAGATTTCTAGATGGCTATAGATTTTAATTTTAACCCCTTAAGATGGGAAAATGTCTAATATGTGTTACTCTACCTTCTTGAACAGAATATAGTTAACATACAAGTAAATCTTTTATAACTCCAGAATATGACTATAAATAACATTTATATTCAGCTGAAGTACAGTGATGTCTTCAAGTGCTATAAAAGCATACAAGAACACCCATCCTTATATTAAGGGCTTACACAGCCTTGCTTTGAGGTCTTATGGATACTTCACAGATTTTCTTTGTCTTTTCTGGTAGGTTGTCAGTTATCGTCTCTTGCTGTTGGGCGCACTTGTCTCTAGCAGCTTACGCCTCCTCTAACCAGCTACTCTTATTCTGCTATGGATTGAGAAATCAAATAACCAAACTTCAAAGAATCTTTTCAAAAGGTTCTTGGTAAGAGCCTAAGGGACTCTCCAGGGAGCAGAGAAAAGGAATTTCAGTACTTGACTTATCTGGCATTAATTTTACATGCCTAGATATCCTTTTTATTTTCTTCCTGGTTCTTGGCCGTATTTCAGAGACAAGGTTCCCAGATAAGAGTTCTGGTGCATGAAATGTCAGAGAATTAAAAATGTCTTCAGAGTACTAACTAGTAAATAATTTCATTTTGAAAAATGAAAGTTGAAAAGAAAAAAGGAAATCAGTGGAATGGATGACAGACCAACATGTGTCACAGGGTTTTAATGTAAACATTTTAAAATGTTCAGCTCATTAATGTATTTATTATGAAGTAATATCATAAAATTGAAGAATGTGGATACTGGAAAAAAAAAACAATTCTCTACCAAGATGATGACTCTTAAAAGTCATTCTCTGCATAACTGAGCCTCAAGAATTCCTCATATCAGCACACTTTTGGATAAAACTCTTTAGTGTTTTTGTCTTATCATCAAGTATAAAGTCTTTATTTGGTTTGGATAGTTTTAAGAGGAAATTGATTGACAAATATAAGATTGGATGTCCCTTTTCCTTATTTTAAAGATAATGATATGCAAAGAAAATGGTGTCAGGCTTTTGAAACTAAAAATTTATTTCCATAAATAAAAATACTCTTTTAGAGCCAAAAGATGTAGGCCAAGGAATGGATTGAGAATTGATATTCAGAGTCAAAATATTCGGAATTTATTTGGGAAGAGAGAATACTGATTTTGATCTGTGCCTTGGAGAAGTTCTGACACATCAAAGCAATTTGGTAATGATTGGTAAGAAGGAAGAAATCTTAAGTATCTATAAAGAGAAGAAATCTGCATGATTGTGATGATATGCCAAAATATAATTGTGTTAAGATAGACTTTAAATTTCTCCTCTTTCTAATTGTTACTACTAGCTTTAAAAATACAAATCTTACCATCTCATTCTCTCCCATCCCCATTAAAAGCCTCAACAGTTCCTTACAACTTATCTAAACTTATCCGTTTCTTATTTCTGGTAATAATTAGAAACCGACTTCATAATTTGCTTCTCATCTACCAACCCAGCCTAATTTCCTATTATTTCTGTTCACACAAAAAGTATATTCTAGCTACAAGCCACTTATTCATCAGTCTTCTACCATGCTGTGAACTTCTTTGCCTTTTCTTTTGTCAGAATGCCTTTCTGCTGGTTGGACTGACAAAATCCTACTCAACTTGATAAAAAGAAAAGGTCCAGATAAAAAGTCACTACTACAAAGTCTTGTCCTCACCCTTCTTCAACCCGATCAGAAGACTACTTCAGTGTAGCACTATGTGAGTGATCAACTTGTAATGTCTCCTTTACCTCATAGTGTCAAGCAATGCTACGAGTTGGAGTTTGAATATCTGATGGCTTGAACAATAAATGTTCTTGTTTAGAAGGAAAGCAATCCTATAATGCTTATAAAACCAGTTCTTCAAAAACTGGCTAATTTAGCAGGGCAGTTTCTGATATATCTCAGGTTTTGATGTAGAAATATTTGGATTTTCCATAGGTATAATGCCTGTAGAAAGGGTATGATCAGTTTACTATTATTGGGAAAAAAACATCTATTTCTGTGTAAAAAAGCGAAAATCAAATATACCGCAACTTATTCAAGGACCTTCATAAGATGGTGACGATACTATTCTATAATTCAAGATGCCTCGTTTAATCACAATTTTGCCCCCAACTAACTTTGTAATCTTTAACTTATGAGGTTTCAGTAACTTTATTAACAAAAAGATAAGGGGTAAACAAATAAATACAAAGTACTTTCTGAAACTAAAATTCTAGTCTGTGATCACATATCTAGGTAACATTTTGATTTTTAAAAAGCTAATTAAACACATTAGTTTTAACTGGTTGTCAGCAAAATGTGGAAAACCACCTCAAAGCCTGTGTTACGTTCTCATTAAGATCCAAACCTTCATCTTCATTAAGGATGTTATTTATTTTTAATTTTTTGGTAAAAGCAACATCCATATTCTAATATTAACTACAGAGACACTATTCTAAAAATTCAGTATTCCACTAAAAGGGTTGGGGGGAATGAATGACTTAAAAGAAATATTTTGCTATTGGTTATAATTAAAGACATCTCCAAACCTTTCACATTCGTTCAATCTTATAAAATGAAGAAAAACTGAAAAGTCATTGAGACAATAATTATAAGAAGCAACATTATCAGGAGGTATAGAGTGGCTAAGTAATGTTTAGCAAGAATTCTGATTTCAGAGATCATCTCTTAACCGTGCTACACTAACTTCCATACATGGGGTTTAGAAATAAATATTTATTTTAATGAAATACATTAAAATATGATAATCCTTAATCTGACAATAGCAAAAGTCACTGACAAGTTTTAACTTTTTTTGTTTTTAAGAAAAAAAAAATTCACATATTATAATACCTGAAACATATCAGTGTTGCTGTCATGAGTATATTCAACCACCACTGTCTGGGCCCGAGATAAGGTATATGATATGCTATGCTGGTCCTTGTTGCTTATTGCCTAAGGAAAAAAAAGATTAATAGCAAAAATTAGCGGGCAGCTCAATCAAATCAAATTTTAAAAAAGAAAAGTAATCTGTCACATATATGACATATTTTCCCCCTGAAATTTATGTTAGAGATTAACAACTTCAGCTGTGACAGTAGTTTCTAAGGTTGAGTGGAGTGTAGAAGAATACTCTGAAGTAGTTATAGAGTAAGAACATAATTTCACCATATAAAAACACCATAAAATTTAGGTCTTCTTTACAAGTATTTTAAATTATAAAGTAATCAAGACCAAATCTCATGTAGAAACTGAAAACAATACTCAGTACTTCTCTGATAAGGAGAAAATACAAAATCTTTCAAAAGTAATCTTACTTTTAAAGTAACCCAAAGAGTTTTACAAAGTTAACCAATAAGCAGAGTTAATTGCTTTTCCTAACCATTCTGTCACTCTATAGATGACAGATATTTGCCGTATACTGGATTAGATACAAAGAAAATTCATAGAATGATTAAACGTTACCAAAGGAAATTAATGTAATGCTTACGACTGTACTTCTGACTTATCCCAAACTAAAAACATTGCTAAAGAGAACTTTTCAGTTTTGTTTTCAGGCATTTTCTATGTATGTGAGTTGAAGATTACAGAGCGGGGAAAACCCAAACAAAGGAAGTGGAAATAGGTTGCGTAAAAGGAAAACAGCTACGAAGACACAAAAGAATGATTATACCCAGAGAGGTTAAATGAAAAAACTGTTTCTTAATTAGAGTTTTGACATTATAAAATTTTATTTGGTTTCAATTTGGAGCTAATCTGTAATAGATAGCGCCTTAAGACAATAGCTTTAAGATTAGATAAGACCATGAAATTTTCATATATTATACAAAGAGAATAAACAAATACCTGGTACTAACTACCTAGCTTAATCAAAGTTTAATAATGCCAGTTTTGCTTCTGATATTTTAAAAGAAATTAAACTCTACAGATATAACTGAGGCTTACATGTCCCTCCCTACTCCCCTTTCTTCATAGAGGTATTCAACCTCAAGAATGCAGCAGAGATCATTCCTATGCATGTTATTTTTTTACTACATATTTATGTATTCATAAACATTATATAATTGTTTTATAGGTTTTAAAATCTACAAGTACTTTAACTCAGCATTAAGCAACTGATTTCTGAATCAAATAATTGCTCAGTATTTTGGAAGTTAATTCTTAATGGTTAAAGAAATTTTAAAAACATAGGTTTTTGTATACTTGGAGATTATAATCCTTTTTTTTTTTTTAGTTATTAAACCTACTTAGATTGAGAATAAGGAATATATCAAGTTAAATTCTCACTGGCCTGGAAGGCAGGGCTTATCCATTTATCCCAGATGATTGTGCGACTGAACAGTTTTCTTCATGACCTCATACTACATTCTTCCAAATTTGAAAGAGGAAAGAGTCATTCTTTGGTCCCTAAGATTTTTTTTTTTGTCCAATAAAGATGAAAGGGGGGCAACAATAAAAACATTAAGAGCATGGCAGTAAAAATGCAAGGAAAAAGTACAGAATAGGATATTATAGAGGTAAGGATTAGAAATATTTTTCATAATGATAATGGTTCTCAACCTGAGGTCGTATTAGCTATATAAGTGGCATTTAAAAATATGTAGGTGCATTTTTTTGCTGTCACAACGATTTGAGGGCTTAAATAGTATTTAATAGGTGGGGACCAAGAATATTAAATATCCTGCACAAAGTAAGGCACACCCAAAATGCCAAGCACTCCTGTGAGGAAATATTGGAAAGATCCTCAGATTGCAGCAATAACCTGTTCACTTCTGCCACCTTAGCACATCCCTTCTCTGCAAAGCAGCAAAAGGGAACAGCTAAAAGAAACTGTCCCTTTTCTACATTCACTGGCTCTCAAACAGTAATAAATGAGGCCTAGTTAAGGCATAAGGACTCTTGTTTTAGACACCCACATTGGATATAAAACAAAGCCAAAAATCCAATTAACTTCAGGGACTGGAGCTATGACCTAAAACGAGGCATTATATGTCAATTTCTCTGTCTCTCATTTAACTTACAAAGATACACCTCCGGTGGTATATTATTAAAGATCCTGGGGCTGCTTAGCTAAAGATAATAGGTATTTCCAGAAGTCAAAGAACTCTTTGTAATTTTATTCACTTATTACAGTATCAAATTCAGTCTGAATTATACAATTGGAAGTAGAAGAATTCATAGGAAATGTGAAGATCTGAAACTCTCCATAATGGTCTATCACTCTAAGAAAAGTCCAAGTATCCTGAAATGGTGGTCCAGGTTCTGGAGACTTTGGTGGAAAAAGAAAAAGGGGCTAAACGCATTAAATATGCAAGGAGATTGAAAACTTATGTTATAGATAAAGTTAGGTATTTGCTTTCATAGCTTTGATTCAATTTAATAATTATTGACGTCTTTCTTTAAGGCACTATCCTAAAAGCTAGCAAAAAACGAAAAAATAAAAACAAGATCAGCCACAAAATCTTTGATAAAGACCCTTAGTGAAAGAAATTACCTCATCTAAAGATGCTGCTAGTACCTAAATAGCCTTCCTATACACTACATTCCCTGCTCAGCCTAGGCGAGGCCCCCTACTAACAGTGGGGAACTCCTTACCACTCTGGGGAGACAGGTGCACAATTCTAAATGCTAGATAAAGCCCTGGCCCTACTCCCACCTTAAAACAACAACAACAACAAAAGAAAAGAAAGAAAGAAAGAAAGAAAAGAAAAGAGAATATTTTCTTCTAATATCCATCCACTCATCCCGGTTTGTCATTATACAAAAAAAAACTACTAAAACAAAAAAACTCCTGATGTCATTCTATATGGCAGCTCTTCAAATATCATGTCTCCAAAGTGTCTTCTCCCATCCAAACAAAAGGAAATTTCTGGTATAGAATGTGAAGGGAATGGTAAAGAATATAAACATATAAACATAAGTAGTCCAACTTCTCCAGTTAATTTACAGTTTTTGGTTTTTTTTTTTTTTACCTTTGCAGCCTGAGGAGTACAAGCAATATGCACAGTGCTGGGCTTCACCCCATTTGCCTTAGGTCTTTTAAACAAAGCAAATCTACTTTTCCTCCTTCCTCTATCGCCGTTTGGGAGAGACCCATTATACCTGATAGGGGAGAAAAGTTTAGGTCATCTCTTGTTAAGAATCACACAATTCCAACAAATGTTTTACTTTGTTTTATAGAATCAATTCCTAATTATCTTTTAGCACATTTTAAGTATCTCAAATTCCTTTTAGCAAATGCTGATCCCCAGAAGTCTGAGCATGAAACAAAATGAGATTCTTGCTGGCCACATTCCTAGTCATAGAAAGTATGTTCTAGATTATACGCACAAAGCTAGAATTTGGATCCAGGTGTTTGTCATACTTTTTTTTCATTCTTTACTTTGAGTCATCTATACTTTTCTTCTCTCTTTTACCCAAGATACTCAAGAGCTGATTACTGGCATATCTAACTCCTTAAGACTCATTCTATTTTTTTCTAAAGGTGAATGTTTGCATGTGCTAATCTAACTTTTAAAAGTACAGTATGAATTGTTTAAAACATAATCTCCTTTAATTGTGAATCGAACAACTTTAAAAAGCTGAACTTTTGAAATAAGGAATTTTTAGACTTAAGTCTCTGCTACTTGAATGTACATACACACTCACATATATTGGCAAAACCTGTTCAACTGAGAAGCCTGCTATGTAGCAGTTAAATATACTTTTGTTGTTCAGATATTATGACTATTTCTCCATGATAATATATGTGTCTTGAAGGTAAGCAAGTAAGTAAGGACTGAACTAATAGGAAAAAAAGTTCAAAACAAAACATTTGAGTGTTTACTATGTAGTAGGCACTCTTGGGTTCTATCCCATACATCACCTCACTTAATCCATCCTCATAAAAACACTGCGAGACTGGCATCACTCTTTACTTTTACAGATTAGGAATTAAGTTATTCCTCAGAAAAATGAAATTCCTCAGAGACTCGGAGGAATAAAGTTATTTCCTGAAGGTCACACATGTGACACTGGCAAAGAGAGAATCTGGATCCAGATGTTTGTTGTGCTTTTTTTCATTCTTTCCTTCTCTGTTATGGCACAAACAGTAGCTTAATATTAATCTCTCCTCATTTACTGTACCCCGCCCTTCACCATCATTGGTCAATCTGGGGGGAATGAGGCAAGGAATAAGGACATTTTGAGGTTGGAGGAGAATGTGATTGTAAAATGGCCTATTTTAGTGGCTGACAAAGAAAAGAAGGGAGATTACTCAGGCTGCCATATATAGAAATTATACTGACCATTTATAAAAAAATAAAGTCAGCTAAGGCAAATTTTTCTAAAAGAAGAAAAAGGAAAGACAAATGAAATGATTATGTGACTTTAGACAAATACATTTTTCATTTCATCTTTAAGAAGTTCTGTCCTTTCTGAGGGTGAGGCAAAGTTTATGCAGTATTTGAGCACTTAAAAGTGATGGCATAAAATGAGAAAAGAGCTTCTTGATTTGGTAATATTGCCTTGTAGCTTTAAATTCTTTCTGGAAATAGGCAGGATATAAATTCTTAAAAAAATTTTTTTAACCTATATGCTAAAATTCTATTATACATTGTTCAATTTTATGTGTCATCAGATTAGAGAAACCTTACCCTAAGACAATGAGTTCACCATATTTTACTGGTGCTTTGGATGGATGATTTTCTTGATCAGGAGAAAACATGAGCTTGGCTGTCTTTCTCAAATTTTTGTTCACTGGTCAGGAGCCTTGGACACCTTTTGCATTATTTCCTAGAAGAGAAAAGTTTTCATTAATAATATAAACAATGAATTACAGTTTAAATAAAAATGTTATTTTCTAGCAGTCCTTGTAAGCACAGTACTATATAAATTATCACATAATATACAAAGTATGCGACATTTTCCTGAATAATGGTTGTATACTTACTACAATTATTTAAATAGATTAAAATGTAAATTTGGGGACTTCCACTCCAGGAAAATGGAATAGACATATTTTTCCTTATTATTTCCACTAAGTACAACTAAAAACCCTGGACTAAATTATATACAAAACATAAGAAGATTCCGAAAAAGAGAGAGAAGGCAGATCAGCTGAGGACTTCACGGCCCCAAAATAGACACAGTGGTGAGCTCCCTGGGTTTTCTTTTTGCCTAACATATCCCAGATTTGGAGCTAAAGAATCCAGCAAACTGGAAATGCCACTGGCAGAGATTTAAAAAAAATTTAAAAAGTGCCCTAACAAAAGCTTGGTCTCTTTAGCCAAAGGAACAAGAAAGGAGCAGCCTTAGGAAGACAAAACTTTTGACAATAACCACTCTACCGTAGCCAAACACCACAGAAAACACCGTGGTACCACCTCCACCCACTGAACTAAGAGCCAAATCGGGTGCCTAGAATTCCACTTCATAAGGCCATAATGAGAAGGCCCAACCTCCCAACCAGGTTAGTGTTAGGGCAGGCCAAGTAGGGAGCCAGGATTTCCACCCTGCTGGCTGGTAACATGCCCCCATATCTACCTTAGCAGTGTCAGAAGAAAATACATGGGAAGCTTGAACTTCCACTTCTACCTGGTGGCAACAAGGATCTCCTTTCCTTGGGGGTCAATGGAGGCCGAGTAGGGAACCTGAACTTCTATGTCCATCTGCCAGTAAAAAGGCACCTACTTTTTAGTATCAGGAAGTTAGTGGAAATACAAGGTTTAGATAATATCCAGAGTCTCAGAACATAATATGAAAATGTCCAGGTTTCAATAGAAAATCATTCATCATATCAAGAGCCGGAAAGATTTAAAAACATGCAAAAAGATAATTAAGACGCCAAAACTGAGATATTAGAATTACCTAATAAAGATTTTAAATCAACCACGATGAAATGCTTCAGTAAGCAATTACAAACATATTTGGACAAATGAAAAGAAAACAGAAAGTCTTGGAAAGCTCACTGGATGGGCTCAACAACTGAATAAGAGGGGACATAGTAAAGAACCAAAACAACAGAGAAAATGGACTGGGGTAAAAAAACAAAAACAAAAACAGAGCCTCATCAACCTGTGGGACCATAGCAAAAGATCTAACATTTGTATCATTGAAAACCCAGAAAGACAGAAGAGAGTGAAGCTGAAAAACTACTCAAACAATGGCTGAAAATTTACTGAATTTGTAAAGAGAAACAAAACCACAGATTTAAGAAGCCGAAGAAATCCCAAACAAGATAAACCTAAAGAAATCCATGCCAAGACACATCATTATTAAACTTCTGAAAACCAAAAGCAAAGAAAATATCTTGAAAGCAGCCAGAGAGAAACTACACCTTACCTATGGGGGAAAAACAATTAAAATGACACTGGAACATACAGAGGGGATGGGGGGTTGGGGAGCTGGGATAATGAGGTGAAGGGTTAAAGAAATACAAATTAGTAGTTGAAAGATGGTCACGGGGATGGGGAGCACAACATAGGGAATGCAGTTAGCATTGATATATTGGCTAGGTGGAAAACCAGAGGAGAGAAGGAGCAATTAGGGGGATTGTTTTATAAACTATAAAAATGTCTAACCAATGTACTGTATGCTTGAAATAAATTTTTAAAAAAAGAAAAGAAAATGACATTGGATTTCTCACCAAAAACTACAGAAGCCAAAAAGAAAGTGGCATATTTTTTTCAGGTGCTGAATGAGAAGAACTGTCAACCCCAATAGCGAGCAAAAATGGAAGAGAAATCAAGACAATCTCAGATGAAGGAAAATCAAGAGAATTTGTCACCAGCAGATCTACCTTAATAGGATGACTAGAGGAAATTCTCTAAAGCACAACAACAACAACAAAAAAAAATGATAAGAGAACTTTGGAACATCAGAAAAGAAGAACATGGTAAGTAAAAATATGGGTAAATACAATAAGTTTTCCTTATCTTAAAGTTTCTATATTACATCTGAAGGTCAAAGCAGAAATTATAACACTGTCTGATGTGGTTACAAATATATGTAAAGGAAGTATTTAAGACAATTATATATTGCATTCCTGGCATTTCATTTATATTAGAGAAATGAAGACTTATGTTCACACAAAACCTGTACACAAATGTTTATAGTAGCTTTATTCATATTATGTGGACTAATACTCAGCAACAAAAAGGAACAAACTGCCAGTACATGAAACAACATGGATGAATCTGTACAGAGAATTACGCTGAGTAAAAAAAGGTAATAACCTTTTTTTGAAATGACAAAACCATAGAAATGAAAAACAGATAAGTGGCTGTAGGGAGTTAAGGAAGTGGCAGGAGGAGGTGGGAAGTAGGCGTGGCTACAAAGGGCAATAGGAAGGACTCCTGTGGTGACAGAAATGTTCTGTATTTTTATCAATAACAATATCCTAGTTGTGATATTTTACCATGATTTTGCAAGGTATTACCATTGGAGGAAACTGGGTTGAAGGTACAGAGAGAATCTCTCTGTATTTCTTCCAACTGCATGTGAATCTATGATTACCTTAAAAAGTTTAATTAAAAAACATAAATTTGACAGAAGTATGAAAAACAAGACTGACGCCTCTGTTAAGTCAGAAAAATCACTATAATAAACAATCCCCACAATATTCTCATGTATATTTCATTAGCAGTTTTAATGGGACCAGGTATTTCCTGTTATCTATTTCTCTCTCTAGTCTTTCTGTTAGGCTTGTTAACAAAGGTTTCACAACAAAACTCTCATACTAACCCATAAAAGTCTCCTGGTTCTAAAATTCCACCAACAGGTTTCATAGGAAACTAATAAGTTAAAAATGCCTACTTTTTTCCCCCTACAGTACAGAGAAATATAGCCTGTATAACAGCACTTTTGGAGAGAAGGCAACAAAGAATATTTGTAGCTCAATGAATAAGAACAAGTAAAACGAGAAGGCTTTGCAAGTTTGACCCCTTTTTATGCCTTATAAATGACATACACATTTAGACTAGTAATTCAGACAAACATACTAACTTTTATTATTGGTCAATTCTGCTTACTAAATTAACTTATTTTAAAGAAATCAAACACACTTTAATTATTTTAAGAAAAACTCCATTCAAATACACTATAAAATCCTCTTATCTCCCATATGAATTTTAATAAGAATTAAACTTATATTTTAGATTAAAATTTAATAACATTGCTTTGTCTTAATTTGGATTCCTATTTACAGCTACTTTCTATTTTTAGGAAGTGGTGGTTTTCCATTTATAGTAGCAAATAATTTCCTTTAAAAAACGTTTATTTAAAGAAGTCAATTTAAATAGTACTAAATAGTTAAGTACACAGATACTGCAAAAATCTGAAAATGATATGTGAATGCCCGTATTTGGCTGACACTAATATATCACATGGCTTGCAAGTATTAGCCCATGTTCTAGTTCTAGCTCTCTTTGAACAAAGCAATCTGTTTCCTCATTTCTAAAAAAGAAGAGACTAAAGTAGAATGAAGAGAATTCTGAAGCTGGAAATATGAGACCATCTGGTCTTAAAATAAGAATTTACAAGTAATGTGTACATAGCACTTATAGATTTAGTCCTATTGCCTCTATATCAAAAGAAACAATTTTTTGCTTAACAAGGAATTAGAATAGGGCTGGCATAT
Source organism: Pteropus medius (assembly GCF_902729225.1). NCBI lineage: Eukaryota > Metazoa > Chordata > Mammalia > Chiroptera > Pteropodidae > Pteropus > Pteropus medius. The sequence continues at coordinate 23,155,783 of NW_024349800.1, read as the reverse complement.
AACCACCATTCTATTTTTTTCTTTTCCTTTTTTAACCTTAGAAATGGAATATTTATTTGTTTGTTTATTTATGTACTTTTAATTAAGTTTATTGGGATAACATTGGTTAATACAATTATATAATTTTCAGGTGTACATTATCATTTGACATCTGTATATTCTATTGTGTGTTTACCACTCAAAGTCCAGTTTCCTTCGGCTACCATGTATTTGATTCCCTTTACCCTCCCCCTCCTCCCCAACTCCACTAGTAACCGCTAGTCTATAGTCCATGTCCATGAGTCTCTGTTTGTTTGTCCTGCTCATTTGTTGCTTTTAGGTTTATATTCCACATATAAGTGATATCATGTGATTTTCAACTTTTTCTTTCTGGCTTATTTCACTTAGCATGATTATCTCGAGGTCTGTCCATGTTGTCGCAAATGGCAGTATTTCATCTCTTCTAATGGCTGAGTAATATTCCATTGTATATATGTACCACAGCTTCTTTAGCCAATCATCTATCGTAGACACTTCAATTGCTTCTATGTCCTGGCCACTGGGAATAATGCTGCTATGAACATCGGTGTGCAAATATCTTTTCGGATACGGGTTTTCAAGTCTTTAGGGTAAATATCCAGCAGAGGGATTGCTGGATCATATGGTAGATCAATTCTTAGTTTTTTGAGGAACCTCCATACTGTTTTCCATAGTGGCTATACCAATTTGCAGTCCCACCAGCAGTTATAACCATCATTCTGTACTTTCTAGATCCCTTAGCCAAATTAGCCTAGAAAAACAATGTATTTCCAATTATACTTACTCTGCTTTGGTCTCTTAAAAGGCCTGAATTTGGTATATTATATCAGTGATACCAAAGTTTCAATCACAGGAAAACACTCGAACTTGGATCTATTTCTGTATCTAATAATCTAAAACCTATAGTAAAACATTTGAATATTATTGGTTATTTATACGCTTAAATGACTCAATTTAAACAGTTTCCTTAAATTTAAAAAGGCATATAATCAATTATATATAACTGGCATTCTTAAACTACGAACAAAACATGCCATGATAACTATTTCTCCTTGAACTTTTCATTGCAGTCCTAATACATGTTGACAGGTGACTGTTGTAAAAAGTTATTAGAATCTTTATGTCTTCTGAAGAAAGATTCATGCTCTTCAAAATGGTTTAGAATCTTTAACAAAGCCCAGTAGCCAAACAGTGTTCTAGCACTCACTCTCTTCATATATTCTCTATTTTAAAATCTGGATAAGATATAGAATTCTTCAAAATCAATTCTTAAAGGCATGCACCTGAGGACTTGAAGTGGCTATGTACATCAAATTTATTCTAATGCCTCCCTCACCAGCCCCTCCTGTTGGCTAGTAATCAATTAAGTCAGTTGATCAGACCCCCATATATTCAGTCCTATCCCAATGTGATCTAGGCACAAAGAACATGAAATAGCACCATCACGTCTACCTGAAACTGGGGAAAAATGTTGGAGAAAATCTTCCTAAGATAATAAGGCTGTTTTCTATAAAACATCTACTACTTTGAAGCTCTATTTGATCCTTGAAATTTAAGCATGTTGCTCTATCAGCAAGAATCTTCCCAAGGTAAACAAAATGTTTTTAAAGTAGTATATTCTGGAATAGTGTTATTTTCTGTGTGTGGTGGGAAAACACGAAAAGTTAGTCATAAAATATATAGTAACTTAAAATAGTCTCATTAATTTGACTGACAGAACATTTTGAATCATTCGTTCTTTAGAGTCCAGTGAACTACAATTACTTTCAAATCAAGTCCTCCCTAAAGGAAAGGCTTTCCATAATATATAACTGTCAATTTCATCAAAAGAAGGAAAACTGGGAAATCAATCTTTGTCAAATTGCTCCCTCGACATAACTCATTTTCTTTTATCATTTACATTGCATACAGCCTTTTGCTTACTATCTACTAAACACAAGTACAAAATTCCTACCCTAAAAAAAATTAAAAGCAGCAAAACAAACACCAAACAAGGGATGTAGATGTTTACATTAATCTTTTGAACACTTCTATTTTGGTGGGCAAGTAAGTAGGCACAAAAAAGGAAAAATGTGTTAAAATATGAAAATGTTATGATGCTTTACAGTGAGAAATATAATGTGGATTACATATATTACCTTTGATGAAACAGATTTCTATCTACACTAGAGTTCCCCTGTGGCTGATTTCAAAAGACTAAGAAAGAGCTGTTTTGATATATTTGTGGTGGAGCCATTTTATGCAACCAATTTAGTTAATGATTGAAGGGAGGTAAATTTATAGCAGTTTCTTGATAAGAGTGAAAAATTAATCACCTTCTTACTTCTTTCACAATCAGTAGGATTAATAAGCAGCATTTCTCCACAAAAGGAGAGAAGGAATAGGAGAAACAATGGTGTCAGCAGTAAGAGTTTGAGGTTATTACTGTCAGTGTCTTTTAGCTTTCTCAATACACCACTGAAGGAAATGAAAGAAGTCCATGATCTTCTTCCCAAGATACAGGGCACTCCCTGGGCAAATGCCTCCCTTTAGAGTAGCCAAATGACATGCTGATATTCTATGACCTACAATAATAACCTATTTTCATCCTGATAGGAAAAATATTAACATCTTTGCCAGGGATGGTATTTGTTCCTCTAAACTAGGGTTTCTCAACCTTGGCACTACTAACATTTCAACATTATAAAGAGCTGGCTTGTGATTGATTAAAGGAGGTTCAGCAGTACACCCTGGCTTTTATACTCCCTAAAATGCCAGTAGCATCTCTAGTTGTGATGATCAATAATATCTCACCCTCTTTCTTCCTACCCCCTAAACCTATGAGAACCACTGCTCTAAATATTAAATTTGGGATAACAACTTGTTTTTACCGGGGGAATGTGCCCTATTTTTGGCATAGTGCTTGGCACATAATAAGGTATTTAATAAATATCTGCTTACTAAATCATCATACCGATGCCTAAGCCTTAAAGGGTTATTACTATGCCTTGTGTTAGTGAAGACAACAACTTTAAAAGTAGTTGCAATTCCAGAATTTTATTAGAACTGATAAGAGTGGTTGGGAGTGAAAATGGGAGAACTATCATTGCACTTTGATGGTGATTAATTATTGATATTTCTATGCATTTAAAATATTTTAGTATTGAAACCACGTCTCTCAAGTGGTTGAAGGACAGGAACTGGAGCTGGGGTGGCCATAGCACTAGCTCTAAGGCCAGTGCTGGGTAGCCTGACATTTAGAGAAAGGCTAATCTGTGGAGGCCAGATAGGGAGGAATATCTTCATGACCTAGGAGATCCATACCTAGAAAAATTAAAAGCAGGTTTTAGAAAGCATGGGAGAATCCTTTTAAAGTAAATGGGGTGTCAATCTGAATTAACCTCAGATTAAAGTCTATCGTGCGCTTGCACAGAATATTAATCAGCAAAGTGCTTTCACATAGATTATTTTATTTGATTCTCATAATAGCCCTATGAATTAAATAGTAAAGTCTTATTAACTCCATTTTCCAGATAAGGGAACTGAGTACGTCAAAGGCTAATGACTGATTTGAGGCCAAACAGGTAAGTCAAAGGCCAATGACTGATTTGAGGCCAAACAGGTAATATATGGCAGAACTAGAACTGAAACCCGTACATTAACTCATTTAATTTCTATCATGAATATATCAAGTATAATAATTTATCCCCATTTTATAAATGGGGAAATTTAAGTTCCTAGAAGTTAGATAGTCTGAGTTTTCTGATACCACTAATTACACCCCAGACAAGGTTGGGTGGGGCTGCTTCTTAAATAAGACTAAGACCCTATTATAGGACCATTTAGGAGAGAGACTAAAAATAGAAAGTACACCTGTGTAAAATAAACCCTAAACAAGTTACACTCCAGCATAGACTAGCAACAACTATGCAACTATGACTAGTGCTTTTTGAGATTTGAACTTTGTCACTTCCTTTGGCACTTCCTCAATGCTCATTCTATTTGTCAACCCTGTTTCCTGGTAGTGACCAATAATAAAAAGTTCAGTAAATGAAGTAGACTTAGCATGTTTATTTAAAAAATGGGGCGGGGAGAAATGAACCCAAGGGGAAAAGCAGGGTATTACACTAAGGAAAATTCCGAGTACCATCTGGAAGAAAAACTTATTAGAAGTGAGTTCAGACAGCCTAGGGACAAAGGCTGAAACATAACAGCCAAGGAAAAACTGCAGGGCAGTATTCCTGATTGAGAAAGGAGATTTAAGTACAACCGCACCACCCTACCTCCAAAAGATCACTAATCTCCCACGTCTAAAAAACGTACTTTACAACAAATGAGCAGGACAAACAAACAGAGACTCATGGACATCAAATATAGGCTAGTGGTTACCAGAGGACTATAGACTAGTAGTTACTAGTGGAGTGGGGGAAGAGGTAGACGGGGTAAAGGGGGTCAAATATAAGGTTTATGGGGAGGATGAAGTGGGCAAAGGGAATTCAATATATTGTAGCTGAAGGAAATTGGACTTTGGGTGGTGAACACGGAATAGAATATACTGATGTCAAATGTTAATGGGCACCTGAAAAATTATATAATTGTATTAACCAATGTTACTCCAATAAACTTAATTAAAAAAAAATAAAATCAGAAAAAAAAAAAAAGTACTTTAAAAGAGACAACTAAGGACTAAAACATTTCTGTCCCTGCTCATGCTTGGCCTGTATTCGATTCTTTTATATTACCAAAGTTCCTAAAATGATAATATGCTTCTCAGAAAACAAGACCAGAAAGTCCCCTAGGTTTAACCATTAAAGTCTTAAACAAAAGTCTGCAGAAAGCAGCAAATTCACCGGGATTAGATACTTATTTGGAACAAAGACATTGGATAAAAGAATATTCATGGGAAATTCTATCATTTTCTAAAGTCAGCATCCAACACTAGCAGTCAACTCATGCTTATGCCACCCTTTTTCCATAGTGGTTCTGTCCCTATGCCAAGCTCTGTTCTAAGCACTTTACATGTATTAACTGATTTATTCCCCAGAACAACCTCATGAAATATGAACTATTATAACCTTCATTTTTAGATAAGAAAATTAGGGTTTACAACTCAAACTCTAGCTAGCACCCTGCAACTGCTGAATGTACACGGGGTAGAGGGGGAGGAGAGAACTACGTTGGAAAACTAAATTAAACGACAAACTCCTCCAACTCTTTTCCTATTATAAAGTATTAAAAAAAGAGAGAGAGTTTACCTAAATGCTATTGCCCTAACATGGGAATAAACTTCTATAATACTGACTAACCATTTTAATTTTCTCAGTAATTCAATCAATCATTTAAAATTGGGTTTAAAAGTTCCTTGAAGAAAATTTAAACTAGGAAAAAATGAATAAAATGGATTTTCCCCAACACTTTAAATCTATACCAATCAATGAAATAAAGAAAATGGAACACTGAGTCCATGGTCATCTTTTTACATTCTAGGAGTAAACCATATTAATATTATGCAGGTTATGGGCCTACCCAAAAAAAAGTACAGTGTAAGGATTATTTGAGACAGTTAAATTATTCCCGGAAATAGAATAATCTGGGTTTTCTCTAGTCCTTATAAAACACTAACCAAGTTACATGCATTTAAAAAACGGGCAACAATAATAGTCTCAAAGTATCTTCCCCAAGACATTAATTATACAGGGGACACCAGTAACTTCACAGTGGGAGAGACCTGGCAGATACCATCTTAACTGATCAATGTTAACATATCTGCAATGAGACATTTTGATATCATGTGATTATGATGCACTGAGGACACATCACTTCCATGGCATGCTGCCCCAAAATGCATAACCCTATATACAGGGTCCTTTGTGGATTACCAATTCTACAAAATCAGCTCTGTAGGCACATGATTTTATCATCCTATAAAATGATTACAATATTTCCCACACCTCATAGGATTTCTCAGGAGAACTGAATGAGAACAACAAAACTGGATTTAAATTTGGAAGTTGGGCCATCTGCTTGGTTCACTCACTAAATACATAAATCATAGACTTTTGGGTCACTTGAAATTATTCAAACTGTGAGAGGTAAGTCAGTGATTCTCAAGAACCTAATGTAATGTAAAAAAAAATCAAGTATTTGTTAAATGCCTAATACACATTTAGTTAGGTATACAAAGTAGGCCTTAATAATACTTTATTAATTTATGGTGATGCTGCTCCACTACTTAAGATTTAATTATTCTGTCAAAGATTCATCTTTATTTCTCAGTATCTAAACAAGTGTTTACAAGCTCTTCTTTGTAGATAACTTTGATACCATGTAGAAAAATTCTAATTTTCTACTGCTCTTAACATACAACAAATAGAAATAAAATCAAAGGCCTCAAAAATCATTGCAATTAATTTCAAGGTTGAATACTCTATAAATGTTTGATTCTAAACAGGGGAAAAAAGAGTACATCTAAGATTTTATATACGTATTCTTTGTTCTTACAGGGAGGTTAACTTTAAATCTTTTATAGCCTCATAATTCCATTACAAGTTTTAGTTTTCTCTTTGGTTCATGAAAAGTTCTCAAAAGTAGCAGCTGATCTTTCTTTGACCAAATCATGTTTTCCCCATAAATTTTTATAGCAGTAATTTAGAGACATTGTGTGTAGGAGGCTAAGAACATCTATTTTTTAGCTGAGTGAATATTTTAAATCACTCAGTATGGTATTCCTATTTAACTCTTTTCATCAGCAAAATGGTAAATACATGTGGGAATATTTCTACGAATTTCCTCTCTCCACTCTTGATTATTCTTATATTTTCACATTACAAATACCCTAATTAGGTAAATTATTATGATCAATTTAAATTTAAGTTATTATGATCATAATTTGCAACTTTTCTTGTCACTAACTTAACTTCCATTTTATACATAATCAAGAGTGAATACTTCTCCCTTACAAAGAGATTAGAAAATGATCAAAAACAAACACATGGTAATGGGCAACATGTCAGTATTTTAGCAAGCAGATTCAGTTTTTCATGAATTTCCTAGAGAAAGAAAAAAAATCTCATTTAAACCTTTTCTTTTAATGAAAATAAAATAATCCAGAAAAAGATACTACTGTTAACTTATCATTGTTCATTTTTTAGCAGAAAGATCACCCATCCCCCATCAATCATCAGATCTAAAATTATTAAATCTCTTCCCATCAGAGAAAGAACAACAAAATATTCAGGTAGAGACACTATTTAAAATCCTTATAAAGAAACACTCTCACTATTAAAAAAAATTCTTACTTTTCCTATTTTGTGAAAATGTTTAAACAGTAAATTGTAGTTATCTCAAAGGCCTAGATTTCTTTGAGAAGACCTCAGAAGATTTATGGTCAAATAAACTAGATTCTGGAGAAACTGTCAATAGCTAACCAAAATACCATGATAGTATCATGATTCTAGCTACCAATCTCCTTCATAGAGCAACGACTGTCAAATTTAATAATTCAAAAGAAAACAATGGACAACATTAACTTCTAAGGCATGTAAAACTAAATATTGTAGCTTGGACTGGGAAAATAGTACAAATGAAGAATTTTCCAATTTCTGTCAACAGGCAATTAACACTTATAGTTATTTTTCTTACGCTTTCTTTAAGGCTGATGGGAGGTGAGAGTAACAGTATAAAGTCTCTCTAAAAACACAAAAAGCCTGGGAGCTTGAGATTAAGTCAACCTTTTCCCTAAAAGGGAAGGAAATGTAATTCATACATAATATACTTCTAAAACTGTGGGAAAAAATGTGAAACGATTAAATATAAACAATCTGATTATGACTTGAATCATTCTTTTACAAACTTACCTTTAACCTGAAGGACTGAAAATGTGACACTTAAAATTAAGCCAGAGAACAGCTACCTCTATTCCACAGCTATCACCAGAAGCTACACCACCTCCTCACCAGAGGATAAAATCTAGACAGTATTAAAGCATCTCTCAATTACACTTGGAATCACACACTGAATAGCTGTCTGCTCAGTGTTCTTTCACTTAAGCACCTCATAATGTGTGTGGGTGAGCCTGTGTTACGCAAAATAGGTAAGCACTATATAATTCCAGATTCTATTGGCTGAAGTGAGAATTCACTTCTCCCTCATCTCCTCCGTAAGGAAGTCTGTGGCCCAAAGGGGAAGAAACGGAAGTAAATGGGAAACACAGAACAATTTTTAACACAGGCTTATTTTCAAGTTATGGAATAAGGTACTTCAAAAGGGAGAATTCTATTTCTTAAAGGGCTGACTGAATTAACTATATAAATGCTCTAAAATGTCAGAAGTATAACTGAGATACTATACCTTTTCATGACATGTAACAGACTATTTTAACAGATTGAGTATTATACTCAATCTGTTAAGGAACACTCCATTTAAAACAAGAATCGATAATTCATATGTGAAGAAAGAATGCCTTATTAGCACTATCAAATCAGATTTTTTTGGTTTTGTTATCAACACTATATTATCCCAGGCATAAGAACAGGTGAAAATTCAATCACATTTTCAATTGATCATGGTTGTTTATTTCCAGCTTTATACTTTAAAAATAAATCAGATTCATTTGGTGCTCATGAACATGGAGAAATGACAGCAGTACCCAGAGGTGAGATGGGATTGTACAAGCTTCGTCAAATAGCTATTGAAGGCACCATACTTATCGACCTTAGCTGCTCTCTTAGATTACCCTACCTGTAAGTTCATTTGAGGAGTTACTGCCTGCTATACTTTCTCTTACTGCCATACCTTCTCTTAAGAAATGTTTTCTTATGGTGAAAGGCTGTGCAAGGAACTAATCTATTCCTTGACACAACCAAAGGTGAGCCTGCTTTATACTTAATTATACTCGAGATTTTTTTAAAGCATGCTAAATTAAGTCAGAGTAAATGCTGGTTCATCCCTGTTCAATAAGTTGCATACACAAACTTATACATACTATCCACCTATTATGCTGATATTCACAACTTGAGTCTAGGGGCCGATATTCTCTTATATAAAAATACTTTTGGTGGTCCTAAGTCTAATAATACTTTGTCACTTAATGCCTTGGCACAAGATGAACCACCCTGTACTTTATAGCAGCAAGTTTACTTCTGCTGCTTCCCAGCATTCCGCAACTGTGTCATATCCCTCCCCCAACTCCCCCCAAAGCTGTTCTTCAATAAATCTGCATAACATTTCTTTTGCTTCTGTTAGCAGCAGGCCCACATAGGTTACTGTGACATAAATCTGCTCAGGTATCCTACTTTTGTCCAATATAGATACACATCCGGTCCAGGAAACATCTTTACAAATGATCTGGACATAGTCTAAGATTTTGCTCTTTGGTGAGCCTGCCTTGTCATGTGATATTAGGCTAATGAAATTGCTCAAGAAGCCGGACATGACAGGTCCAGTACTCATACTAAATAGAATGCAGTTGTGATGGACTCTTTGTGCCACAACAAATACTAAACAGAAAGGAGATGTGACTGACCCTCTATTCCACAAAACCTTTAGACCAACATATTGACTCTCTTATTGTGGGAATATATTTCTTGCTCAACTCCTAGGGCAACCGAAGTATTTACAGCCCATACACTATCATCATAAACTACTTCAACAATTGAAAGAGCATTAAGAATATAAAAATTCCTTATGTATTTTGAGCTCTGTATTTATACAAAACAGTCTGAGGGAATATATTTTTCTTAAAGAGCTCTAACAAGACATTAAAAACAAAACCTCTATATATTTCCTGAGTATGATGAACTATTTTTATAACAGGACAGAGACTCATACTTATAAGGGAAAGAAAGGCTAGAATTAAATTTTTAAACTTTTCTTTCCCAATCTGAATTATGACTTTTTTTTCGGTAAAGAAACTTTCCTTTTGCTTTTCACATTGCTTTATTTACAATGATGTTTGATTAATAACATCAGGAAGGCCACGTCAAATACAAAAACAAAACTGTTTCTTGGCTAGTGAGAAGTTATCAAACTTTGGCAAATGAACCTGAATCTAAATGACCTTTACCCTACTCTCCATATCTGGCACGGCTTACAGGTGTCTTAAAACTTCCTTGTCTTCATGTACAATGCCTGGACTTTTGGCAATAATCTCAGTTAAGGTCAGAGACCAATGATAAACTCCCAATACTCTGAAAATGTTTAAAAATCATTCCAGAAAAAAAAAACCTATACAAAACAAAGTGCACTTACCTTATAATTTCTATGCCTTTTAAGATCCTTTTCTTATTTTTTTAGTTGTAGCCTAAGGTTTTGATTTCACCTTTGTACACACCTGACCTCTGAGAGCTTTGCTTCTTCTTTAATGATCTCTGAATACTTCCAAGGATGCAATGAAGAACTCATTCCACACAGTCCCTTTGTTTCTAGCCACACCCACAGCTGCTGTGTAAATTATTTCGTCCTTTACTTCCACCTCACTGATGACACTTAGGTCATGTTCCTCTAACCCATAGGCAAACTCATATAGATGGCATTTGTTATTCTACAGTAAGTCTTTACGAATATCCACATGTGCCCAGTTTTTTACTTGCCAAATCCATGTAACTACAATCCTTTTGAGGAAAGGTACAGTGCAGCCTAAGATTTTTCAACAAGGCATAACTCTTCCTTGTTGGAGGTAGGAAGAAGAAAAAAAACTCATTGGTTTTACTGCATTATACAATGACATTTTAAAGCTGAAAAGAATCTTAAAGACTATCCTCTTCTTGTTCAGTTTTCTTTTCAACTCCCTCATTTTATAGACGAGTAGAAAGTTATATCTAGGGAGGGTAAGTGACTTGATGAAGGGCATTGGGTTAAGTAGTGGAGCTAACTAACAAATCTTTTATTTTTATGTTAGTTTTTTTCATTAGTTTTTTTTTGGAGGCAGTACTACAAATGCTAAAAAACAGAGCAGATAATATTTGCATAATATTTACCTTATGTTATGTAAATATTATCACATAGATGGCCAAATATTCACCTTCAGCTCTAGTCTTTACACTGTGTTGTTAAAATTTTATACTACAAGAAAAAAGCTGAAAACTAGACAAATAAAAATGATGACAGGCATATTATGGAGATTTGTTTCTTTTGGCACAATAGAATTAGCTGTTCACACTTGCACTTTGTGGACTTTGCTAACCTGGAATCTCCTTAAACAAATCAAAAAAAAAAAAAAAGTAAGTATCGATAGTACTGCCACAGATGACCCACATAATGGGAAATTTAACTTTGGGTGGTGAACACATAATGCAATATACAGATGATGTATATAGAATTTTACACTAGAATTCTATATAATTTTATTAACTAATGCCACCCTAGTAAATTTAATTTAAAAAAAAGAAAAAAATCAGTTCATTGTAAACAAAAAGTCTGACAACAATGATCAATTTCTCCATATATCTGGACAATGGAGAAAATGTCTTTATAATATTTTTTTCAACAGTGGATAGACTACCAAGCAAGATAAGAAAAAACATTCCCTTAAGCATATTAATTTGCAAAAATCCAGGCTGTTACAACATAATCCTTTTGCTGATATTTATTGAACTACAATAAAACAAGGGAGAACAAAAGCACAAACCTATCGAATACCAAGCCATTAAGAGTTGATGTGAAAACATCTTTAAGAGGCACAATTCTGTATAAATATTGGGAGATTACGCTTTAATAGATTACGAGATCACAGAGATATTTCTTAAACAACATTCGGTCAAGTTTTTTAACATTGATGAATATAATATGGCTTGAATTGGAAATCGATGTCTTCTAGAATTTTGTTGTGTTAAAAATATATTCATTTAACGCTATTTTAATTGTTTTTTTTACTTCCAATAAGACTTTGACTGCAACAACTTCCATTCTGCTAACTACAGTTCTTTTCCCTGTTGTCAAAGGATTGCTGTACTTAAAACTGGCACCTAGAAAATCTAGGTTATTGCCTCAGCTAACATTTCAAAGTAAGAATTTAGTTTCTCCTGACTACGTTTGTTAGGACTGACCACTCGACAGGAATGGATTCTTTTTTTTGAACTAGCTCTTCACGTTAATTTATCTTTTTTTTCCAGTTAGTCACCTCAGATAAAACAGGCTCTTCTCATTCACATAATTTAGAATCTATATTCTATACTCTAGATACCTGAAAAGAAGGAACACTATTAAATTGAGTTGCCTTGTAATTTCAGCTCAGGCTAAGACTGAATAGATGAAAAACAATCAGTTTTCTTTATAATACTGCCTTAAAATGAAATTTCTAAAATTGATGTTATAAGAGCTTAGGGGATAAGGAACGACTTTCTGATTGGAAAAGGTATATAAAATGGTTCTTGAAATATTAAAATATTTTACAGTTAAGTAGTAAACATACATAGATTGCCTACAATGGGTCAGGTACTGTGCTACGAGTTATAGATACAAAAATTAAGTGAGAAATATTCCTATCTTAACAGAGCTATTAAAATTAGAAAAAAACTTTCCCCCTATTTTTCTAAGATTTCCTGTTTTTAATATATGTCTTTTAAGTAAAGTTATACATGATACACTTGTTTTTAGAAGTGATCAGATTTGCAAATGTACTTTTCCAAAGTACTAATACAATTTTAACTAGCATCAACATTTCTTTTTCTGTCCCACTAGAGAGAAAAAAAATTTTTTTTAAACAGGACCTCGAAATGTCCTAAAATTTTACATTTTTAGCCAAAGTTACAGACCGAGTTGAACTAATGTGACATCTATAATGAGTTTTAAAAAATTCTTAATTTGCTTCGATTGTTATCTTTAATTATTTGTCTTAATTATGTCTCCTGACTTTACTGGAGTTTTATTGTAGAATATATGATAGTATGTTTAGATTTCTACACATATCTTTGAATTCCATTTAGCTGATAATTCTCAGCAAGAATCTCCTCTATTAATATTTTCACATACTAACATTTGTCAAAGCAGTGGGTTTAATCATGTAAGCTAACATGATTATTTTTCATAATAGAAATAAACAAGATTCTAATTGACAAATCGTTCTTTCACTTTGAGGCCCTGACATCGATATAAAAGTGCTGATATTTGGATCTGTAAGTTTGGCGGAGTTTTTGTTGTTGTTGTTTTACACCTTTGACCAAAGAGTATCACTGTGTTTACTGAGCCAAGTATCTACAAGGACAAATAGCAAAGCTTCCTATTCATTCTAGCTAAATCAATTAGGTTATTCACACATTTATTGAATACTTGCCAAAAGCCCTTTTTTTGGTACCAGTAAAAAGCCATATTATAATAAAGGTTTATTTTGTTTTGGAAAAAAGCCAGGGTCCTCAAATTCACTGTGTTAACTTTGCAACTCTTGCTTCACTTGCCTTCAAAATTATGTAGGTGGAGGAAAGAAACCAAGACATTCAGAACAAAATGTGAAGTCAAGGGAAATTTTTAGACAGCAATAAATTGTGAAAATGACTTAAACTCACTGTTAGAACAATCTTTTATAGAGAAACATAAATGTAGGCACTTTAATATACCTTTGACATTCGATGAAAAAATACTAGGCTCAGAATACCATAAATTCAGATCTTATTTGTTTAAGCTAATTTGGGCTCATTTTCATATAAATAATACCTCAATAAACTGTAATTAAAATCATATTTGAATAGGTTTTGTATAATTGCTATTCTTAATAAATCATGAAATATATTATTCCTTTTATGATTATAAAAATGTTCTTCAGACTATAAATTTTCGAAGACCACTCAAAGTCACACTGCATTTTGGAAAATCCACTTTAAGTAAACCATACTATATCTGTGAAACTCACTAATACCTATATAAAAACCAAACAAATAAATACATTGCTGATTCTAAAAGATGCAGAATACAGTCTACTTGCTAATATTGCTGTTCTATATACAGTCACAGGAACTTAATGACTCTAATGTTAGGTTAACCTAGCACCATCTAAGGCAATGTACAGACTATTAAGTTTTTATTTAAATCATTACTTACCTCCCTAGAAACAATGTAATTTTTGTTAGAAATGATTCTCCACTCTTATACTACCAAGAATTATTGTAGTGGCTAAAACGGAAAGCTCCCCATTTGACATGTCCCAATAAGCTCCATTACTTCTGATTTTTATATTTTAAACCATATGTCTTTTGGATCCACCATAATTGAAATTCTTTCCAACTTTTTCTCAAATTTAAAGTGACATGGCTATCCCTGTCTATGTTACATTTATCACTGAATATATAATAAATACTCAGTAAACAATTGTTTTAATGTTGTCATTACTTACCTGTAAAATAATCTAAGGTTTCAAGATCCATTTTACATAACTTTTCCAATTAGGAAGTCCCCTTAAACTCTATATCCAGCTTTGTAATATAGTTATGTATGACCTTGTGCTATCTTCTATTAAAGCTGAAAACTCTCTAAAGGATAAACTTTGTCTTGATCATTTTGCAGCACTTAATAATAAAGGAAAAATAGATGTTAAATATGTTTAAGTTATATCTTATGGAGTCTGCACTTTAATTTGGTGGATGATAAAGCATAAATATTTCTATGGTATCAAGAAATTTAAAAGAAAATATTAAAATTTTCTAAAGACTGTAGAATGTTAAAACATTATGGGGATGAGCATAGTCATTCATATATATAGTAATGTAACATAAGAAAGAAAGGTGCTATCTAAATGATTACATAAGAGACTGGAATGTAAGTATCATTTTCCACTTCCTTTTATATTTTGGGGGTTAGAAAGTAAGAGTAACCACACAAGGGCTATCTTATTATCCTTTTCAGTAAAAATTGAGTTTTCCTTTTCAGACTAAAATCAGTCATAGAAATCAATACATAAAGCCTTTGCTAGTGTCTTCCATCACTCCTTACTCCTAACTCCAACTCTCCCCAAGATCCTGAGTTTCTCTAGAACAGAACCTTAGTATGTCATGATTATGAATTTCTTGATCCAATGTCCCAGTCTGCTCAAGGCCTTGAAGTGTTAACCTAGAAGAACGTTAATCTATAAAGACACTGCCTTATATCACAAGAACTATCAATAAATTTGATTACTACAGCTAATAGGAAAATTAATAGTATGAGATTTGTTAAAGTGGCACCAAATTATATTTCAATATATTTTCAAAGCTCTTAAGAGGTGAAAAGTCCTAGCAACTCTCATTTAAACCAGTAATTTGGAAGTGAAATCATACAAATCCCAAATTAGTGCTAAACACTAAAACTCAAAAAAAAAAAAAATCGACCTGGTCTTTCCTAGTTGTGTGCTAACCTTTAAAATGAAAAAGGGAAACACTATCAAGTGTTAAAGACATCTACTTTCTGCTGCTCAGCAAACATTTAATCTTCCTGTGGTATAATGGTATCTTCATTTCCTTTTTGGAAATACATACAGTTTACGTATATCTGGTGGAATTGATTACGCCCTCAAACTCAAACTCGATGGCTGGACACATGGCTCAGTCCAAGTAAGAGCTTCATTTCCCCTGTCTACAAGGGGAATAGCCAGTCTGAAAAAAATGAGATGCAGTGAGACCTCTGCTGGGTCTTCTAGGAAAAGATGGTCACTCTTTCCAGACACACAAGAGACTGTGAGGACTTAGGGGCTGAAGGGATTGAAGTTATCTTTTACTCATGTAGGGCTGGAGAATAAAGCCAACACTGTGGAAGCAGTGCTAAAAAACGTAAAGAAATCAAGTCCTGATGACATTGTTTGAGCCTTGGGTGGAGGCATTCTTGAAGCCACACCTATCCCAGGCTAGTTTATACAAACCAATAAATCTTTTCCCCATTTAAGCCAGTTTGAGTGGAGTTTTATGTCACAATATAAAGAGTCTTAACTGATAGAAACACTATTTTAAGTGTAATTGTTTCCAGAAACACTATTTTAAGTGTAATTGTTTCCACAAGAATAAATACACTAGACCTCAGTTTCAAAAACAAGGTACAAAAAAAATCACCTTGCTTCATAGATGATTCTAGTTTTTCAAAGTCCAATCTCAAGAACTCCTTGCTAAGTTCAAAGGCTACAAGACTTTATATCTTCTGCTTTATACTGTCCTAACACAAAGGAAATTTTTTTGGGGTCACAAATGAATGAATAAGAATAAAAAGCCAACAATGGAAAAAAGAAATAACAAGTACAGGGGGAGCAAATCATCTATAGAAGCTGTAAATAGTAACCAGATGTGTGTTTTTATTAAAGGCCTAAATAAGAGTCAGAGACTAAAGCTGATACTATTAAGCATATTCAACTACATATTGACTAATGCAAAGATATCAAAATACTAAAATCAAAGTTTCTATTGAAAAAGCAGCCAATAAAATCAAAATTCAAAGGAAAACTCCTTGGGAAACTGAAATAGACAAATCACTATATAATTTCAAAAGAGGTAATACTTATACCAAAATTACTGATTTTAAATATTCTGTAAATATGACATACTATTGATTCAAGTCATTCTAAAAATGTTTAGAAAAAGAAGATTTAACAGAGTATGTAAATTGCAACAACTAAAGATATGTAAGAGTAATATGGAAGTAGTACTTCTACTTTCCAGGGATCTTGGTGACTTAACTAACAAGAAAGGGAGAAAAACAAACAAAGCATAGAATAAAACATTAAGATGAATATCTTTGTGCTTCTCAGATTAACTGAAGTGAGCTTTTACTTGCGTATTTTAGATCTACATTTTAAATACCAGGTGTGAATGCTCTTATAATACTCTTATGATCACAATGAGACTATTACTATAGAGTCTGTGTGCAAAAGGATGAGATAAATTATCATTAGTTGAATAAAGTAACAGAGTGGTTAAAAGAGTTCTGGAGTCAGACTGTCTAGGTTTGTCTCCTGGCACTATCATTTAATAGCTGTGAGACTTGGACCAACTTCACTAAGGTTCATTTTCCTTACCTGTAAATCTAAGATAATATAAGTAAATAATATTAACATGTATGCAGTGCCTATCATAATAAGTACCGGGCATTTTACAAAGATCTTTACATATTAATTCTTTCACTCCTAATAATGTTCTTAGGAGATAAATAATATTACCATTTCTGTTTTACAGATGAAGAAACTGAGGCCCAGATTAGAGAAATTACCCGAGGTCACATAGCTATCTGGGATGAAAACCTGAGAAGTTCTGACTAAGAGTCTATACTTATAATCATTATAGTCTATTACCTTTCGATAACATATTACCTACCTCAAATGATTGTTATGAAAATTAAACAAAGTGCTTAGCATATAATAGTAGCTCAATAAAAGTTTATTGTTACAATTCTTCTGATATTCAATTTCTCTTTATTTGAATATTTATATTATCAATTATTTAGAAATGATTATTTTAGTATAGAAACTACTCTTGCTAAACAGAAATTTTTAGGGAGAGGGATAATTCTGGAAATTAATTTTTATGAAGTAATAAATCACTCTTCAAAAAATTCTTTAGTCTGGTACTCCTGAGGCTCCCGCGAATTTGAACTTGGGCATGGGAATCTGTGGTACCTTTGAGACATCCATGGGGAGATTTAGTAATATTTACCCATATGGGAAACACAAACCTGGAACTCTTCAACATACAGATGAAATTAAATTACCTTGGAGTAAGAGAAGAGAGCCTAAGACTAAGTCTTGAGGAATTCAAAAATTTAGTAATCTGAAAAAGCAGCAGCATCTCTGGAAATAAAAAAGTAACAGCATCAAGCTGTGTGTGGTGTAAAGTGAAGCATGTTTTAAAAAGTAGGAAAATGTGGTCGACAGTGTCAAATATGCTGCTGAGACTTTGCAATATGGAGATAATAGGTGATCTCCACAGCTATTTCAAATAATTAAATTTTATTATTTTATTTAGAGCATACTTACATATCTTTTTATCAAGAATAACAAGCAAGCATTTGAGATATGTTTATAATTATACTGGATCTACCTTCCTACTATCTCCAGCCCCCATAATGCCCATCTACCAAAGACACTATTGGTGAGGCATTCTGTAATGGAACTACAGTCTAATGGCATTTTCCTGATTTTAAGTTAAGCACCGCATTAGGCACTAACTAGGAAGACCTCTCCCCCCGCAAAAAATAAAAATTAAAAAAAAAAAAGAAAAAAAAAGAATGAAAGAAAAAGAAAGAAAAAACAACAGCATTCAGTTCCTGTTTTCAGGAAACTTATGTAAGATAATTTAATTTCAATATAGTATAGTAAAAGCAGTGTCTCGACTCCACAGAAACAAAGAACATTCATCCCAGTTCAGGGGGTGGGGTTTGACTGCTTACAGACAAACAATATCCACTCGTTCATTTTCTGAGTAGCTCTTATGTACCTTGTATGCTAGATCCTGGGAACACAAAAATAAGCTTAGTTAGACCTCTGTACCCGTGTAATTCATGGTTTAGTGAAATATGTCCAGACATGTTAAAAGAGAAATTCTAATACAATGTGGTAAGTGCTATAACAGGTATTAACCAAATGTTAACTAAATAACAATAAAAAGGCCTGAGACCCTAACCTAAAACTGGCTGAGCTGGAGAAGACTCTACAGAAGGATAATACTCATGATGGGCTTTGAAGGATGAAAAGGCCCCAGCCAGAGACATTTATTCCAGGCAAAGGGAGTAACATATGCAAAGGTTCAAAAGTGTTTTGAGAACAGTAAGAATTTCATTATGACTTAAGCACAGTAATGAAGAGAAACTGAGGGAGAAGCTAGAGAGGTAAGAGAAGGTCAAAAGTCCAACTATTTAAGAACTTTATAAGCCAAGACAGAATTTGGAACAGATTTTACAGCAAATGGGGAATTAGAGATGGGACTGACATAATTACATTTATTCCACCCCCTGCTCCAACCTGTTCTGCCCCAATCTTTCTATTTCTGTAAATGGTACCACTATTAACCCAGTGATTGCTCATACTGAAAACCTGGAAGTCCTTAATACCACCTTCTTCCTCATCCTCCACATCCTGTCCATTACCATGTCTTATTATTTCACTACTAAAACATACTCAACTCTCCTGCTCTTTTTTGTTCTGCTCTTTATTGTCCTGCTCTTTGCCTAGCTGTCTCCTCATTCTCGAACACTTGAGATAGCAGCTTAAGTGTTCAAGAGTTAAGAACTGCTTTCTCTGACCACCCAATATAATCATTATTCTCTCTCATAACACCTTGTTCTGATTTACTTGTATTTAAAACTATCTCCCTTCCTAGCCTGTGATTTTCATTAGGAAAGAACTGTCTCATTTTGTCCTCTCACTGTATACTCAATGCCTGCAGTGTCTTCTACATAGTAGGCATTCAAGAAATATTTTTTTAAAGACTGTGTGGGAAAATAACTTTGAAAGCAGTATGGAGGATGTGTGAAGAGGAGGAGGAGGAGGTGAGAAACGTGAAAAGACTAGTACCAGCGAGAACAGATAAAAACAGCCCAGGTGAAAGATTATGAAGAGCAAACCTTGTCAAAATGATAGAAGTAAAAGATAGAAAAAGCAGTACTTGAGAAACCAAACCAAGGCAGAATCAACAGGTTCCTGACTTGGGCATGTAGAGAGTGATCCATTAACTTCCATTAGGATTGACGGAGGCAGAACAGATAAGGAAAGAAAAATAAAGAGGTCTTTTTTGACCATGGTAAGTTTGAAGAATTTTAGTTAATATACACAGAAGGGAGGTCCTGGGCTGGGGACAGATCGTCCCCTCTCTTTTTTCTCCTCTACTAAACCAAATCAGGGTGCCAATAATAATAAAAATACTTTCCAATTTTTGAGCATCTACTTTGTGCTTGACACTGAACTGAAAGCTTTGTATAATATTTCTTTTCCTTTCAAGAATCTTACTAGGAACGCATTCAAAGCTTTGAGAAGTAAACTGAGTCAACTGCCCAAGGGAACAGAGCTGCTAATCAGTGGGGGAGAGGTATGGATACAGTTTTCTTCAAACCAAAGCCTCTTTCTATTACACTAACCTCTAACTTGAATGACCACCTATGAAGTTGGTTCTGGAAAGGGAAAACCAGCAAAGCTAAAGAAGCTATCAGACTGAGAAAATAGGGAATGAGTCTAAGAACAAGAGACTGCGAAAAGAACAAGTTTAATAAAACTTGATGTAAACCAGCTAGAGACAAAGAAGTAATGATTTAAAGACCTTCTAAGTCAGAAGGGGCCTCATACTATCATGTACTTCTATAAAGTGTTGTCCATGGCACACAGCAGTAACGTATCTGGGAGATTGTTAAAAATGTAGAATCTCAAGGCCCATCCAGACTTACTGAGACTATGCATCTCAATATGATCCACAGGTAGTTCTCACAAGACATTAATGTTTGAGAAGCACTGGCCTAATACCATTGCATAGATGAAGACACTGAACAGGTTAAAAAAACAGTTTGTTTGAACTCTAGTCTCTCAGTCTTGTATTGATTCTGCTTCTTTAGGTTCCCTCCAAACAGACACAATATAACTCTGAACTTCATTAACCTGAGGTTTTGGCCACAGAAACATTTAGGAGTTGAAATGAGTTTAAATCAGGTTTTTACTGACCATTTTGATTTGTTTCCACTCCACCTGGAATTTTAAGTGCCCCCATGAATTTTCTCCAATCATTTTTTTTAACATCACAAATGTCTTAGTCCATTCAGGCTGCTATAACAGAATACCGTAGACTAGATGGCTTATAAACAACAGAGATTTATTTCCCACAGTTCTGGAAACTGGGAAGTCCAAGATCAAGGCACTGGTAGATTCAGTGTCAGGTGAGGATCTGATTCCTGGTTCACTGAAAGCTATCTTTTTGCTGTCTCCTCACATGACAAAAGGAGGGAGGGATTTCTCTGGGGTCTTTTATAATGTCATTAATCTCATTCAAGAGAGCTCAGCTGCCTTCATTGCCTAACCACCCCTCAAAGGCTCTACACCTCCAAATACCATCATAATGGAGATTAGGTCTCAACATATGAATTGGGGTGGAGGGGCAAAAATCATTCAGTCTATTAGTACTACATGAAACACAAACATGCTATAACCCTGACTATAAAGAATTCTTCAGTTCACACAGTAAGTTTCAGTCCTGAATGCTCAATGTGAAGAAGCAGTAAAGACACAGAAACTAGAGACATTTTATATAGGCAAATCATTTAAAGTCATAGTAAATCATTTATAGTCATGGAATCATGGAATATGGAGCTGGAAGAGACCTTACAAGGTTGAGATGACAGAGAGAGTTCATCTAGAATGCCAGCCATACAGCTGCTGACCATGCTGTACCTAAAAGGAGTCTGAAGCTGGTTTGGGGTCAGTGATTAGTTATATTTGCCATGGGCTGATTCTAAAGAAGGCTATCATAGAGTTGCTGACCTTAAAAGATAAGGAAACTAAGGACCGGAGGTTAAGAGAAATATATGAGGCACATAATAAATGGACCCGAACTCTAGGTCTGTTGACTTCTGGTATAGTGGTTTTTATCCCAAATCACACTGCTTCTCCTGATACATTTATTCGATAAAAAAATAAAATGATTTTCATGTAATAGATAATAAAAATCAAACAAATTAAAATTTAACTGGGAATAAACAAGTCCTCGGAATTTACAAGTCCTATAATAAAGATTTACATGTACATGTAAATAAATTCAGAGGCTTAAATGAAACCCACAACCTCTAGGTTGTATCATTATAATCAATGAATGATCTCTGACTCAGATTGTTTTCTGACAATTTTACTTTATGGTGAATTTTTCCATGTGACAATTCTGTAGAGTTGATGATGATGCAGGGAACCTAGGTGCTATGATGGAGCTTTCAATTTAAGAAGTGGGTGGAGAATGAGGGGGCATATTGAATCATTAACAGCCTACTCAGTTCTGAAACCTAGCAAATCCTTTTTGGAAGCCATTTTAAAGACAGCTTCAAGAGGCAAATTCTGGCTAAAGCCTTAAAAGACTGATCTGTAAGAGCTGAACTATACACAAATAAATTGGCATGCCATTTCTAAAAGAGACACAACAAAGAAGCTTCAGAAAATTGGGATTTTCTTATTGTTGAATAAATGTCTCTGATGAATTGAAAAAAAGGTCTGGTATCACAGAAGTTACAGATCTGTTCTATGTTGAATAGTTTAAGAGTCCACCTCACAATTCATTGCTTCTTTGAGGACTAGTTCAGAGACTGAATTATCCCATTTTAAATGAAAATTACAGAAAAGTAATAAGTAAATTTAAAAAGCTTTCAGATACATGAAGTCTGTCTATAGTACTGTGGTTTCTAATTAGAAGCAGGTAGTACTTTACAAAAGACACATTTTTAACACATTTGCTCATGAGTGATAAAGTTAACTAGTTTTGTAATTTGGAATGTTTTGGTCTGTTGGTAAATTTAAAAGTGTGGTGGTGAGAAACGATTTGAAGAAAAATCCATTGTGTTAACTGTAGTCTAAAATGAAAGGAAATCAGCTTTTAGTGCTTCCAGTACATGCAGTCCATTAAATTTGGCGTAAACCCTGAGGAACGTGAAGTACTGTGGATATATCTGCCGAGAACCAGGAATACAACGCTAGGGTTCTGAAGAACCAACAAAGCACTTCCAACTGTTTTCACTTGTTAAAAAACAAAACTGAACTTCAATATGCCTTCTAAAGATTAAGCCAACTATGCTGAACACTACAACAGGCATCTACCAAGTAGCAAAAAATCAGGGCCAATCACCTTGGCCATGGATGGAAGGAGAGAAGTTACAAACTTCTTCACCACATTAACTGACCTTTTTATCCTTTCCTCTTGACTGTCAAAAAGCTCAACAGAAGTCCAGGCACAGTTTTTCCCCAAGGCCATTTACAATTAACCTAATATTACAGTGATGATGAAGATCCTGTTTATTTGACGTTTTTGGAAAATATAACATATACCAAGAGCTGAAAAGAGCTTTTGAAATTCCACTATGCTATTAATTCCATTATCAAATATTGCCAGTTTAGGTATCAGTTCTGGACAAATGTAGGATTAACTCATGAGGATTTAAAATTAGTGAGTTTATTACTGTTTCCAATATTATTCAGTTCAAAAAGTAGTGCATCCTATACGTCACACAGTTATCTTAATCTACCGTCTCTCCCACAGAATAGGCACCAATAACAAGGGAAAGAAAAGATAAAGTTACATAGGTAAGACAAAAAGGAAAAGTATTACATCTGTCCAATATGTAATTTGTTTAAGGCCCTTAATTCACTCCAAGCCTACATTATAAGTATACAAAATAGCAGACAAATGTAGAAAACTGTGGAAGAGCAATGGGCACTACTAAGCTGGCAAAGGAAGATAAACAGCTACTGGAAGAGCGATGAAAAGATGAAAGTGAGAGATGACGTGAGAGAGGCAGGGATATGGAATACAAGTATCTTGTAATGTATAAGCTGAAAAAGAATAACCTGAAACCTGATGCTGCAAAAATCTATAGAGCTGAATAAATGGAATTTTTAAATAATTCTTAATTGTTAACTATCATTATTAATAATTCCAAATTAAGTACAGGCTTTATAGTGGTCATAATGTTTAAGTCAACATGAAATATATATAATGTTCCTTTTGCAAAGCAACTTTTTTCCTTGGAATAGAGGCTGTACTATTACAATTCTGTGTTTCATTTGTAAATTTGCATCCTCAGCTCATTAGGTCATAGACATTTTGGATCCATGGTCATGTTTACGATTTTGTGAGAACCAATTTTTTTCTTTCCTTCCTTTTCTTTATCCCTCCCCCTCTCTCTTTCTCTTCCTCCTCTATCCTGTTATTTATATATTCCACAAAAACAAAAATGAAAACCAGATTCATAACCCTACTACCAAATCAACAGACTGAAAGCTATTTTTAAAAGGAACCCCACATTAATAACGTCATCGTAGAATTTCAAAGTTCTTCATGAAAAATTGCCATTTTTATTTTACAGATGAATTAAGGATAGCCTGTTAAAGACTTTCAGGGTTAAGGGAAAGCCCAGGAATTAAACATGGGCTCTGTGTTCCATCCTAATAAGTTAATGTTTAAAACACATTAAATAATCCAGCCTCACAGCTTCATCCTGGTAATATGTAGAGTAAATGAAGAAAGAGTCTGGCTACCCATCTGTACACACACATATACACATATGTACAGCAAAGGAACAAAAACTGAATGAATTAAAGAACTAGATTCCTAATAATTTTCTAAAAAACATTTAAACCTGGAAGCTTTGTTGAAGTGTTCCTTATACATTTATATACCTATATTCTTAGTGGTCACTATGCGATTTATTATATAATAAAGGTTCACAAATTCTACTTTCTTCCATTAAATTCTGCATATTATTGGCTAAAAATACAAAAGAAAACATTGTGCCCTACCATTATGCATAATTAACTAGAAAAAGAATGGTTTTATTTATTCAATGTTATCAGTAGAGTAAAAATCATTTAAAAGTTTAGTTTTTCAGGTTAGAAAATGTATTCCTGTAAAAAATGATTCCTATAAAAAACCATTCAAAATTAGTCATCTCTTCATGTATATTGTCACGTGAGTAGAATATGTAGAAAATCCATGTTTATAGAGGGTTTTGGGGGGGGGCTTTAAAACATTTGAAGGGTAAGATCCAATTTTTCTATAATTTTAATAATAAAGACTTCAAAACAGTTCTTTATGGGAAATCAGCATGTTCTTGAAACTACTAACCCGATAATTGAAGCACGAATAAAAAGACCTGAGAGCCAGATTCATCTAGCTAAAAGTATGCTAGTCTTTCAGTTCCACAGTGTGTGACATAGCAACAAGAAAGTTATACAATTTCATTATAAATGCCATCTCTTCAGTCTTGAATGTATGTTACAAATGAGCTTACCTGCATAACTACTTTGAGTACTTAAGTATTAAGAAATGGTCATGGTCTTGTTGTGTATAAGTGTATATGTTTTAATGTATCAAACAGAACTTAAATATCCAAACAAAGCCTCATCCATTTTAGTCACTTTCAAAGGTTATAGCCTTATTCTAAACGATGCTACAATTGTCCAGAACATTATTAAAACTCCTTTTTAATCTATGGATGGATTTGATTTTTACAAACAGTAATTGCCTTCCCAGAATGGATCTGATTTTAGAAAGAGCCTAAAGTTATTCCTTATTTTCATTCTGTCAAAATCCTTTCTGAGTCATATCTAATAAATAAAATGAGATATCATGTGACTAATACTCCCATTTTCCTTAAAAACAAGAAGCAAATATAAAGTATATATAGTAATGAGCTATTGTCTTAAACTGGCTAGGAAAGCAATTTTTTGAACAGTTCCAAAAATATTTTGAGTAATGCTAATATTGTTGAAGTAAGTGTATAGCTTCAAGGGTGACTAAAGCAGACTTATTTTGAATGTGCATAAAATAAATATCCTTACTTTAAAGCAAAGATGGACAACCAGGCCCTACTCAATCTGGTCTCCTCTACCCTGCCTTTATCTTTCTGACTTAATTTCCTGCTACGCTCTCTCACTCTAATCCAGCCACACTGGTCTTCTTGTAGTTTCTTGCATTCTAGTCAAGCTCCTGTCTCAGGGCCAGCTGTTCCTTCTGCCTAAAATGTCTTGCCCAAGATTACCTGCAAGACTTACTCCCTCACTTCTTTCAGGTCTTTACTCAAATATCTATCACCTTCTCAATGAGGTCTTTTCTGCATCTTCCTCCCTCCCCAAACTCACATCCCTTCTTTATTTTCGTGTGTGTATGTAATACTACTCATTATATAAATTTTCAAACATACACAAAATTAGAGAGAATATAAGAAATCTCATGTGTCCATCATCTACCTTCAACAATTTTCAATAATATAGACCATCTTGTTTCATCTATGCTCCTTTCCCCTCTAAATTATTTTAAATTAAAAATCCTGATATCATCATAGTTTAATTCATAAATACATTGTATTTCTAAAAGGTAAGGACTCTTGTTTAAAAACTGTAACACATTACCACAAAGAAAAAAATTAACAATTCCTTTTCACCAAATATCCAGTCAATGTCCTAATTTCCTCCAAGTTTTCATAAATGTCTTCTTACAGTTAGTTTGCTCAAAGTAGGATCTAAGTAAGATTGGTCCACACTGCATTTGGTGGATATGTCTTTTAAGTCTCTTTTAATCTTATAGTTCCCTTTCCGTCTCTTATTTCTTGCTATTTCTTGCTATTTATTTCTTGAAGAAGCCAGGTCATTTGTCCTTAAAACATTAAATATTTTATTTATTTATCTATTGTCTATGTCATATTATTAGAATGTGAACACCACAAGGCAGGGATTTTAGCCTGTGTAATAGCAGCATGTAAACCAGTGCCTGACACTAAAAGGCATGCAATAAATACTTGAGGAATATTTAACATTTATGCCAAAGGTCTACTGTCCACTCAACAGCAGAAATTGCTAATCACAGGTACTCTTTCCTGCTGAGTCTAACTAAGGACTCCCAATTTTCTGAATAATGTTCAAACACTCTAGGCAGCCACCACCAAACAATCGGATTTGGTACCCAAAGTGAAATCTATTTATTATCCCTGCTTTCGCCCCCTTCGAAATAAGTGTACTTCTATCTCCAAAACAGATTCAACATACTTTGTATGTTGAATACTTTGTATGTTGAAACTGTGCTGAAGTTTAGCATGATAAATTACTGTCTTTCTTGTCAAGTATGTTTAAACATTTCTTAGCTTATTTTACAATTTAGGGGAAAAAGCAAATTGTAGCCAAAACACTAACAGAAAAAAGAAACTGCAGAAGATGGTGGGAAACCAGGGGTACTACATATATTTAAAATTAGCGACATCCCAAGAGATTCATTATAAAATAAAATTAGCAATAAATTTTTTGAAAAGGAAGTAAATTGTATGTGTTTTGAATTAAAAACTTTTTTTTAAGAAAAACAACATGAATGACCAAGATTAACTGGGGGATGACGAATGTCAGGATCTTCCCATTTATAGGCACCAGCAACACATTCTATTTTTCTGTAAATGGTATTTTGAGCTGTATAAAAGTTGTTACAGAAGTGATACAAGGACTACTATATAGAACTCACTTTTTCGGAAATAAAAGTTTATTGTGGCAAAAAAATAAAAAATTAAAACATTTTGTACAATATTCTGAAAAAATAATGTCTTAGACTCATTTACAATTCATTTCTCTTAAATTACCTGATGAAGCTCTCTTTTCCTAAGTTTATCTCTGAAGAAAGCTATGCTAATTGAAAGGCTCCAATCAGATGTTCATATATCTCCAATACTTATATCTATTAAAAAAATCAGAAATTCCTTGACATTCACTCAAGAAATCTTGTGCTTTCCCTTTATTACCTGCAAATTCATTTGGTAACATCAAAAATTATGTAGGACCTACTATGTGTATAATATATTACGCAATTATTTTTAACCTCTGGAAGGAAAAATTATTATTAGTGGTCTTTCAAGATAACATTAAAAAAAAGCTAGTGGTATAACTTAAAATTATGTCAAGTTCTTTTGGTGACCAATATTTCTTATTTTGAGGTTCTCACACTTCAGTCTGGGGAAATTTTTCTCTGGCAGAGATCAAACTCAAACCAAGAAAACAATAAACAGCCACTACCACATGTGTAAAAAAATCTCCAACAGCCCAAATCCCTGGAAAGAATGATTTCTATTTACTTTTCCTGTGTGATCTATTTAGAGGGAATCTGAAAAGGATGGCTAGAAATCTATAAACAGAAAGTGCTAAGTGGAATTCACTGTTTATAGATTTTAGCTAGAATAATGTTGCCAGGACTCTTTAAAAACATCTTCATCAGGTTTCCTTCATTCTATTGATTGTCTTCCTTTTTTCTACTGGCTCTTAAATTTGTTGTATTCTCCTCAATTAAAAGACACAAATGTAACTTTTGGAATAACATAATTTTTCCAAAGAAACTCCTAGAACCATCTCAGTGCCACCATATACTTGTCATCATGGAATTTTAATATAGTTAAAATATATGTAATAAGACAATCCATATAAGCCTTTCTGATTTAACAAATACTAGGATAGTTTCATATTGATGTGCCATGGTTAAGATGTATATATTTGAGAAAGTTAGAAAGATAGTTTTAAGTTCTAAGTCTTTTGGCTTAAAATCTTTATCAGCTACAGAAATTTCTGAGTGAAAACCGTTATTCACAGAACTACTATAGTTCTTATCATATGACCTACTGAACACAGGTATATTCTGACGTATACTCTGAATACACCAGTGACATTTTGACAACCTGAAATGAAGTTGAAACAAAGTCAAATGGAAACATACTTAGGCTTCCCCTTGAAACTTGCCTCTGTACCATTAGGCAGTACTAGAGACTCAGTTCCCTGCCTTGTACTTTTCAGTCATTTCCTTTAAGGGGTCCCCCCAAAAATCAAGAAACCTGCGATGCCAGCTTTCGCTGGTCAACACTAACTTCTGCCTTTGGACTTTAGTGATTGAGCAAAGACATTGTGCTAGTAGCTTCCTTAAAGTAAAATACCTCTGATAAACTTGATTTGTAAATGCTACAGAAAAAGTTCAACATAACCAACTGTAAGATCACTTAAAGATAATTTTAAGGAGAGCACAGATTCCACATCCCTCCAAAAAATTTGCCACTAAGCCACGATTTCTATTTCACTTTTTTCAAGTCAACAATTAACATTACAGCCTTCCATAACACTAATAAAAAACTAGGTGACAGTTTTCTCCTTAAAAGTTGTAAATTTATTAGACGAGTCATTATAACCACTTCACTACATGCAACTTTCCATACATTTAACTGTTTTATTTTCCAATTGTTTTAAATTCAAGATCTATTTTAATATGTTACAGAAAGGGAACTAGTTAGATGACTGGGGGGAAAATATCAAAATAACAGATGTCTCACTTTCCTTTTCTAATGGAACTACCACAGTCTAAAATCTGGGGGCAACTAGTAATACAAAATTAAATTAAAAAGAATTTAAGATAAGTGAAAGTACACACGGTTACTACAGTTCTGACCATTATTCACCTCAGGAAATAACTAGGAGAAATGACGCTTGATTTAAATTTTTGGCACCTTCCAGTTTGGTTCAACTACCAAAATAAATAAACTTGTCCTCAGAGTTAAGTATTTTCCTTCAGAAGAGGCTGTTGGTATGAATAAACAAGGAATTCATATATTGTATTTACAGTAAGGACAATGTTTTGAGAGATGTATATCTGATCACCCTGGGAAAACATTTTGTTAGTTATAAAGAACACATCATAAACTGAAACAACTGTAGAAACTGAACCTCCTTCACAATTTAAAATTTTCTATTCACACTATTATGCAAACTAAATAATTTTTTAAAACTCTTACGTTTCCCCTCAATCATGAAATACATATTCAATGTTGAAAAAGACAAAGGCAGTTCTGAAACAAAAGATCAACTGCTATGAAAACAAAATGACATTTTGCAGAATAGGTACACAGTCTCAGAACCAAAACAAATAGACGACCTCTTCATACACTCAAAGCTTCAGCCTTTAGCACAACCAGCACCTATGGATAAAGTGCTCACTTAACATTTGTTGGTGACTAAATGATGGAAAGGTTGATGGTGCTGTAAAAACCAAGACCCATTTCCTTGTGTGCAGAGATTAAAATCTGTTAAACCTACATTTAAAAATCTCTGCCCTCCCACTCCATCATCGCTCTCTTGCCTTGTAAGAGACCTGCATGTACAAAAATAAAAGTAGATGGTGAGGTGACTTTATGATTTACAGCATTTTCCCCACTTGGAGCCTTTTTAAAGAGTCCTTTGAGGTTCTAAGAAACAAACACTATGTAAAAAGAGTTATTGTTTGAACTACCTAACAATTACCCAGACTTCTTTTAGACTTCTGTTAACCTATAAGTAAAATGAGCATCTTTAACTTTGGAGAACGAGTTCCTATTCATAAATGCTTTCAGCTTCTTAAATCCCAGGCGCGGTTGGCAGATCAAGCATATCCATCAATTAGAGGGCTCTTCCGGGCCTCAGTTTATCCACTTACAGAAACGGGCGTATTAACTTGTTTCTTTGGGGGCCCGGAGGTGTAATTAATCAGTGTTTTAAAATGCTGTGAGATCCAGAGATGAAAGGAAAGGCGAGAGCCACTCAGACATGATGACAATAATCATAACAATAAAAAGAATGACTAACTTAGAAGTCTGCGTTATGTAAGGAAGGAGAAAGAAGTTATCAGATTCTCACAAACAAAAGAAAAGCCTACCGCCCCCTTTGTTTCTTTCATTTCTCTCTTCCTCCCTACCCCCGCACAGCTCCCCTCGCGCAGCTGGCGGCCAGCGCTGGGCTCTGGGCTCGGACCCGGCCGCCGCGCGCCCCGCTCTCAGGCGGAGGGGGAGGGCGCGCCCCGCCGGCTCCTGACAAAGGCGCTTCCTCCTGCTAGGACGCGGGATGCAGGCGCCGCAAACTCCGCTCCTGGCCGCCTCCGGCGCGGGGGCGCGCAGGCGGCCCGCCACCCCGGGAAGCCGCCGAGGAAGTTGCGCGCCCACCTTGCCCGCACCCTTCACCAACCCCGCCGCGACCCCTCCCGCGGCGCGCTGCGGCCACTCACCGGACAACCGCTGGTGGCCGGAATCCCAGCACGGCTCCGAAACCCGGAGCGAGGGGGTGAAGTGTGCGTGCGCCGGTCGCGCGAGCAGACAGCGCGGCGTTTCGCCGCCGCCTTCCTCGCCAGCCGGCCAAGCCGGGCGACGGGAAGTTGGCCGAGGAGCCGAGCGCTGAGGGGCCGCGGGCGAAGGGAGAGGCGCGGGGTCCGCTTTGTGGTGCGCTCCCGAGGGCTCGACGCAAATCCGAGCGCGCGGCAAGGCTTGTGCTGCTGGTGGAGGCGGCGGCGGCGGCGGCGGCGCCCCCCCCGACGGTCCCTCCGCCTCACACCGCCTCTGGGTCACTGACACACACTCGGTGGGAGGGGAGGGGACTAGCAGGAGGGCGGGGCAGGAGGGAGGGGACAGGGCCGAGCCACAGCGGGAGGCGGTGCCGCGGCGCCTTGTGGTCTCTTGGGAGTTGTAGTTCCTCCACCGAAGAAAAAAAGGGATACATTGTTGAAGCGTCCCTCTCGCTCTGCACTGCGCATGCTCGGGGAGAGAGGGTCAGCCTCCACTGTTACTATGGTCACCGACACACTAAGGAAGAGAACTTGTTTAGTGCTGCTGACTGAACAAGGCCTTTCTTGTATTATGGTGCTGTTAGGTATCCCGCCCTTAGCTAGTCCTTCCTACTTCGCTCCACCCCCAACTCCTAGCCTCACCACTCACAAGTCCGCAATGAAATCTGGCATCCCGATATTTCGGTCTTCTCTGCTGTTTAATTTTAGTCCACAAATCCTGAATCACAAATACCCATTTCCTTCCCTTCCTTCAAGCGAAAACTTTCAGCCTTAGATTCATGGGTTTTGTTTGTTTGTTTGTTTGTTTGTTTGTTTTGTTTTACCTAGGACTTGTAGACATGTAGTTGCTTCTAGTAATTTAACAATTAGGTTATAAAACTGTTAGAATCAGAATCTGATTCGCTATCAGGATCTCATAATTAATTTCTTTACTTAGGCACATCTAACTTTAAGGCCAGCAGAGGTAAAGTTCAAGGTTAAGATCTCTAAATATAGATATTTTTTTAAAATATCTAAAATATAGATATTTTACTTGATCAGTGTAAAATAATCCAGATTATTTTAAGGCCTACAATTTTTAAGAAGTATGAATTTCATAAAGTATAAATTCAAAAGATAAGTGGAAAGTTGAAAATTGTTTACTATATATATGTTGGCAGACTTCCATTTAGCAATAAGATTAGTCTGAACCAAGGTCTGAGTATGCTGTTGGGCTGGTGAGCTAAGTCAACACCCATACTGGGCATCCGGGTGTGCATAGGTAGGTAGTGGAGGAGGGTGATGAAAGGCAGGACACATTAATGGATTTCCAGAGGACTGACTAAAAGCAACCTATCCCAAGATCTTGTTTTCTTTCTCTGCCTACCTAGAACCCCATACCATAGAAGAAAAAAAGATAATGCATAGAAATCGGAAACACATTTAGAGCAGGAAAAGTTGAGTCTCAAGATTAGAAATCTTTATATTTGTAGACCACATAATTATTCACTCAAAAAAATTTATTGAGTATACTACATCCCAAGCACTTTATTAGGTCCCAGAAGCAGAAATACAAGAATATAAAAGAAACATTCCTTATTTTCAAAGTACTTACTGTGCAGAGGAGGCAGGTAAATAAACAGCCTCAGTGTGATGAATACTGTAATTAGAAAGTATGCCAGGTGCTTTGATATACAGCTACCTCCAGACTCAGGCCAGATCAGAAAACACTCCAGAGAACATTTGAATGAGGGTGACTAGGAGTTAATGTGTTTGTGTATTTTGGTAGAGGAGAGGGAAGACAGAAGTGGGTAAGAGAATTGGGGATGGGGGTAGAGGGCAGCAAGAAGTACTAGAGGCATGAGACCCGAGAGTGTTTTGATTCAGCAGAGCGTCTAAGCTGGCAGGGGCAGGCGACAGAGCTGGGTAATCAGACACTGTTTGAGGGAAAGAATTAATAGAACCTAGTGTGTAATTGCCTGTGTTCGGGGATAAAGGATAAAGGAAAGTTATTCTTCATGATGTTTTTGGTTACAAGCAATGAAAAATCCAGCTCTAACTGGCTTAACCAATAAACCAACAATGATCTGTCTAGATAAAAAGTCCAGCAAAAAGATGGACTACAGGGCCGAATGATTCCAACAGCTCCAGATGTCATTAAGGACACATTTCTTTCTTGTTTCATTGCATTTCCTTCTTTAGTATTAACTTTTTATGGTCAAATGACAGACAGTTGCCAACAATTCCTGTGGCTGTAAGTTTTGCCATGAGGTCCAAGAAGAGACAAGAACAGAGAGTCATTTTTGGAAACTCTTTCAGAAAGAAAACTACTTTCCCAGAAGCCTCAAGAATTGATTCATGTGTCTACATAAACTAAAAATGGTGGCTAGGGGATGGCATGAAACTGAGTATCTTAGGATAAAGACATATGTCCTGCCCCTATACCCAAAGGAGTCAGCTTCTCACAAAGCTATGATGAGGAGGTGTGGATATCTCAATGAAAGTTACCCAAAAGAAGAATTGAAGCTGAGAACGAAAGTGGGAGGATCACAATATCTACTACAAGGAAGGAGAGGAATGAGTCACAGATTTCTGGCTTCTGTGATTATGAGCTAGTGATGCCATTCACAGAGGTAGAGAATACAGGAGATTGAACAACTTTTGAAGGGGAATCTGTTGAGTTTACTTTGGCTATGTTGGGTTCAAGATGTCTCTGGACATCTAAGTTGAGAAGTGGAATGAGCTATATGACTCTATATGACTCTAGTGCTGTGAAGAGAGATCTGGACTGTAGAAGATACCATCTGAATATTTGAATATACCATCATGGTGGTTGAAATTATGGGAATGGATGAGATCACCCAGGGAAAGTATGCACAGAAAAAAGGAGGAGTCAATAATAGCACCCTGGAGAATACTAGCACTTAAGGAGTGGGCAGGAAGATCATGAAAATGCCTGGGCACTAGCAAGAGAACTAGGACATACAAAGGAGTAGGAAAATGTTATCTATAACCAGGAGAAAAGTTAGTCAACATAAACACAGCTAGAAATGACAGAGATGGTAGAATTAGCAGTCAACAACATTAAAACTGTTATGATAAATATGCTCCATTTGCTGAAAGAGAGAAATTAAAAACATAAGAAAAGGAATTTGTAGAGATTAAATTGCAACTTCTGAAATAAAAATTTCACTGGAAGGGAT
Source organism: Pteropus medius (assembly GCF_902729225.1). Lineage (NCBI taxonomy): Eukaryota > Metazoa > Chordata > Mammalia > Chiroptera > Pteropodidae > Pteropus > Pteropus medius. Next base: position 23,121,888 of record NW_024349800.1, on the reverse strand, counting down.
TAACACTCAGAAGTAGATTAAGCACTCAGAAGAAAAGATTAGTAAATTTGAGAGCATACCAGTAGAAATTTAGACAAAATAAAGGATGGGACGAAAAAAAACCTAAAAACACAAAAACAAAAACAAAAAAAGGAAAACAGAGCGTCAGTGATTTTCTAAGTATTCTAAGATATGTGTAACTAGAGTTCTAGGTGAGAGAAGGGTGAAAAGAGGTGACAGAAAAATTATTTGAAGTAATACAGCTGAAAATATTTTCATATTTGATGAAAATTGTAAACCCAGAGACTCAAGTAAGTAGCTCAATAAGCCCCCTAAGCAAGGTAAACATATACATTCACGCACGCTTGCAAAAGCCACTACAAGAGACATTGTTATTAATTTGCTGAAAACTAGTGATAAGAAGAAAACATTAAAAGCAGCCAGTGGGAGAGGCAGGGCGGGAGGGGTGAGGATGGGGGGAAGAAATGTTATGTATATAAAGAAACAAAGACAAAAAGTCATCAAACTGATCAGAATCTCTGCAAATCAGAAGACAACGAAAGGACATTTTTAAAGTGCTGAAAGAAGAAAAAACGTGTCACATAGAATCCCATATTTAGAGAAAATATCTTTCAAAAATGAAGGCTAAAGAAAACGGAAGCTGAGAAAATGTTGCCATTAGAACCGCACTACAAGAAATGTTAAAGAGACTTTTTCAGCATTAAAAAAACAATCCCACCTGGAAACTTGGATTTATGCTAAAGAATGACCAGTGCCAAAAAAGGTAACTATATGAGTAAGTATAAAATACTTTTTCCCTTCATTAAAAATTTTTTTAAAGGATAATTGACTATTTAAAGCAAAATTTATAACACCACTGTATTATAGGGCCCAGAATATATGTAGAAGTAAAATGTTTGACAGCAATAGTTTAAAAGATGGACGGGAAAAATGCAATGGTTAGAATTTACATGTGGAGCGTTATAATAATATTTGAAGGTAAATTGTGATAAATTAAAAATGCATATTCTAAACCTGATAACAGCCATCAACAATAAAACAGACAGGTATAGCTAATAAGTCAATAGTGAAGAAAGAGAAAGTAAAATCCTAAAAAAAGGAAAAAACTGTTAGAATGGAGAAACAGAAATATAGAAGAAATCTGTGTCTCTAATGACAGTGGAGCTGACAGGAAGCTCCACACAGCTCTGTATTTTCCACCTCTTGAATTTTTTTAAGTAAGAGAGAAATAAACATCTATCTTGTTTAAAGGCATCGTTATTTTGTATTCTATATTATGAATAGCTGAACCTAATGAGAACAGCCAGGCATAAGCCTACAGTAGTTTTACGAAATAGGGTATTTTTTTCAGCATCAAGTAGACCCATACATTGCCCAGAATTTGGCCACATTGCCAGCAACTTCACATAGTTCTGGGATTCAAATATTTGTCAGTTAAATTCCAGGGATAGACCATCTTTTGGAATAACATCACTTACTATTAGTTTGATCAGTTTTTCTTGAAGAAGAAAATACATGTAAAGATCTTAGTGCAGTCTTGGAATACAGAAAATGCTGAGTCAATATACATACTTTGACTGAGCCACAATAATAAGGTACTTAATATACCTCAATTTAGGCATATGCTGGAGTATACCCTCCAAACTCAAGTGTAGAGAATCAAGGTGGCATTCATTTATATATCAAAATCTGTGGATCTCTTTGAAATTCTGACTTTCTTTCCACCATACAGTTCTGTATAGTTCTTCAAAACCTGTAGTCTTTAGAATTCAGAACAATTCAATCATGGAAAATGAGTGAGCCTCCAATTACCACTTGCTCTATCTTCATTTCTAGTTTAATACCTACATTTCCTTGACCAAAGCAGCTATCCTTCTGTTGCATATCTGCACTTTTGAATTTGGTATATACAGTTACCTAGTCATTTCAGTAAGAAAGGGAATCCTGGGGGACTAATAAGTTAGATTTTTTGCATCTCTTAAATTGTAAAAAGTTTTTGATCTTGGGAAATTGCTCAGTAAATTTCAGCAAGTTTCCTTCACCGTCTGATTATATAAACATCACCTAAAATTCTGTTTCTACTCTCCTCTCAAACATACATGAAAAAAGATTCAGGATATGAAATAAGAAAAAAACCACAGTATTGATACCTTTCTCCAAAATATGCAATAAATCTAATTTGCTAGTAAATGATGCAGGGGAAACTGGGCTTGAAGAAACTATTGCGAACATTTTTCTCCTTATATTGAAAATGTTTCATCTGCTGCAAAAAAACATATCTTTTCATGTTTAGTTCAAATTTCACATATTTTATATTGACAAATAATTGTATTAGTTCTAATGTGCTAAAAGGTTTTTTTTCACTAAAATTTCAGGCATATTTCCCTTTGGGATCAGGAAAACCCTATCTGTATGTTGGACTCTTGCTGAGATTCTTGAATTTGAGAGTAAAAAAGGTGTGTGTGTGTGTGTGTGTGTGTGTGTGTGTGTGTGTGTTTCATTTTAATAATCAGATAATAAGTAGGTTTTCCCTCAGAACTCCTACCTTCCAGCATTCCTCTACAAAATAAAATTATTCTCTTCTAATGTTCTCAAAGGCTCCAAATAGCTCACAGTCAACATGGAATATGCTCCTATTTTAAACCTGTGAATGACACATAATTTGAAGGCCTGGGCTTTCACTCAAAAGATTTGTAGACCCCAAATGCTGGTTCTGACATTTTAGATATATTTGGAAAATGTCAAAGATAAGCTAGTTAAGATTTTAATGGTTTAAAGGATTATGCTTGTACACGAAAGAATGCAGCTTATATATTCTCAGCATTAGTGCAACCAACGTGTATGCAAGCAGTTACTTTGGAACTTTAAAAAATAGTGCATAATGAAACAAGTGGAAGACTCAAGGAGAGAAGATTTAGGTTGTATTTGCATCTCTACTGATTCATTTGTTCATGGAATAACGACATATTTTAGTATCTCAAATTTCATGTATTTATTCTTTCATCAAATACTTGATTATATATCGTATGCTAGGCTATGGATACAAAGATTAATTTGTCATATTCCTAGCCCTCAAGAAACTTATAATTGAGTGAATAGATAAGTGTAGTACAATTTTATAAGTGCTATTCTAGAAGTATGTTCAGAGGAACAGTGCCAATGTAGAGAAGGGAGTAATCAATTTTACAAGAGAATGCAGTCAGAAAACACCTCAAAGATAAGATGGTGGTTGAGCTGAGTCCTTAAAAATGAGTAGGTGCTCTCCAGGAGAGCCAGGACATTTCAGTCGAGCTTGCACTGTAAGAAGAGATTTGGAAGAGTGAAACAACTGGGCTCATTTAGAGAATTACAAGCAGTTCAGTATGGCCAAAGCATAGGGTATGATGTGGGCACTCTGAATGATGAGGTTGGTGAATTTCCTGGGATCAGATCATAGACATTTGTGTATGCCATGCTGTGCCAAGGAGTTTGGTGATGAGGAACTGTTGAAAGAGTCTAAACAGAGGAGTGATATAAATCATATTTATGTTTGAGCACAGTGATCAGTTAAGAGAATATGCAGTGATTCAGGTGAGAGAAGATGGACAAACTGAGTAGCTGTGGAGAATGAAAAGAACAGATACCAAAGATGTTTAGGAGGTAGAATGAACAGAAGTTGCTGATTGGATGTGGAAGGTGAGGGAAAGAGGAGGGAAGGATAATTCTGAGGTTCCTGGGTGTGCAATTGGGCATCATATACTGGAATTATTCATTAATATGGTGAACACTATAGGAGAAGCAACTTTGTGAAGAAGGATAATGAATTCATTTTTGCAGTGGTGCTTGAAGTGAATGTGATGCTGTCTAGAAGGCATGAGATAAATATTTAGGATTCATCCAATCACTGAAAGAAAGCGTGTGGATAATATCATCCAGGAAGAGTATGTAGAGTAATTATGATAATGATAGTTAATATTTATTGCATTATTAAGATCTTGCTTGTGCCAAGCATCCTGCTCTATGTTATTTCATTTAATTTTTGGTACCACCATGTGAAATAAGTACTTGTGCTAGTTATCTTTACGTGTCAACTTTGCTGGGCCATGAGGTGCCCAGATATTTCCAAACTTTATTTTGGGTGTGTCTGTGAGGGTGTTTTTGCATGAGATTAACATTTGAATTGGTAGACTAAGTAAAGCAGATTGCTCTCCCTAATGTGAGTGGGTCCCAACCAATGAGTTGAAGGTATATTTGAATAGAACAAGAAGGCTGACCATCTTACAGATAAGGAAGAATTTCCTCCTGCTTTACTGTCTTGAGTTTGGACTTCGACTTCTTCCTTCCTTTGGACTCAAATTGAAACATTAGTTTTTCCCGAGTCCTAAGCCTGTCAGCTTGCAGACCTATTTATCTATCTATTTTTCCATCTATCTCTCCTATTTTTTTTTTCCCACTCTGGAGAACCCTGACTAACATAGTACTTATCTCCTTTAACAGTTAAAGAAACAGGCTTAGAGGCCTGATGTCACACAAGTACAAAATTGTGGATCCAGAATTCAACTCCAGCTCGTCTGATCTTCGCCCTTGAGAATCTTGAGGAATACCAACATTAAGGACTAGTAAGAGGAAAGAAGAGGCATACAGGAAGAGAAAAGACTGAACAGTAGAGAAGTAGAAAGAAAACCATGCTTAACTCAAAAAGAATCTAGACACTTTGGCTAGAAATAGATGATAAAGATTTATTCAAGGGTCTTAAGGTTTGCAAACTGGATACACAACTAGGCAATACCCAGAGTGTTCTGAAGGAGAAAAAAAGTTCAGAGTCCTCTAGTAAAAAGCACATTCTTGAGAAGAGTCAGTTCTGCATTTTTAGCTTCTGGATTTGTTCAAGATAGCTAATCAGATATCAAGTAGTCTGAATATACAAGTCCTTTAGGGGGTAATCTGGAGTTCTTATACATGTCCAGGTGTTGAGGCAGGAACTGGAATGTTTCAAAGTTTAAGTTCCCTGGCTAGTTAAAACAAGAATAAAACAGTTTCCTCATGCTTCAACCTACTTGATTTTAGTAATTTTTTCAGTTTAACTATAGTGACTCCATTTTATTTCTTCATTCTATTTCTCACTACATTATCATGGAATTCAAAAAAAGAATGTTTTAAAATGGGAGAGGTTGGGTAAGATAAAGTTTGAAAGAGTCCATTGCATTTGGCAACTAAGAGGTCACGTGTTTCTTCAAAGCAGTATTTTTTGGAGTATTTCAATATTTGCAATACAAGGAAATAAGGAATTAAAAAATATTAGTTTATCAAACACTTTTATTTTCTTATTCAAGATTCAAAAATCTCATAAAAGATTTTAAAATTTAGGTCTGAGTCTAACCAATAAATTATATGGTTGAAAATTTAATGTGTATATATTCAGACCACTTAAGAGTTATCGTTAATATATGATTCTAGATCTTTGAGATATTCCGTTATTAATTACTGGTTTTAATGGATACATTATTGAGGAATATATGTCTAAGCTATAGTCAGTCCAGTTTTTCAGATTAAGTTTCATGAGAAAAAGACAGTACTTATGACTGATATGTAGGAAAAGGGATTGTTTTTGCAAAAAAAAAAATATATATATATATGTATATATATTCTTGTGAAAATACAGACAGTAAATAAGTATTCTTTTAAATAAAATATTTTCTAAATCTAAGAGTCTGTGAAATGAAACCAATAGATGTGACAATGTTTTTCATGATTTTTTTCTTGCTTTTTCCCCACCATCCCTTTCTCAGTTTTCATTTATCTAACCATGTTTTCCTTATTTCTCTCCCTTCACACCTTTTATCCTTCTAATAGTATGGTTCTCAATTAGTGGTGTCACCAGTTTCCTAGGGGACATTTAGAAATGTGGGGGGAGGGACATGTTTTGTTTTTCACAATGACCGAGCACTTTTATTGGCATTTCATAGACAGGGGCCAGGATTACTGCATAAAGGGGAATGGTCTCACTCAAAACACCAATTGCATAGACTGGTTTGGTGGTTTTACATTCAAAATATCCATGTTTCAATGGTTATCCTTAGATTTTTCAATAGGGTACACTTACTTTAATAAAGTTTAAAGTTAATTAAAAATTTTAAGCAACTCCCAAACAATACAAGGACTCTAGAAAGATTCTAATCACCCTGTTTTTCCACCTTACATATTACTGTTAGTATTTAGTTCTATCTTGTTTTTAATTCCCTAAAACTCAGTTGTCATCATTATTTTATTATTTTTACAGTACACGCTTATTTATATTTATGTGTCCACATCCTCACCAACCTTTATTATTTTCTGTCATCTTCATTTTAGCTATTCTAGTGAGTGTGTAGTATCTCACCATAGTTTTTATTTACATTTCCCTGATGATTAATGAAATTAAGCAACTTTTAAAAAAATATTGGCCATTAGGAAATCCTTTCTTTGAAGGGTCTAGGTTAAAATTTTGTCCATTTTTCTATTATACTGTCTTTCTTTTTCTTACTGACTCATAAGAATTCTTTGTATATTCCAGTTATAAGTCCTTTATCAAATATATATATATATTTGATATATATATCAAATAAAATATTTTCTCTCAACTGGACTAGTTTCTATGTAAGTTTCTCAACTTGGGATTCTCTTACCGCAAAGATAGTATAAATTCAGACCTTATACTCACCAATTATGCAGCTTTTGGTTTAGATTTCTCCTAGAAGAATTTTTTCCTATACTCAGAGCAGAAAACAAATTGCTTGCTATTTGTCCTGTCTGATAGACCAAACTTTCCTAGCTCTTTCTCACTGACTCTGCATATATTCGAAAGTTCTAACATTTATAGGAGTCCCAGTCCTAACCTCTGCACTGCAGATGCAAAGGCACATTCTTGTCCCTGTGTGGGCATTCACACCTTGGGCCCCAGCTCCTAAGGCTTAGATTCAGATCTCTGGCTTTGAGTCCTCTCCTCTGAGTACAACAGTGTGTGTGTGTGTGTGTGTATGTGTGTGTGTTTCTGGCAACAAGTATTTCTCCTTCTTTCTCTTAAGCTCAGCTGTATATTTCATTGTTGTTTCTGTTGTTATAGTTACCCAGCATGTCTATATATTTGTATCAGAAGAGATGGCTCTTATTAGCTCAATCTGTCATAATGTAGGAATCTATTTTTCATTTCTTTTTGAAAAGCATTTCAAACACTTTGCCATAACTACCTAGATTCTTCTTTTCTAAAACTTTTTAACCAATACTGTAAAGAACACATTTGACTTTCTAAACTGCTACTTCATTAGTGTGCAAGTGAAAAGAAACATATTGACTGTTAAGCATTACAATCTCTAGAGTGTTAGTATAGAAACTACATGATTAGGGAATACTGGTGAACCAGGGTACGGAGGAGAGAGTGTTTACGGTGAAGATATAGGACTATAAGCTCACGATACTCATTTTAATTTTTCCTATATCATCCTTGTACTAGATTGTGACATATATATAACACAATCTTTTCTTGTTAGTTTTCTCTAGTTCTCTGAGTTACTTTAGTAAGTAAAACAGCAAGTTACTCCCTAAACTCTTCGGTTTTTAAAAATCTCTTTGTAGACCAGAGTACAGGGATCCTGGACTTTGCCAAGAGAATTTTCTTATCTGAGCTTTGCCTTTCTGATGATTGATTCCTTACAACTAGCTCTCCTGAACTGGTCCTGCTTTAATATTTTCTCATAATTCCCCCATGCAGTTTCACATCCTGCCTTAATCATTTGTGTCTCCTCCTGCCTGTCCTGCCTCCACTGATATCAGAGATCAGTTTCTTCACAACCCCACCCCACTGTGTCACTGGGCATAGCTCCCCGCCTCCCAACCTGAGTCACCACATGCCCCCTTCTAGTGTTACCAGCCCAAGCTCTTGCCCCTAGCCTCTCTCTTCTCAGATAAAATCAGCATCGCACATTAGCAGAGACAGTTCTATCCATCTGACTAGACTTAGTCAGCCTGAAGTTTTTCAATTTATAGTTTTATGTTTTCAAAATGCATTATTTAAAAATCTTTTTATTTTAGAAAATTTCAAAATATACAGAAGAGAAAATAGTCTAATAAACCCCGTGGACACTTCATACAGCTTCAACAGTTTTCAGCTCCTGGTAGATCTTGTTTTATTTCTACTCCACCATATCTACTGTTTTATTTAGAAATAATTCCCAAATGCCATATAATTTCATTCGTATTTCCATATGTGTCTCTTGAAAAGTGGGTATTTTTAAAACATAGTTATAATGTAATTATCACACCTAAAAATAAAACCCCTGAATATTTCCTTAATGTCCTCAAATATCCAAACAGTTTTTATGAATTGGGATCCAAAAACAAATATACATGCCATTGGTTGTTATAGCTGTTCAATCTCTCTCTTTTTAAGAAAATTTTATATTATGGAAATCTTCAAACATATTCAAAGCAAGCAGAGTAATGTACATATTGAACACACTTATCTTCAACAATGATCAACAGTCTGTCATTCTTTATCAGCTATACCTCCACCCACTCCCCAATTTTCATTCCATTCTGTTTTTAGTCTTTTGAGGTAAAATGTACAAATATTTAAATATGCAAATCTTAGATGTACAATTTTGACAAATGGATATACCAATATAACCTACAATGCTATAATCATATAGGACATTTCCATTTCCATAAATGTTCTCCTTGTGCCTCTTACCCCATCACAAGCAACCACTACTTTGATTGTTTTTTGTTTTACTGTAATTTATGTCTATTCCAGAACTTTATGCTCTTATATACAACTTCTTCTCAGTGTAATGTCTGTGAGATGCATCCGTGTTGTTGGATTGGTTTGTTTCTTATTGCTATAACTACTACAATGTGTTTATCCTTTCTCGTGTTGATGGACTTTTGGTCAATGCAAGTTTTCAGTTACTGAGGATAAAAGTATGAACATTTGTATATATGTCTTTTTGTGGATATGTTTCATAACTCTCAAATAAATTTCTAGGAATGGAATTATTTGGTCAAAGGGTAAGTTTATGTTTAACTTTATAAAAAACTATCAAACTTTTCAAGGTGGTTTTACTATTTTACATTCCCACCAGCAATGTGTGAAATTTCAAGTTGCTTTATATTCTTGTCAACATTTGGAATTGTTAGCGTTAAAGTCTCTTTTAAGCTCCAAGTCCTATGTGTGTGTGTGGGGGCGGGGCAGGGGGTGTTGGTGGTGGTTTTTTGTTGAAGAATTTGGGTCACTTGTCCAGTAGAAATTCAGGTCTGGATTTTGTATCCATATGTTTCCCATATTCCTCTGTCCTTTGAATTTTCTGTAAATCGGTGGTTAGATCTAGAGGTGTAATCAGATTCAAGTTCAGTTTTGTCAAGACTGTTTCAAAGATGGTGTTGTGCATGTCCATTAGAAGATACATAATGATTTGTGTTCTTTTATTTGCCACTATGACTTTGAGATAAATTTCTAGAAATATGATTGTTGAATCAAAGGATAAATGCATATATAAATTCACTAGATTTAATTTATAAGATTTTCAGGGGCTTATTATAAACTATAATATGCTGTTTAGTGAGGTACTAGACAGTTGCAGTAATTTTACTACATAGAAATTTATACGCATACACAGACAAATCTCATTATTCATAGTAATTATGTTCTATAAAGTCGCTGTGAACACTGAATTACCTTTTTACCAAGAAAGAACTCTGCCTAGATGAGAAAAACAATGTTAGAAGTGACATGAAGTCTAGAAACATAAACATAAAAGTGTGTAAGGAAACTAGCTAACAATATGACTTGAAACAAAAGAGAAAACTGAGGGTTATGTATTTAATAAAGTCAAAAATCCAGTTCAAAAATATTTCAGTGAATGGGAAATGAAAGACATACTACTTAATGAGGATGTCTGGTGACTAGAAAAATCAATTTACTTGGAACCTGAGAAGTAGAGATGGGGTGCAGACAGAAGAGACTTTGCCTCACCAGTGGAAAAGAAACAGTCCTGAGTTTGACTTTAAGAAATAAAAATGAATGCTTGTGATTTATATATTGAGGTAGATTTGATATTCACCGAGGCCTCTGTAAATTGTAGTCATACATTTTGCACTACTACTAAGCAAATGCTGATTAGGGACACTACAGGAAATATATAAGGTAAAAGCCATATTCTCTAAATATTAGCACAACAATGATCTTTCTCGCCTCAACTCCTAGTACTATTCTCTTGAGAGGTGACAATAGAAAATATACCACTAGACTTTTACTTCAGACTCTCCTTAAAATTTCTTTCTAGGTCAGATAATCAACCTAAGATACTTCTTGGAGTCAAGTTACCAAGACATTCCAGTGCTATCTTGGGACCCTTCATCACAATACTTATATCCCTATGCTGAGAGACTCCAATGCCTCTTTCCCAATCTCCACCAGGATTCCTTTAAACTCCCCGATATTTCCTCTTCTAAAATGCTCTCATAATAACATGTCCTAAACCATGAGTTGCTAGCCTGGGTCTCCCTTTGTTTTTTGGACATTTTGCTTGCTTGAAGTTTAAGAATTTCAAAGTCTATCTAGGAAGTTAAAAAAAAAATCCCTTGATAGAGAGGGTAAAAATATGCTGAAAAAGCCCACTAGTATTATATACTTTTAAAGAAAGTAACTTGGCTAATAAGAGGATTATCATTACTATGATAGATGCCTACATTTTATTTTCTGACTGACCAGACTTAACATTATTTAGGAAAATTGTGAGAAATAATTCTTATCTTCCAAAAGGCTAGTGTTCAAGAAAGCTCTGTCACTGAGTAGTTTTACGGATGGATAAGAATAAAAAGGAATTCAGTAAAAAACCTTGTCTATACATTTAAAGTAGTGGAATTGATATAAAATAAGAAAATACATCCTTTCATAATTGTAGGTTCAGTCTGAGCTTTTGTTTACTCAATTTCTAAATTTCATTATTCAGTTAGAACCATATAATACTACTTATGAGATTATTTTGCTATCCAAAGCAATTATTTATTTGCTATTTGCTCCTCAACCATAGCTATCTACCCTCATCTTTTACTCTCCAATTCCAGATTACAGCAGATAATTCAAGTGGAGGGGTAGATTGGGCTAGGGGTTGCAGATAACTAGATGATACATAATAATAAAATCGGAACAAGTCAAATTACTTTGAAGACAGATCCTCATGTAAAGTTTTGAGAGGTAACAAAGGACCTGATTAGTGATCATATGTAATGTTAAATTTATAGTCATATCTAAGATTTGGGAATGGTCTTTAGCCAGCAGTCATTCTTAACTCTTACCTCCCTTCTTGGAAAGATATCTGTTATGTTGCAATCATTGAGCAAATGCCAAATACCTTCTGGGATGTTCTGATCCTGCCAAGAATACCCACCTCCCCTAAGCTATCATCCACTCCGTGGGAAAGCTTTTGAGTTTCCATCTCTAGCATGCCACACCTAAATCCTGGCCAACCAAAGCTAACAAGTGTGTGGTTCAAGTGGTCCCTTAGATCACTTGAGTAACCAAAAATGTCCAGGGAACACAAGAGAAGTAGAGCATTAATGATAACATGTGCCTGTTTAGAGCTTACGTGTGACTCTTAACACAGAGAGAAATTGCCATTAGAATTCTGCTGATGATAAGACCAATAGTCATATTGTGTCTTGATTGATAAAAATAAAAATTGATAAAAAGTAAAATCCTTGTTCCATAGGTACACAGAAGTGAGATTAATACAAAATAAGTAAATAAGCCCTTTCATAACTTGAGGTTCAGTTAAAACTTTTGTTTATTCAATTTCTTGATTTAATTGAACCATGAGTATATATTACTTATGACATTATTTTGCTATTATAAACAATTTGTTACTAGTCAGTCCTCAACAATAGCTATCTATCCTTATTTTTACTCTTCATTTCCAAATTCCAATGGATTATTCAACTGGAGGATCAAACTGAGCCAGGAGTTGAAGACAAATGGGTGATACTTAAAAACAAAGAAATGGAATACTAATGTAAATATTTGACATTTCTATCTGATTATGAAAAGAGTTAAGTGTTAAGATTTAGAAATACAACTGCTGTGAATTTTTACTGATGACATGCTGAATTGTGGCTTTGGCTATCGATATGGTTGGCCACTCATGAACAAAAGGTAAACATCTGTACCTGAGAACACAGGCAAATTGGCTGGCTTAGAAGAAACTTCAAAGCTACCATTATAAACATAACAAAGAAAATGGAGTCAAATAACATAATAAGAAAAAAAGAAAGAAAGAGGATAGGTTATCTCATAGTACTGTATGGTAAAAATCCCAATTATTTTGAGATCATTTACCCAGCAATCAAAATCGGACCAAAACCTGCTTAAAAAAAAAAAGAAAGAAAAGAAAACAAGAAAAATGGTTTAAAAGCAATATACAAAAGCTCACAAACTTTATTAGTAGAAATTTTTCTAATATTTAAACTCATTTAAATAAACTTAATTATTACATTCCCCTAGACACAGATTAGAAGCAATAAATTGTTCTTTTTCTCCAGGAATTATAGACCCTAAAATTTATTGTGTGTTTACTATGTGTGAGAGATAGTTACATAGTTAATTTAATTCTATGAGATATGTATAATGATTCCCCTCATTGCACAGTCACAGAAGCTGAGGTGTAGAGAGGTTGCTAAATTTCTCAACATCATGTTGATAAATTTGCCTAACACCACACAGGCGAAACTGGTAAGGTCAGGATTCATACACAAATGTTTTTACCAGAGACCACACTTTCAGGTATTAATGACAGACATCAGGGTCTATGAATATAGGTTAGAGGAGGTTCCTGCTATCACAGACAATTTACAAGGGACAAGGAATGTAGGAGTGAGCTGCCAGGAGCAAGGACTGATGGTGACAGTAGAACAAGGAAGGAGGCAGAGGGGTCAGGGGGTTCCAGACTCTTTACAGTTATTATTTAACTCACTCTTTACAACCATTCCGCAGGTTAACATCCGCACTTTTCAGATTAAGAAAACGAGATTGTAAAGGGTTAAATAAATTTCCCCAAATTGCATCATTAGCAAATAGCGAAACTAGGTTTAAATCTGGGTCTTTCTGACATGAAAACTTAATTTCTTTCTTCTATACCTTACTACTGTAATAAAGCCCCACAAACATGGGAACTAAAAAAGCATTTTAGTCTGGGCCGCTCTGCACAAAAGGAAACAGCCCTGAACTCACTACCGCAGCTTGTGAGGGCTCTATTGAATGCATAAAATAGTTCAAAGTAAAAATGATTCAATAATGAATGTATAAAATATGATCCTAATAATCAAGAACCAGTTACATTATACTGAGTTTTCTGTTTAAGAAAACAGGGGAATGGATAGCATATTTTTAAAAATTTAAAAATATAGTTAAAATAAAACTAATTAATGAATTTAAAGGGATAAACTCCAAGTATCTAGAAAATTCTCCTTTGTGGAATATCTCTTTTCTATTTATTTATTTATTTATTTATTTATTTATTTATTTATTATTTATTTGTTTATTTTTCAATTACAGTTAACATACAATGTTATATTAATTTCCGGTGTACAGCATAGTGATTAGACATTTATAGGAATATCTCTTTTCTAATGATATCAGATAAATAAAGTTTTCTATATTTGGAAATACTACAAATAGACATAATAAAAAAAAGTTAACACTATTTTGTGCCACAAGACCCAAAACAAATAGTCCTGACACTTTAATATCAGCTTGGATTATGTGTTAATATAAAATCATATAGTAACTAAAAAAGTGTTTCTACAAGTTAGAAATTATAATTTATCCAAGCTATTGGAATAAAATAATTGAATTTCCCCTTATACTATACTTTTGTGAGAAATAAAAGAAGACTAGATGTCCTTCAAAGACCTCTGAACTTAAAATTCATTTATTCAGCACCAAGTAAACAAAGATTTTACTTTAAAGAATAATGTATATGGTGTGTGGTATGTCTTAAATGAAAGTTTAATTGTATTTCCTGCACTTTTCCCATCTACTGTGCTTCATTGATGATTGGTCTCATAATGATAATTATGATCTATAATGTGCCCTCTGAGGTATAAAAGACAGAAAAGCTAAAAGCTACATTCGATGTAATTTTGAGAGTAATTAATTTTTTTATTTTTTAAAACATTAGTAAATTATTGCTGATCTATTAGTTTTCAGATAGCTCAAATATTAATTAGAAAACTTCATTTTCTAACCTATTCATGGGAACATTTGAAAAAAATTTATGGAAAGTATTCCTAGAAACAGAAGAAAATCATATTTTTGTCTATGGTATATTACTTTTGTTGACTTGCATATTCTTTTAAAGTCCAATGTCCTGCTTAGATGTTTGATGCATTTTTAATGAAAATTTTTAATAATTTAAAAATAGCTACTAAGAAATTTTCAATTGGTTAATCATCATAGACAACATTCAAACAAACAAAAAATACCACTCGTTACTTAATAGTTTTACCATTTTGCTTTGTTGCAAGAAAACTTTGTGTGGGATATAACTACTTAATTTAGACCTATATATTTGTGCACTCAAAAGTGGTGCTTTATGTGAATGACAAAAATATAATTATGCATAAAGATTAGTTTTGTTCAAGCCGATTTGCTAACTGTGGAAAAGCTTTTAAAAATCAGAGAAATAGTTGTAGTTTAAAGTACAAGAGAAAGGAAAACATTTTCTTCCTGGGCATTTACATGGTGGATGGAGTATGTGTAGCTACAAGTACTTCTTCTAGATTTTCTAAGACAGTTCCAATTTTAGAATTTCATTTTGAAACCATGTTAAACCATTCATTTTGATTTTTGTTTAAAAATATTTGGACACCTTAGAGCGTAATGGTCTAATATTTTTTAGGAAAATCTTACCTTTACTTTCATTCCAATTGATATTTAGGAACATCAGAGAGTTTTTAAAGGTGGGTCCCATGCTCATTAAGAACTTAGATTTAATTAATAAGGAATAACTGATTTCGAATAGGTCTTCTGATGGCTTCAGAAGTTTTATGAAATGTGATGAATGAGTTTATAAAAACATTGGGAGATCTATCTATGAAGTTTTATTCTGAAAGTTCTTCCAGTTTAAACCTTTATATAGCCCATATATACTGGTTAATCTATAAATTAATCTTGTATTATTAGGACAGCATTTCAATCATGTAAGAGAATAATATATTTTTCCTTTTAAAAACATTTACTATAATAATATTTTATAAGAAATGACTTAAGTATTGAACTCATATGATAGGACTTGTCAAGGCAGCAAGTCAGTGATTGGCCTAGAATAGTACTTTGCTCATCTAGATGAGGCTCGGATAGTAGACTCATTAAAAGAACATAATGTCCTATTTTTTTCCCCTTTAAAAGAAAGGAAGCATTTTAACAGTAGCAATATGAAGACAGAGCAAACCTATTTTTCTCTTATTAAAGAAAATGTTGAAAGGGAACATTATTTCCACCTGCTTGACATCTTCTCAGAAAAGATCGATCTTTTAATTTCCTTTCCTTTTGTCCTTACAGCTTTTAATTGTCTCACATGTTCCGGACCTCAGGAGACAATGTCATCTTTCATTTTAATGTCACATATCCTCAATATTCTAATACCCATGCTCACACTGTGGGTGTGATATTGGTGGCTCCTAAGACATACTTGTTCTTGTGTCATATTTGTGTTACACATCCTTTGCTATGGTTATGACATGCTTCTCACATATCAAATAAAGATTTTAAAGTTACTTCTTTTTTGAGATTAATACATATAGTTGCACAGAAAGTTATATATTAGTATCATTATTACCAACTCATATTATAACTCTGAAGATCATACAATAAGATCATACACTTGTACCAAACACAAGAGCACTTAGGACCATCCACATATTCATATAGATTGGATCCAAAAGCTGCCACAGAAAGCCCAAAACTCAATTCAAGTCAGGGGACTGGAAATGAGAGAGCATTTCTGTTTATGTTTGATTTCTTGGTGCTGTGTCTTTATATAACTAAAAAATGATGTCAATTCACATAATCATGGCCAACAGCCACATCTTCTGCAAGTGTTTGTGAGTGTATGTGTATGTTCATGATTATATATATCAAAGATTCCTATCTTTGTAATTCATTTTTTCTGATGTGTGTGATAATAATTTTCAGAGACCACTTAAACTAAAAATATATGAATTAAATGTGGTGCTCCTCTCTTCCTTTCGCTCTAGAGAAAATAATTTGCTCTTTTACTTAACTATTTTTTTCCTATGACTCAAGGGAAGCCATGACTTAAATATATTTTTCTTGTAGGCACTTTAAATAACATACTATAAAAATAACATATAGTAAATTCAAATTTTATTAAATAGAAAAACATTTGAGAATGTAGCTTCAGACAATATGCTTCATTGAAACTTTAGGGAGCTTCAAAATTCATAAATGTAGTTGCTGTTTCTTAAATCAAAAATCATCCAATATGTAATTGAAAAATAAAAACATATCACAATGTAATCATTGTGTCTATTCATTGCATATGACACACTACTTATGTAATTCACCAATTGTGTAGCCACTATTAGCTGCTTAAAACAGTGACAATGAATGAGATGTTGAATTTTAAACTTAAAAAGAATGGTAGTGGTTTACTAAATTTTCTCAATTTAAGTTCATCATCTGGGCAGAGCAAGCAAGACCTTTGGCCATCCTTTATGGTCAAAATCCATTCTTCTGTTATGTCATTCTACCTCCCTCAATGTTTACCAGAATGAAATTTGGCAGCAGATCTCAAGGCGCCTGTTTCACCATCATTGTATCTCGCTCAGATCACAGAACTGCTTCTCTTTGTAGAGAATTTCTCTGTTGGCTCTCTCCTACATGCCCCTCTGACCATCTACCCTCCTTTAGCTGTTACCCTATCTCTCTCCTCTTCCCATTCAAGCTTCTTGAGAGAGAGCTACATTCAGTCCCTCCATTTTCTCATTTCTCATCCACTCCTTTATTCTCTCTTTTTCTTTTTCTTTTAGTAAAATATACATAACATAAAATTTGGCATTTTGACCATTTTCAAGTATACAGCTCTGTGGCAATAAGTACATTTATATTATTGTGTAACCACCATCTTCATCCATCTCCAGAACTTCCTTTTGTCTTTCCAAACTGAAACTCCATACCCATTAAACAGTAACTCTCCATTCCTCATACTCCACCACAAGCTCCCGGCAACCAATATTCCACGTTCTATAGAAAATAGACAATTTTAGTTACCTCGTGTAAGTGGAATCATATAGTATTTGTCCTTTGATGATTGACATTTCACTTAGTATAATGTCTTCTTGAACATGTCATGTGTTCAGTCATGTGTCCTTTATTCTCTTTATTCTGACCCTGTCTTCATGTCATTAGAATATTCCTTGCTGATGTCACCAGTGAGCCCTTACTTATTCAATTGTCTGGAAAATTGTGTTTCTTTATTCAGGGGTATTCAACTGCTCTTGGAACTTCTAAATACTCTCCCCTCTTTTCATGTCCAAGATATTCCTCTCTCCAGATTTTCCTCCTGCATTTTTAGCACTTCTTGTTGGGCTCCTCTCCACTTTAAATACTGTTTTTCTTCTGTGTCTGTGAACATTTTAGAGCATGCTGCTTGGTTGAGCTCACTCATTCCCATGCTTCTACTTCCATCCATGTATTGACTCCGACTCTTTCTCTCCAACCTAGAATTCTCTCCTGAGCTCCAGAGGAGGGCAAACATCTGCAACTGGAGATCTCCACATGAATACACCACAGACAGTATGTTCAAAATGAAATTTACCACATTTCCCTCCAGATTTATGGATGGAATAGGTACAAATATAAATGGAAGGAACCATCCTCTGAGTCACTCTTCACTTTTTAATTTTTCCTACCCACAACGTTTAATTGATTTCTAAGTTTTCTCAGTTTTGTCCACTTAATATCTCTGGAATATTATGTCTTCTCTTATCCGTTCTTGCTGCTACTGCTACAAGTAATTCAAGTATTCTTCTCTCTGGGATCACTGTCACAGTGATGAATCTACTTCTCTTCCTTTAGTCTCCTCCTCATCTAACATATTCTCCACCTGTTGCCAGAATGATCTTTCTACAAAGCATATCCGATTATATCACTCTCTGAATAAAATTTTTGAGTGCCTTCTCATTACTTTTCAGAAGTTCAAACTCCTCAGTGTAGAGAGCATGTACTGCAGGATCTGGCCTCTACACTTAGACCTTGGCACTTGCTCCCTTCCCTTATGCATGATTTGTTCGTACAGGCGTGGTAAACGGCCCCGAATGCACTCTCCTCAGGCCTCCACACCTTTTTATGTGCCAGTCACCTGGATAACTCCTCTTCACCCTTTAGGACTCGGGCCACTTCTCCAGGGAACCTTCCCTGAAGGTGGGTGTAGTGGATGCGATGGTGTGCTGCTCCAGTTCCTCTACCTCCTCAGAAATAAAACATTTCCCTGACTGCTGAGAGTATTGGTAAGTGGTAGATCTCAGCTAAATTCTGGAGATTGCCCTTTGTTGAAGAGAACCACTGTTAAGGTTGTGCCTTCCTTCCTCAGGGCAGCCTATGTGCAGAGAGTAACTGATACAGAAATATAAAAGCCTGGCCCTATTGTCCCATTTGGGACAACTCTGTAGGCCAGCCTGGCTCCATAACGCTCCATGGACAGGCTCAGGCCTTTGTTACAGCTGCATCACAGCCCGACTTCTCCTGCCTAGTTCAGCTTCTTTCACCCACAGATGTTTATCCTGAAAGCTAGCCTCATAAACACAAATCTCTGTCTCAGACTTTATTTCACAGGGAACTGAATAGCAACTCTGGGTTAGGACCCTCAACACTACTTGCTTATTCCTATAACTTATCCCACTGTGCCATAATTGTCTGTTTACTTGTGAGTCTATGCCTAAATACAGTGAGCAACCTGAGAACAGGGAGTTTTCAATCTTGTCTTTTAGTCTCACTTCCTTTTTATCTTCACTCATTAAATATTTTAAAATAAATAAATGTGTAAATAATTGCATAAGAGATCACCATCTTCAAAAGCCTTGGGGGCTTTTCTAAAATTAATTCTATCCTTCCCAAACTTTATTTCTTTCAGGAATAACCCCAGAAAACCAGGGCTGTCTTTCGCCTTCCTCCAGGTGTTCATCCTGAAAGCTAGCATCCTGAACACAAAAAATACAGGATGTATTTTAGGTTTGCTGCTGCTCATGCCTCATGAAATTGTGAGAAGTATGGATTTGGAGGTCTGGAAGCCCTGGTTGAATTTTCACAGTCATTATAGTAGTGTGAGTTGAACAAATCATATAACCTCCTCATATTTTGGTTTTATCAGCTGGAAAATAGTAATATCTAGCCCATAGATACTGCTTGGTGGTAAATAAATAAGATAATATCTGTGGGAGGTGATAGCACATAGTACATACTCTATAAATTTTAGCTCCCCCCATCTTTTCTTTTTAGATTAAATTTACTCTTCTTGTAATAATTCGCAAAGAAACAAATTATGGTAGTTTTGTTCTACTGAGATGATCTCATTAGCTATCATTGATTCCCCCACTCCAAACCAAAAGGCAAAAATCTATCATTCTCTACTTCTGTTATTTTAGAAGGGAAAAAAATTTCTGCCCAAAGCATCTACTTAACAATGCAAGTCCCTGCTTGCTACAACTTTTGTTTTTTATCGTGAGGCATTAAATTTGCTAGTGGCAAGAGGTGTGGCTAGGTGTGTCTGAGAGTGAATCAAAGGTGAGTAAATTACATGAATGTAACACTACCTGATGGGTTTCAGTGAAGCGTAGGAGGTTCTAAAATGATTAACGTAAGGCACCCACAAAAGGTTAAAAGTATGGTAGCAAGGTATCTCTTATTTAGGTAACTGACCCACCCATATTTCCAGTTTTCTTTGTCCCAGTACTTGGAAAATTACATTTCTCAGCTTCTTTGCAATTGAGTGGACCATGTGATAAGCTCTGGCCAATGGCTGAGTGTAGTAGTAGTAATCAATCACACGAAGGACAAGTGTTTAAGAGGAGGTAGTCAGTACTCAGATAGAAGACATCTGGAATATTGAAAGACATGCTCTGGACAGTCTCAGGAGCTGGAGCAGATTCTGGAAACAGTGAAATAAGCTTTTATTGTGTTAAACTGTTCAGATATTCATGTTACTTATTACCACCACAAAACTTAGCCATTTCTAACCAACGCATTGAGGTGCATTGAGGTGCAGGAGAATTTAAGATAAATGTGAGTAAACAAACCATCCCAGGAAAAACAGGAACCATAGCCAGCTGTTTCAGAAAATAGAACTGAAGGTTGTTCAGGACCCTTGTTGATCTCCACTCTACTGTCCCACCATTAAAATAACTTAGCTTCTCCTTTTACATCTGTTTTTTTCTGTGCCTGTCAACATCTGCTCCACTTTCAATTACCAGATGTCTTTCTCTGCATCACTGCATCTCTGCATCATTCATCTTTCAAAAAGATAGAACTCAGTTGGTCCATTTTGGATAACCGTCAGAAAGTACTTTTGAACTAGATCACTTTATAGGCTGCTGTGTAGTCTATGAATTGGCTTTCCTTGAGTCAAATGCCCAACCTTGGTCCAATTAATAGCAAACATGGGGTTAGGTCATGAGATACAAAACATGGCCATCCATGCTTAAGGAAAAGCTTGGGGCCTCTCCTCACTGTCAGGAACTGTGGATTGGTGTCCTGTTAGATAGGTGTTGTAGATATGGTAGGCACCATGTTGGCCTGTCCAGTAAACTGGGATACAGACCCTTAAGGTCAGGCTATTGCTCTATCGTTTTACCCACTGGGCATAAAACTGGTTGCACAAATGTCCTGGCCTTCACCTGCAAACAGACCTGTGACTTCTGGGTTGGAACAAAATTTTTGTTGAGCTAGTCTTCCTAGATGAGACAGGAAAAGTGGATCTAATGACCCTGAGTGAAATGAAGGTGATTTCTGGCCTTCTAGATACTTGTTGATCAAGAAATAGATATTTGATTTTAAAAATATTTTTTGGTTGATAATAGGCACAATGGGCAATAGTTGTTTTAGGGCAATGATTTAAATACAATTTTGATGTTAAAATACAAATTAGGGATTATTTCACTTCCCTCTTGGGAGTTTGGTTAACTTATTCAAAAATATGAAATAAGAGCTTCCCTTTTTCTCTTAATGCCACCGTCTTATCTGCTATGTTCTTTTACAAATATTCTTTTTAATGTATGGCAGTCTATGCTTAAAATGTATTAATTTTCCTTCTTCTTGAAATGTTTATTCCATTTTAAACTCCATTCCTTAACCTAGTTCCTATTATTTAATCCTCCCCTGAGGCACCTTCCCCAAGTAAATCAACGCACTGCCCTCTGAAATGGCTTCAATGCCCCAACTGCCTTCTACTCTATTCTTAATCAATACCCTCATAGCCTCTGAGGTGACTGGGGTTGATATTAACAGGAAATAAGCCAATTAAATTACTATAAACTAAGCTAACACTTTCTGGTAGTTAAGTGATAAAACAAAAATGCAGAAAAAAATTTTGATCAGAGACATTTTTCCACTGTTCTTTATATTATCACAGTTAGGTTTCTCAGCTTCCTTTTGATACTACAAACAAAACAGAGTTCTTCAACGCTAGCTCTTGGTCAGAGGTAATGCTACATGATAGTGGTGGAAGATTTAATATTTTTTGAAAAACCATTACTACATTTCAAGTAATTTAAGAGGCTATTATTTATAAAGCACATCCCTATTGTTAAGTTGTGAAAAAGTTATGTCATGATTTCTACCAATATATGTTACATTATATAGACATTGGATTGTTGCATTGTGGGGACATGGCAGTAAGGGAGTGGAGTAAGACTGAGTTTGGCTTCCAACCCTGCCTCTTTTAGCGGTATGACCTTGGGCAAAACATTTTAACTTTTTTGAGCCTAAGCATTCCCATCTGAAAAATGGAGCTAATAATCGCTACAGGGTTGTTAGATGTTTCACATAGACATTGTACATGAAAGATCCTGACACATAGTAGGTTCTCAGTGGGTGTTAGCTGTTTGCATCCTGTAGACTTGAGGAAAGAAGCTCCTGTCCTATCAAGTGAATCGATAAAGGACTGGAAAGAACTTTTCAGTTGGGAGAGAAAAGGCCTCAGCATTGGAGACTCTGCATTATTATTGACTTGATAATAATTAGTTGTTTCTTCCTTCCTTCATTCCTTCATTCTTTCGCTCAATCATTATTTTTGAGTTGCTACTTTTTGTCAGGTTTTGACGATGAAAAGGTGAATGAGAGACATCGTGGTTCCATGGATCATAGAACCTAGTAGGGAAAGAAAGTTATGTAAGCAAATAAATGAGGATCAAACTATTTATTCTTTAAAAATTTGCAGCACTTTTCGTTGAAGAAACAATTAAAAAACAAACAAACAAGATAGATTCCCAATATCTTCTATGACTTATACAATGTTGTAGAAGCATAGGTGATCTAAACTAAATTTACTCACAAAGTAAATTGCCTTTTTCAACATTTCCCTCTTGTTAATTTTGACTTGGCATCAGGACACATTCTGCTTTCTTTCTGCTCTCACACTCTGCATATGTTAACATCTTTGTCAAGCAAGTACGGAAAGTTAAATGTCAAGAAGAAAAGGCAGAGGTTAGCACCAGAGAGGTGGTAACCAAAGTCATGCCTGAGGCTACAGACAGGGAAGTAACCCAGGAAGCCAGAATCTGGGAGGGCTGAGAACTGGTAAGGAAAAGAAGCTTGAGAGGAGTTATACAAAAGAGATACAGGACAAAGTCTGTAGATATTAGGGCTTCATATACTCATTTACATGTGCTTATGGCTGCTGAGGGATTGGGCTTGGTGGGTTAAAAGTAGTTTTTCAGGCCCAGCCCCAGAAGCTTCAGTGGATTATCATTGCTTCTTCTTATTCACAGTGATAGTATATAGTAAAAATTTATTATAATATAATGATAATTAATTATAACATAATAGCTTTATTAAGTATTTATAATAAACAAATAAACAAACAAATAAATAAAATTTGCCTTCTGATAACATTCGGAGTCTGTGGTAACTAAACTCCTGAAATCTAGCAAAATTCACTGAAATCTAGCAAAATGAAATAACTACTTTAAACATTTTGTTGAGTGGAGCCTGCCCTTATCAGTTCGATCTTGGGACAATTAGAGAACAATTGGTTGTAAAAAGAAGTTTGGTGTCCTCTTGTCCCTTTATAGCCTAACCATTTAACTAGGGACTGTGACATCCTAGAGCTTAGAGGAAGGGCATGGCTTCAAAGAGAGAAGAGATGGTTTGGGGCAAGGTTATCGCATCTTCCATCACCATCCTCTCATGAAAACTGTTCTTCTGGTACAGTCTTGCAGAAAGCCGACTGACCAATACTTGAAATGCAAATCAGGAGCAGCACATGGGCTGGCAATCATGTGGGATGATGGTGAGGATGAGAGGAGGTGTCCTTAAACTAGGCATAATGTCCTCTCACCTCCTTGTATATTAGCACATGTGAAGAGCACTTCTTACACCCCAGAGAGGATATTGTTAGAGCCTTAGCTGCCCCATAGTGGAAAATAAAACCCAACAAGATTTTAAACTAATGTCTATGCCTCCTTGGCAGCTGTATATATTATATATAGTAAATATCTAGGGTAAACCAAGTAGTCACATGAGAAGATGATATTTCACACCTCTATTTTAGAATTATGTGTAAAGTTTACCACATCCCTCATGTTAAATATCACATAAATTGATAATCACCCCAGTTGAACATGGTGATCTGTAATTATTAGTCATTGTTCTGTTGCATTAAAATATTTGAGTTCTCAACTCAGGACAAAGTCTGAATAAAGATTGTGGCTTAGGAGTTAATATTTATCACTGACTTATGCAAGGTTGTAAAAAATTGATTAATAAAGGCTAAAAAAGAGTGAATAATTTGAGAAATTATTAAGTCCTCTGTTAAAAAACAAAACTTTAATGAAATTTTAGATTGTTTCTAATAGAATAAAACCAAAGAAGCATTTGCTTCCTCAACAACTGAGCACTAGAACTCTGCAGTTCTCTGGCATACGTTAGCCCTTTGTTTGAAAAAGAAACATTTGCAGAGCAAGTAGAGCTGTGAATGCCACTATCCCATCCCCTTTTACCTTTTGTTTCTTCTCACTTTCTTCCTCTCTCATTGCTTACCGTCTAGTTCTCATCTTCTCCTTGTTTCCTTTTCATTCCTCCTGGCTTTTTAAAAAATCTTGTTTCCTCCCTCCTTATGTATAATCCTTACGCCTTTTCTCTTTACTTTTTTCTCCTGTCTCCTTCTTCCTTGTCTCTCTATTTAAGGCAATGCTCCATGGTAGTTATTAAGAGCATAGGCTCTGGAAGCTGATTAAGGCTTCCAATTCTGGTTACACCATGCACTGAGTGACCTTGGGTAAACTACTTAATCTTCCTTCTACCTTGTATTAGTCAAGGTTCAATTAAAGAAGCAGAACTGCTATTGTGGGAGGCACTGGAAAGTGAAAGTCTAAAGGGAGAATTGGAAGATCAGTGGGGTCACCCATTAGTCCTTCTGAGAAGGCAAGCATGTCCAACTGCCTGGGACCACGAGTAGGTTGCTGTGGAGAAATCTGTAGGGAGCTCTTGCCTCAGAAGGTTCACATTCAAATATTTAATGATGCTGCATTTGATCAGCAGGGCCAGAGGTTCCAAAAAGGAGCAGGATATAAAGTGGAGGAGAGCAGACAGCTGGAACCTACTGGCACCTCTATGTCTGCCCATTACTGCATCCAACCACGATGACCTTCAGAGAGTAATGGCCGTTGCTTTACTTCTGCCTTCCAAATTTCATGCAAATTTCACTGTTGGCCGAACTAAACCCAGAACCATACAGGGAAGAGGATTTTGAGGAACTTAGGTCTAGCTTAACTAGGTTTTCACAGTACAAACCACCATGTGAATCATTTTCAAAGTGCAATTTTTAAGAGTTCATAACTCATGGGATGTTGTGAAAAGTAAATGAGACTTAATACATTTAAAGAACTTATCACAGTATCTGACACCTAGTAAATACCCAAGAAATGTTAATTGTCATTTCCCCTTTGTTTTAAATCAATTTCCTCTTATGTTGCACTCTGACCTAAGTGCTATTAACAAATTTCTCAATGTCGCTATCAATATATCATCAATGTTCAGATAATTAGTAAATGATGTGGGAAGTGTCACAATGAAATAAATATTATTTATTAAGTATTTACTAGGTGACATACACTGTACCTTTATATGCATCAACACGTATGATCCTTATAACAATGACCTTTATGAGCTAGGTACCATTATCATTCACATTAAAAGTTGAAGAAATTGAAATGGATTATTTACTTGCCCCAAGTTGCATAGGACTTAAACATAGTACCAGTTTATAGCAGAGTCATGTAAGCCCATCTGTTTCAAATACTCTGTTTCCATTAAGAGTGAGACTACCTACCTCCCGTAGGAAAAGCATTTTCAGAAATGCAGCACCTTTGAAATTTACAGAAGATCTCAGAATTCCTTTTCTGTTGTTATTGTTTTACACAAAATTGGGACAAATTATGAATCTGCCCTCTTGGTGCGAACTATAACATATGTGGTGAGAAAGAATTTGGTATGTGACCCTGTTGGGCAAACCAGCTTTGATCAAGCCAATGGAAAGTTGAGCTACTTGGGGAGGAAGATGGAGAAAAGTTGAAGAAAGGTTACAGTTAGTTCTCAATTAGGTAAAATTTTACAATCTAAAACTTGCTCCAAATGGACTCCCTGTCCCTTTTTAAAGCATGACCTTGCAATTCTTACTGGAACACAAAATTCCTTAAATTATTCTAGCCAGTAGCTTTCTCCCTACTGCCCCAAGGTGTAGCTATCTCCTAAAGCAGAAACTCCAAATTTGTAACTCCACTGATTGTAATCAAGGGACTTTTGCTTCTTTGAGCTACTTTTTAAGAAATGTAAATTTTTTCAGGTGGGCTTATCACAATTCCCACTCATCTCTCCTTATCTTACCTAGCCTTACCTCATTCACAGATGTTATAAGCCTCAACCTACAAGGCATTTGACTTCTAACGCCTGCATAGTTATAGTCTTTAGGAGAACAGATTTCAAAGGAGTTGGCTGGTCTTGGATTTCTACATGGAAATCAGCAGAGATGAGGAGCATGAACCTCCCCAATTCTATTTTCTACTCATCCGGCGCCTCACCTCTCAACCCATTCCTTAAAGTTCTTTATGAATAAATTTGCTGTGTGACATTCTGACAACCCCTTCTAAGAAGCAAGATCTGAATTGCCCAAAAGCCAAGTGGTAGAATCATACAATTTCAACTTTGCCAAATGTTACATGTGTTTTATAAATGAAAACTGAGACATAAAGACTAAGTACTGAAAGAGTGAAGCAGAAAACCTAAGATTCTTCAAAAGAAGGCACACATGTAATAATCTCTGCAAATGCACTCGGAAAAGGGTTAATTGTGTATTTTTTAGTTTTTAAGGCTTGAAGTTTTAAAGTGCTCTATTAGGAAAATATTTGTTTTCTTATGGTTTGGAACACCTGTGGTATGAAAACTTGATGGTACTAGAATCTGATGAACAATAATATTTTAGCCATGTTAAGAAGCATGTTTGGCATTGAAGTGGTTACCTATTAAAAATAGTTCTGGGCTTCATTGCTTCTACCAACTGTCATTGAAATGTGGGACATGTAAACGATGGTGTGGTAAAACGTATTTGGCTCAAAAGCTGGTTTTGATATTTTATGATACAGATTGACAAAAGTTTATAGTATGTAATTTAAAACATGTGGGTGCAGTTAAGATAACTACAGTATTTATTGGATAGAATCTTCCTTTTTTATAGAAATATGGATAAAAATAGGATTATGTATAGAGAATAACTTGCTAAAAGAGGACTTGGAATCTTTTTTTTTATTGCAAGAGACAGAGCCTCCTAGGGATTCCCATTTGCAAATTTTTCCTGGTATACTGTTTCCTGAGTTATGAACAGCAGGTCTTCGAATAACATTGTTTCCTTCTAACATTGATGAGACGCCATAGGAACTTAATTCTTGTTTATGTCAATAAGCCTCTGGTAAAAATGGTTTTGTTATATGTTATTTTGCTTAAAGTCGCAGAACCTATTGACCAAGTTAAGTGAGGACTTACTGTACCCGAGTCTGAGCATCACATTATCTCCACCATCCTCTTATCTTTTTTTTCCTAACACTTATATTATTAAAGATGCTTTTGTTTGTGTGGGTATTTAAATCAAATTATTACTTTTAATTAAGTATGAGTGTTATAGTTTTGTTCTCCTAATCCCTGTTAACTTTCTATTCTCCGCACTCAAAAGCAAAATTTTGCTTATAGTGTATAGAATAAGATGGCTGTAACTAGAGTCTTATATTTTTAAAAATGCTTAGTTATTGAAATAAAAGGATCTCAATAAATATGTTCAATATTGTTCATTTGGAAGACTATGCTAGTTTAACACATAATTACAATTTCAGAATGTGAGCAGTCTTACACTTAACATAATTAAGTAGATCAATACAATCCAAATTCCTCATACACTAATGGAGACTTCTAGAATACATTATATCTTTACCATTTTTATTCTTGACATAGAGCATAGAGGCTTGGCCTGTGTAATAAGTGCACTTTTAGAAGAGTGGATTTTCTCAATTTCTAAGACACTTTTGAGTGCTGAGGAGAGCATACAGAACTACAGGGCCTTGGACCTTTACAAATTAAAGCAGCCAAATGATTTGTCAGTGTTTTAGAAGAAAAAAAGTATAAAATATTCAGATTATACTCAATCAGAGAGTGGAGAATAGTTTTACAGGAAAGAGGTTTCAGTTACACAGCTAATATGAACAGGAGTAGAAATAATAACCAGCTGGTTAAGCCTGGGAAAATAATATTCTCCTTGGGCTAGAATTTTAGAATTACTGGAGCTGTGCTGCCCAATAGAACTTTCTACAATGATGGAAATGCTCTATAATTTGGTAGCCATGTGTGACTACTGAACATTGGAAATGCGGCTAGTACAATTGAGGAACGAGATTTTTAATTTATTAAATGTAATTAATTTAAGGGTAAATTTAGATAGCTACATGTGGCCAGTGATTACTTTATTACTGGACAGTGCAGTTTCGAAGTGTTATTGATAAAGCCTCTTTGAGCAATTTCTTTAATTCACTCATTTATTTATGCACACATTTATATATATTTTTTACTTTTATTAACTCAATAAATATTTTTTGAGCACCTTTTCTGTTTCAGGCATTGAGAATGTAACAATGAGCAAAACTGACCGAGGCCCTATTCTCATGGAACTTATGTTGTCTCATGGAATAGATAAATGACAATCAAATAATCACATAGCTGGTGGAAATTAGGAGACCATGAGGGTTGTACATTTATCCTCTGTAGCTGATTTCTTTGAGGAAATCCAGGCTTTTCAATCTCTTAAAAGTCTTCTGATTTCCCCCAAGAAAGTGACCTCTGACTTGGAATCAGAAAGATGTTTGGCCCTGTGGAAGGGATAGATTTTATCAGTTGACAGTACAGAGATCAAGCAGGGTCAGTTAAAAACAAATCTAGATAATTATCATACTGACTACACATGTAAACAAAATCACTGTTCCTCTTTAGAAGAAAGAAGAATATCAGGAGCCTAATGGCTTAGAAGCATTAAAGCTGTCAAAACTGAAAGCAGAGCAGTTGATCATGGTATATATCCAGGGAGTTTCCAAGTCATTTTGTCTCACAGTGTTTAAAGGCAGAGATCCTCTTAAAAGCTTCTTTCTCTTTTATTGGAATAAGGTGTAGAACACACACACACACACACACACACACACACACACACACACACACACCCGAGGTATAATTAAGAAGTAAGAGGTCAGGTGAACTACATTTCCTTAAAGAATTATTTTGATATTCTTGGAAATCTATACTCTTACTGAATATTAGCTAAGTTTCTTATACAGACAAACTATGTCTCTTGTGAACATGCCTATGAAATAGCACTGATCTCTTCCATTTAAATATTTCCCAGTGCCCTAGAATGATTTTCTGTGAAATAGATTATCTGAGGGTTCAGGAAACAAAACTGTCCAAAAGAAGCATAAATAGTGTGCAGAATCTAGTTTGCATGTAGAATTCTAACCTCCCTGGAAATTCTGGCTGATAATCTAATTTAACTGTGAAATAATATATGATGATTTGAAAATAATTATGTGCTCAAATGAGAAGCCATGAAAGTACAGCAGCACAGAATGAAAGTAGCATGTGACACTCTCTAATTTTACCCGCTGTAATTTTAATTTGGAGTTTGGAGTCAGAGTGGTAATGCCTCTTCAAAACATCCCCATCTTGGTAAAACATCCAGACAGAATAGCTAAGAGATTGCACTCTATCATCCTCAAAAGAATGTAGAAAGTGTATCTGGCACTCCCCTCCAGTGCCATATTTCATGAATCTGTTCAGTTTTATGGAATGTTGCCAGATGGCTGAGCTCTAACCTCTTCCACCCCGCTTTTTCTGGTATGCCTGAGATCGTCTGAATTAGGCTAGATGCATGCCTACATCAAAATTATATTGCGTTTAATGAACAGAAATCACCATGTAACATATAAATGAAACATTCTGGAGATTTGTGCTATATAGAGCCACTGAGAACTCTTGGTTCAATACAGTGTTAAATGCTTTTGTCTCTCCTGCAAATATTGACACATATCCTTCCCTGAGCCTGCTTGTAAAATCTCTGTGAGTGAAGAAAGTGGTGGGAACTTGCTTCATAACTTAAGTCCACAGATAGCTGGAAGCCTCTGTACTTTGTTGATCCTGCTGAGTTCAATTTTCTACAAACCCCATACTGACTGTGTTTCCATCAGGATATGTGCTCACTCTCTCCCCGGAGGTAGGCATTTCTACTAGGGGATCCCAGGGTTATTGTTATACTATTCTCAGTCTTTCTAACCTCTAGTTTCACACTGAAGAATTCTTGTTGAGCAGGCTTCTGTGCGTGGATGGGGAGGCAGGTAGGAGTAGTGGTTGAGGGAGGAGAATTCAGTTCATTTTACTGGTGGTCACTAATGTCCTCTCTGCCTAGTCAGGTCTCTAGGCCCAAAGAATTATGTTATACATTTTGTAGCCTTTTGCATGTAGCCTTTTACTACACAAGCAAATGATCTTGTGAAATACTTTAACTTTTTATAATGCAAAATTTCAAGCACATCTAAAAGCAGACACTAGTATAGTGACACTCTGTAGTCCCATCACTCAGCTTCCATGTGATCAACTCATGGCCAGTCTTATTTCATCTACACCCCTCCCTACTGCCCCTTTCTGTATTATTTTGAAGCTAATTCATGACTAGTTTGCACCTGGATGGAGCACTTAATAGAGGAGGTCACTTTTCCCCTTAAGCTGGCTTTGATCCTCCTCTTCCTAGCAGCAAGAAACTGCAGATCCTTGAAGCTCCCTTGTATTTTATTTCTACCTTTCTTCTAGCACTTATCATTTCTTGTCTGCAATTAGGAGTCTTTACGTACATCCTATCTTTCCTACCGAACCCTCAGTTCCTTGAAAGCAGGACTTAGGACTAATTCATCCAGCATTCATTAATATTTGTTGAATAAAAGAAGAAATGTACAAAGATGATTTACAACGAGTAAAATCTAAATTCGGATCAAGATAGACCCACATCCAGCTCTGGGAATCAAAGAAACAGACATTTATTTACTCTGTGATTTCATCTGGCTTTTATATAGATCTTGAATTTCTTTCAAAAGACTGTACAACCTTTACGCAAAACATGTTTATCTTGAATTGAACGATAAAGGAGTCAAATGTGGGAGAAGGCGTTATTGGTAATTTATGATAATTTAGATAGAAGAGGTGGTTTCATGTAGTACCAACTTGAAAATGGCAATCCACATTTTGCATGAAATAGCAAAAGAAATTTGGAAAGGACAGTTTTCTTTCATGGGGAAAGAAAATAGGCTTTGGAGTCAGGCAGATCTGGCTGCAAATCCCAGCCCTTCCTTGAGCAAGTTACTCAACCTCTCTGACCCCTACTTTCCTTGCTTTATGGGATTGTGAAGGATTAAATGAAATAGCTATGTGAAACCTTCAGCACTGCCTGTCATATAGTTGGCATTCTTATGTGTTGGTACTGATATTAGCAACCACTAATTGAGCGTTTACTACATGCTTGCACTGGATTAAGCAAGACACAGTATTATTCTGATTAATCTTTACAGTAACTTTGAAGACAGTGTTGATATTTTCTTTTTGTTGATGAGAAAACCAAGGTCTAGCAAATTAAGTTACTTGCTTAAGGTCACATAACTAGTCAGAAGTGGAGCTGGGTTTAGGAGATTTGAACCTGAGTCTTTTTGACTCTAAAGAGGAATTCCTCGTAACTCTTGTGCTACCTAACTTTCTTTCCTTAAAATTTCTTTGAAACTTCGTGGAGGAAGGGGCTTTTCTTAAGATTTTAAGGAAAATGTCTTTTCTTTCGATCACTTATTGCTGCTGTAATCATATAACAAGACCTGAGAAATATGCAGCTTTGACTAGTTGGCAGTTTCTGAATGTGGGAGAGTTAATAATGGAAGGATGAACATGTGAAGCCCATATTCATTTTTATTGTAAACAATTATAAGAATGGTGATCTGATAGAAAATTACTGTATTTACTTAAGAGATGCAGAATATACAGAGACTTTTTTGTATGACTATTTTTAGTGCTATAGTAGGAAACTATACCTAAAGGCTTCCATAAGGCACCAATAGATACAGCATCAAGAGTACACAAAATTTTTTAAAAAAAGTATAAAATATACAAACTTTGGGTAATCTCAAGTTAAAAAGTTAACATTAGTAAAGTGTTTAGAACAGTGCATGATATACAACGGATATGGAATAAGTATGCATTGGATAACATGAAGGATGAAGTGTAAAATCCCTAATATATTAAGTCACTCAGAATCCGAGGCAGTGAACACTCAGGCATGCCTCTAAGAGGGAATGTTTTCTTCTTCTTCTCCTTCTCCTTATTAGAAGTTCTGGCATTTCTTAAATCTCTTTGTTCCATCAATTATTCCAATACAAAAGCCCAGAAAGGCTTCCATTAAAGTATTCAGGTTGGCTATAGGAATTTGTCATTTAAAAGATTTGTTCTAGGAAATGCAGTCCAGCCTGAAAAGCTGTCTTTAAGGCTGAGCTGGTTCCTATAAGCTTCCACGTTCCACACACAGATTTACTGGAGTAAAGAAAAATCTGAGTCAAGTATCTGAAGAACAGGGTGTGATTTAGTTAAAATTGCCAATTTCATTATAGCATGTTTGGAAAAGTTGCCCCCAGACCGGCTGTCATGTGTATTTCTTAAATTAAAATAATTCCCACTGCATCTGTGGAAAGTAAATAGTTGGTGTCCACGAATTTCCTAAATAAGCTATTGTGGAGTCTCACCAGGACAGGAAACTTTTTCTGGGGCATTCACCTCTGCATACTCAGGGCCTGGCATCTGGCAGTTGCCATAAATCTGTATTGACTGGAATGAGGGGAAAATTATTTATGCCACAGTTCAGCCAAAGCAGGAGCCTGGCTTTGTGTTTATTCTTAAAACTTGAAGCTTTCCCTAAGCAAGCTCCAAAACTCTTGGATGTTATAGTAAACATTCCTCAAATATGTTTTGGATAATAACTTCGATATGGTCCAAGTCGTATATGGCAAAGATAAACTTGCTCTGCTATTGTTGCATCCTAAAACATTTATGGATATGGATGCTGCCGAAGATAAAGCAGACCCAAAGATGGTCTCAACCGAACAAATGTTGAAAAGAACAATTGCTGCCTCCAGTTGCTTTTGACACAAGTATTTGGTTGAGTGGGGAGCAAAGGATGGTATGTTTGCTATTTATGGACAGGATTTTTTCTTTTTTGTCCTGCAATCTTTGGAATGATAGTTATATACTACTGCAGGGCAGGGTCATCAGGTAGGACACACGGGTCAGATACCTGGACTTCAGATCCACTCAGATAAGGGGAAGAGGAAGGAGCAGAAGCCCCCTGCCTATATTAGAAATGGTTCTTGGTGCTCTGGCAATGCTCTGCCAGTCTGCTTTGGTTTGAGTGTGGGCTGGGCATCTCCTCACCAAATGGTTCGCAGTGGGAGAAAGGCTCGAGGGGAAGAGCAGTGTGATAAATGAGTCACCAGATTGAAAAACAAGTTCAAATATATTCGTCTTGTCCTTGTCTCATCTTTAATGTAAGCATTCGAGGAATTAAGTTGCTCCTGCACTTAGGGTCTCAGTTTCCCCAAGTTTCTATGTCCCCAAGTTTAGCTATGGGCAGAGAGTACACTTATACCCTAGAGACTGCTGCTTGCAGCAGGAGATAATGCTATTGCATGCATCACTAAGCACAGCATGAAATTAGTCCCCAAAGGGAGGAGGCGTGACCAATGCATGCCAGATGTTTAGGCTTTCTCTAGCCAGGGGAGGGATGTGGGTATCCCTGGCTTTGGGAGACTGGCTTTGGGAAAACAAAGAAGCTTGAAGGCAACCAGGGCTCCCGGCTAACCCCATAGTATAAAATGCATGGGATTTAGGTGGGAAAGAGGGTAAGTGGGAGGCTGCGGAATAAAAGAGTGAGGGGAAGAGGGTAGACCTTTGCTAGTCATATGTTTGAGCTATTGTGAACAAACCTGACCACTCACAAGCAGTGTAACTTTGGGCAAGTTAGGTAACCTTCCTGAGTCTCTCTTTCCTCATTTGTAAAATGGGGATAATGAGAGCACCTATGTTATCAGGTTGCTGAGAAGTCAAATGAATACAGTAGTTCTCCCATATCTGTGATTTCCCTTTCTACAGTTTCAGTTACCCGTGGTCAACCATGGTCAGAAAATATTAAATAGAAAATTCCAGAAATAAACAATTCGTGTTTTAAACTGGGCACCATTCTGAGTAACACGAAGAAATCTCGAGCTGTACTTGCTCAGTCCTCCTCCAGGTGTGAATCATCCCTTGGTCCAGTGTGTCTACCCTGTATATGCTGCCTGCCCGTTAGTCACTTAGTGGCTGTCTGGGTTATCAGATCGACTAACAAGTTATTGCAGAGATCATGTTCAAGGAACCCTTGTTTTATTTAATAACGGCCACAAAGCACAAGAGTAGTGATGCTGGCAATTTGAATATGCCTAAGAGAAGCTATAAAGTGCTTTGAGTGAAAAGGTATGTATAGGAAAAAATATAGTACATGTACATACAGGGTTCAGTAATATCTGTGGTTTCAGGCATCCACTGGGGGTATCAGAATGCATCCCCTGTGGATAAGGCGGCAGGGGGCAGGGGTGACTACTGTGCATGGAAAACATTTAGGTCTGCACCTGGGCAGGAAAAAAAGCTCAACAAACATCAACTCTTATTATCTGTAGCTCAGGCTTGCTTTTATGGTGTGCTTTGACTAGTTTATCTACAATTTGTACAAAGACAGGGCGTTTTGGAACATAGATGTTCCATGGATATCACTTCATAGTTTGAGTAAAATCATGTACACCTGTTCTGGGAAAAGACCCTTAAGAAATATCCTTAAGGATCATACCTGCCTCTAAGTGTGAATTATTGGCTACTTCGGTGTTAGAAATAACAAATAATAATAATAATAATAATAATAATAATAATAATAATAATGCTTTCCTTATAACTGTACTCAACAATATAAGACTTAGTGGCTCACTCTCACTTGTTCAAAAAAAGGCAATTAAAGAACTTCACAAAATATTCAGCTGTAAAACCTGAAGAGACAGTGTACATCTTGAGGGCAATTTCTTTCTTCTGCAAAGATACATTCTTATTAGGTGTTGGGTCGGCCTGTTGTGGCTTGAGGCAGACCTCTGTACCAATCTACAAAGGGTTCTGATTAAACAGTTCACAAGAAGAAGATGCTGTGAGCTTCCAGACAACTACACGGTCAAGAACTCGTAGGACCTGAAATTCAGTGTGTGGTCTGAGCCAGAACATGCTTTTGAGAACACACAGGAGAGAAGTTCTTGTAAATGTGATATGTAGTTGGCCCAGTAGGAGAAGAGGACACCAATGTAAAATAAAAAGTTTTTTTTTTTTTTTTAATTTAAGTCCAGGGTGAGGGAGAACTAACCTTTTATGTTAAACTCTACTACCTCCTTACCAGGGGAGTTAAAACACTTGATACAAAGTCATTTTAATGTAAACTAGGAATAACATGGAGGCATAATTATTATATCCAACATATACATCTCAGCAAACACATTTTTATAGAGACTTGGCTAGTTTTGGTCAGAAAAAAAAATTCCTTGGTATATTTTCACTGGAGTCTACTTTCATAGAGTATCCTAGTGGAGAGACTAATATTGGAGTTACTGGAAAGTCATTATTCTGTCATGCTTCTTCTATAATTAGTCTATGATTAATAGGTCTCTGATGAAAATTAACTCTGAAAAAAGCATGGTAGGGAACCCGGATTTTAATCTAGGATTTTGCTAGCTCATATAGCTGGCAGTGAACTGAGGAGCAGAATGGGCTAAATCGAAATGTATTGTTGCCAAATTGTTTGCGTTCAACCTTAGTTTTTCTCTTATCTTATTAAAAAGATAGTATGCTTTTAGGACTAATCTTGTGAATGCTTAATAAAAAGAAAAAATAAAGTTATAAATTAAATTGCCACGGTTTATGAGAAAGGAAAGAATTAGAAGAGAAAAACGTTAAACTTGGCACTTTGCAAATTTAGAGTCAGAACCTTGGAGTTTGAATCTTGCCCATCAGTAGTGGTGTGATCCTGAATAGGTAACTTAGTTTCTCTATACAGACTTAATCTTTCTGATATAGATTAGGAATACTTTATGAATCTTGCATCAATGTCTACACAGCAAAAAACAAAGAAATGATGCTGATTATTTGGTTTAGGTTATCAGCGAAGATAGTAGAACCAGCCAAGACAAGTCAGATTGACTGTCCTTGGCTTGCCTGCCTTGATTACTTACATAAGTTTAATTAACTAGCTCAGTGCAGACTTCCCTTCACTTTGTACTCAGCAAATTTGACTGCAAAGTTGTTTTCCTCCCCTGTGGAAATGAGCAATGTTTAAATTACTAAGGTCCAAAAGAAAATTTTAAAAGATGACTAAAACTAGAGTGTGGAAAATTATCATTTACTGAGGCCCCACTTTCTACTTCCTTCTGTTACCCAAAAGGCAGCTCCCCACCCCCTAGGGTCAACTGGCTCTAGCCAGGAGGCTCTCGAACTTAACCAGCTTTGGACTGACCTGGAGGGCTTGTTAAAACAGATAGCTGGGCCCTCTTCCCAGAGTTCCAGATTCAGTGGGTCTGGAGTGGTGCCTGAGAATTTGCCTTCCTAACAAGTTTCCAGTGATGCTGTTGCTGCTGGTCCTGTGAGGTAATTTGAGAACCACAGAGGAAATTGTCTTCCTGTCAGCTCCTGAATCGTCCCCATAAACCATTCCACCCCCGCCCAAGCCTTTGTCTCTGCCTAGGGCCATTGCTTCCATCACTGCATGTCTGTCAATGGGATCCCTGGCCTCTAGCTTCTCTCTCTGGGTGGCCTCTGCTGGGAGCTGACTTGAAGGAGGCCTAACTTCCCCACACCCCATCTAATACAAGACTTGTGTGTTTTTTAATGAAAGGATAGAAATAACTGGAGGGAATTACAAACAGCAGTGGATAATGTGAAACTGAAGCTAAATATGATTGTTCTAGTACACTGGTCCTTAACTTCTTTTTCATTATCACCTCCCTACGGAGACTTTTAGACATTTGTTTTCCTAATTATAGCCCATCTCACCCCTCATCTTGGGGTAAAATACCACAGATACACTGTATATCTGTTTATCCACTATGGCCTTTTGGAGGGCCACAAACCTTTGTAATAACTAAAATTTTTTCATCCACCGAGAACCAATTTTGCCTCCATGGGAATATCACCTCAATAACTGTGAATGTTCTAGTAGTGCAAGGTAAAATCACTAAAATAATTTAAACTGTCCATAAGTTTTCTTTCTAGGCACCCTTCAGTTCTTAACCTTGCTCTAGTGTTTCAAAGACTCCTCTTATCTCTTCTGAGTGTGGCCTGTTCTTCAGTTTTCCTAGTGCTTCTGTCCTGCTCTTCTCTGCCATTCCTCTTTTTAGGAAAATTCATCTCTATTTTCCCCTTTCAGGTCTAGAAGGTGGGAAAAGGAAAGAGGAACAATGAAGCCACTCAATACATCTATAACCCTCTGTTATTCTTCTTAGTTCCCTACTAACTGGCCTCAGGAGTAAAACTCTCTGCCAAAGAGGGAAATTCTATTAAAACTTAGTACCAAACACTTCCTTTTGTCTGACCAGGTAGTCCAATGACACCACAACAGCATTTCCCAAGGGCTGAGTTATTCAGGTGAGAATAGCCACATGGGAACTTTAGGAGGACAGTCAACAGCAGGCCCCGGCTCTCAAGGAAAAGTCCCCTCCAAAGCTTCCCTTTCCTGCTGGGATGTACAGGAGTTTCTAATTCTCCCTGAAGGCTCTGGGTGGGTGAATACGAGAATGTTTCGCCTTCCCTCCTTTCCTCCCCACTATATACATACACTACAAATGCATATACATGGCAGGCACATCCAAAAAAAAGCAATACTTCTCAGAGACTGAGTAGTCTCAATTCAAATTAGAGCAAAAATCTTTTTATTTCCTTCTGAATAAAACACATATGCCCAAAGAGAGATACAATTTTATACTTTTTATGTAGAACCCTTTTAGTTCCTTTCTTCTACTGCCATATAATGCCCTAACTCCTACTGTGAGAAGCCCATTAGAGCATCTTCCAAACAACAGAACCCTCTACTCCAACTAGAACTTAAAAGCTAAAGCTTTTTTTTAATTATGATTTTTAAAATTTTTTTACTTGGGGTCATTGTTTCCTTTACTGAGCTCTACATAGAAGAGAGGAAGTTTAGGCCTTGTTATCTTCCCACCCAGAGTAAACACGTAGAGCTATATTATCAGGTGGTAGTACTGTGAAAGTATTGTGCTACTAGTCATATTAAAAAATCAAAATCTGTTTTATTGGATGGGATGTATATTTCTGTGTCTCTTTTAAATGGAAAATGAAGGAAATATCAGCTAATTCACTGGATAAGAGTTTACATTTAGCCCAGGTGATGGGTTGGCAGCCAACACTCAAAAAGGCAGATGGCAGATACTTGGGTTGAAAATCATATCTCTGGCAGACTGGAGAAGGTGGCTCCATTATAATGGCCATCACCTGCTGTATTAGTAACTCCCACTTCTTAGCCTGGGCAGAACAATAGAGATACCCTAATTGAGTCCGTTCATTCTACACTGAGTAGTGAGATCCGGAGAGGTGACTGGCTTATCCAGGGTCAGCCAAATGAAAGGGAAAAAAGCCAGAGATCAAACCCAAGGTCTTCTGATCCCTGCCTAGACGGTTCTTTACACTACATCATTGCTGCTCCCTATGTTTCCTTCCTCTTCCTTTGTTGTAAGGTGAGGATTCTGGTTTCTTCACAAATACTACTGAGATGTGTAAAGTCTCACAGCAGATAAACCGGAAATCCCTGTCTGAGTGTAGAACCCAATTTTCTGAAGAATTAAGGGAAACAGAATCACCTTTTTGGCTTCTGAATGTAAGGATGATGGGAGACCACAGAGGAGGCCCTGAGGTTCAGACTTCCTTACATTTTCAGGAGTCTGGTAGAAAACATCCTCCTATGGTTACCACATGACCACCATGGAAACCAAGAATGGAAAAAAGGAAGCTAAGCGTGAGGTCTGAACAAAAGGCTCAGTTTCCTTCTCGTTCCTCTTCTGGCAAGCGACGTTGTAAAATTCAATGACATCAGCATCTCTGTTGAAAAGGAAGACAGAAGTGGAGGGTATATAAGAAGAGAATTAGTAACCCAAAGACACACGACCTAGCAAATGCAGTCTGGGCATCCAGCAGTTTTAATTAGTGAAAGCACCATCTGAATATGGCTTTAGTTGTAGATTTGGGCTTAGAATCATCTGAAACTTGACCAAATTCACATCAACAAATAAATATTAAATGTTGATTATGTGCCAGATAAGTTTGAGAAATACGAAGCTAAAAATGGCACAGATCCTGCTTTTAAGGAGCTTATTATCTAGAAGCAGAGAGAATAGCTGTATACAAACCACTAAGGTGTTAGACAGAATATGACTATGCTATTAAAAAGGTAAAAACAAAGCTTTCTGGCAGCCCTGGGCTATGGCTGATATGAGCTCTGGGCTAATATCTTGTGCATTTGGGCCACCTTCAGAAGGTTTAGAGAAGGCCAAAGTAGAGGGCCCATGATAGGGTGTGGGTGGCAGTTAGTGGGGAGATATGGTGTTAAAGAGATTATTGGTTGACTGCAGAAGCAACTACTTCTAACTATTTGTGATCACTGAGGATAATTTTCAGTTTTAGTCTATTGATTTGCATCCCTAATTTTGGTGAGGTCCCTCTTCTTACTCACAAATCCGAGCTTATTAATGACCAATTGTTCTTGAGTATTTAAGCAGCTAAATGATTGCATATGCAAATTCAGGGGTTTGGAGACACACAGAACTGTGTTAGTGGTCGTGTAACCCAAAATGGAAATGGAAATTTAATAGGCAACCTGTGAAATTCATTAGTAATGTTTTCCTTCTGCTTACCAAGAAATAAAATTATATACTTAGTCTATGATAGATGGGGTAAACATCTATCTTAGACAGGAACATAGGAATTTTTTAAGTAGCTGAAGCCTTGTTATTTGAGTCAGTAGGCTTTATATTAATAACAACAATAAAAATAAAACCAAACCATGAGATCCTGAATATTTTTTGGCCATTCCAATTTCAGTAGAAGTGGATCTAGAAATAAAGCCTAAGCATATCCAGGATAGGAAGCTTGAAATTTTGTGGCAGAAATGATTGAGGTCACCAAAGTTTATCCTCTTCCTTTCATAGTAGAGTTGTTGGTGGGAGTTGGTTGCCCAGGCAGAGACTATATTTTTCACCATGCCTCTCAGACTCCTCGCATCCAGGTGGTCATCAATAAAATGTGACAGAAGGGATATTTGTCTCTTCTAAGCTAGGATCTTAAAAAGCGAGTGGGGCATCTCCATTCTCTCTTCCCCATCTGCTGGCTGGATGCAGATGGTGGAACCACAAGATGAAAATAGCCTGAGTCAGAATGATCACAAGGAGGAAAGCTGCCTATAAAGAGGAACACTTGTATTAAACTGCTATGTGAGTGAAAAACAAAATTCTATCATTTGATAGATTGTATTATTGTTTCCAACTATCTGCTGCCTGTACAGCTACAGGGGTCTTTGGTGGTGAATCTCCCTGGAGGAGGAGTGTACTTCCTGTTCCTTGATATTGAGCTTGGCCATATGACTTGCATTGCCTATTGGAATGTGAGCAAAAGTGACAGACTACATCTGAGCAGAAGTGTCAAGAGCTGCGGCATGACTCCATCATTCTTTTTCTTGTCCTGAGAACAGCAAGCTTCAGGTAGAAGCTGTTTCTTCAGCTTAGAGCCATTCAGCCCGGATCCCAGATGAAGAAGAAATATGGAGCAGAGCTGCAGCTAACACATAGCCAACATATACCATGAGAGAAAAATAAGCCTTTGCTGAAATTATGGGGATTTTTCGTTATGGAAGAATAACCTAGCAAGGGCTGACCAATATATTGTGCTAACCGATTAATATTTTGATAGTTATCTGATACATGTTATATACAATATATACTCTGATTTTGGAAGAATTAAGTGTGTACAAAACTGGAGAGTGGCAAACAGTGAACAAGGCATAAAATATTTTTTAAAAGTATGATTAAATAAAATACTCTAATAAAATTAAAAGTCTTATTAAATATTAATTGACAATCACAACCAAGTGAAATTGTAAACCAATAAATTCATTTTTAAACACAAGTTGGATAATAAATCATTAAGCCAGGGGCCCATCCTCTGGCCCAAGTGAGCTATCTGACTATTCCTGCCAATCAAAAGTTCTTGGCAGACTCTGAAGAGGTGGGTTGAGGCCCAAAGAAAGAGATGATTCCACAAACATTCCTATGTTCCTGTGACCCCAAAACCTCCTACCTCTGCCTTCCCCCACCTCCTTGCTGGAATATCAGAGGAGAGGGATACCAGAGGGTGAGACAGAGTAGAAATGAAGAAATATTTCAACTTCTTACTTTTACATGAGGCTGGACTCTTAACATAGCTGGTCTCTTTGCATGAGACTACAGAAGAAAGAGATGGGGTCATTTTGGAGCTCCAGGACCTTTGGAGACAGACATGCTGGGTGGGATGGAGGAAAGGGAGGAAAGAAAAGCTTATGATGGAGCCAAAGTAATACAATTGCTCAGAGGTCTCAACCAACTAATACCTGGGCACCTTGGGCAAAGTACACATATTTCTCTCTTTGCTCAACAGATGGTAGGCTTCTGAGAAGAAGTAATTTAAAAACACAAAAACAAATTTGGTCAGAAGAAAAAAATGAAAAAAAGCTCCAGTAAGTTAAGTCTATCATTTAAAAAAATCTCTTTAACGTGATCAGGAATTTATTTCCACAAACAACAAGTTTATGGAAAATAGTGAAGACATACAAATGATTATTCTCAAACTGTAGAAGAAAAAGGTCCTTGGTGATGTCTGACTGAGTTGTTGAGGCAATAGGTTGCAACCATTAGCTCTGTCATCGTCCACGCTCTCCACTCCATCCACCATAGGAATCTGTGTTCTCACTCATGTGACATTGGTTATTCATTCAACATATTCTATTTGGCAAATAACTTCCATGTTTACCCCAGCTACAGTCTTTTGCTATTTCTTAATTTGGTAACCACTTGGTGATGTTAATGGATATATTCAATATTGTAATTTAATAGAAATATATATTTGGTCATTCAGATGACCAAATGTATATTTCTCAAATATATGTGGTCTTTGCCTGTAGTTCCTGGCTCACATCTCCCAAAACCCTTGGAATTTCCTAAGTGGTGAGAGCAACAAAGGTGTCTTTTATTGTGTTAATAAGGTGACTTTTTGGACCCTTCCTAAGGATGAGGGCTGTTTGTCTGTGGAGCCAACCATGTGTTTAGAAGTTTGGAACATTCAGTGCCAATCCCCGCTCTCACTTCTGGGGAGTGGGGAGGGACTGGGGGTTGAATCAATTGCTAATGGCTAATGATTTAATCAATCATATCTATGTAATAAAGCCTCCATAAAACCCCCCAAATTTGGAGAGCTTCTGGGTTGGTAAGTGCAATAAGGATGGTGGGCCTGCAGAGAGCATGGAAGCTCCACGCCCTTCTCACATACCTTGCCCTATGTATCTCTTCCATCTGGTTGTTCCTGAATTATATCCTTTTATAATAAGCCAGTGATCTAGTAAGTAAAATGTTTCTCTGAGTTCTGTGAGCCATTTTACCAAATTAATTGAACCCAAGGAAGGGGTTGGTTGTGGGAACATTTGATTCATAGCCTGTAGGTTAGAAGCATGGGTAACAACCTAGACTTGTGACTGGCATCTGAAGTCCAAGGAGGGCTTCAATGGAACCCCTGATCTGTAGCTGGTTGATCAGAAGCACAGGTAACAACCTGGGCTAAAGTGGGGGCAGTCTCGTAGGGCTACATTCTTAACGTGCGGAATCTGATCCTATCTCTGGGTGGATAGTATCAGAATTGATTGAATTCTCAAATATTAGCTGGATGTCTGAGAATTGTTTTTTGGTGTTGG
Source organism: Pteropus medius (assembly GCF_902729225.1). Classification (NCBI taxonomy): domain Eukaryota; kingdom Metazoa; phylum Chordata; class Mammalia; order Chiroptera; family Pteropodidae; genus Pteropus; species Pteropus medius. Next base: position 23,078,977 of record NW_024349800.1, on the reverse strand, counting down.
GGGAAACTCCCCTCCCGCACTTTGGAAATTGAGTCTCAGGACCATTTAATGTGTTCTAAACAGGTAAGGTGGATGGTGACCAGCATCTGGCTTAGCTCTTCACTGCATGTCGTATTACATCACATTACATTGGCCACCAGCAATTCTGAACTACACCATCAGCTCCAAACCCAAAATATTTTGGTGGGAGGTTTAAACTTTATTATTCCAAAACTAAACTTAATTTTTCCTTTGTTTTATTAAAAGTTAAATTAGATGTGTGAAAGTGAGGAGGTTGGTTTATTGTGTGAGTTGAAACTTTGGCAGCAGTAAGTAAATTCTATATCTGAGAATATTTTGGTGGAGACCAAGAGTTAAACTGTACCATGCTTAGTACTGCAGGTTTCAGTGAATAAAACGAATATAAAATAATTAGGTAATAACTTTTGTTTCTTTATTTGACCTGAAAGGTAGTTAATAAAGAGTAAGGTCCACCTGGTTTCTACCAAAAACACATTGCAATGTTTGAAAATATAGCAGCAAGAGATTTATTTATTTTTCTTAAAAAGTCAAAACTTGGTGTAAACAATCATAAATATTGTGACTCACTCAAACTTTATATTTTGTCGAAAGTGCTTTTACATTTGTATTACTATTTCTAGTTTGACCTTTCTATTTTCCCAGAAGAGCAAACCGGAGGTGAGAAAAGTAGCAGGACAGAAGTTCATAAAAGTGATGGAACGCCCAGAAGGGCTATAAGAAACTAAATATCGATCTTTGTTCTTTCAGTGAGGAGTCTCATGTTTCTAAGGATGTCATTATAGCTATGGTGGCATTGCTTAATCTGATCTGCTATTCAGCTGTGGTCCTGCTTAGCACTGAAAGAACACTTTGTTTATGGGCTTCAGCTGACAACCAGAGAGTTTTCTGAAATAAGGGTTATAGTGAGAACATTCCTTTCCATGTGTTATGTAAGATATTTGGGGTATGTAGGACTCTGAGGCAACTAATAAAACTTCCTTTAAAAAAATGATACAATTTTAAAAAATGACACAACTCATGTATTCAAATTAGTATTATCTTTCAAGAAGTCATATTGGAAGACAAACTTATTCTGGTGAAGTAATCATTTCTCAAAGCATTTTGGAACTTTTTATTTTAGAGTTGCCTTTAGAGCCAGGATTGGCATTTGTGAACCACTTAGCCTTTCATCTCAATTTTTATCCATGACACAGAAGGTTGACTACTTATTTTTCTCTCCTGTAGACTTAACTCCAAATAACTTAGGATATTTAAAAAAATTAAATCTATTCACTTATTCATTCATCCATTCATTCATTTATTTAATAAAATCCATGGAGTGCCCCTGCATGCCAAGGTGTGTGTTAGAAGCTGAGGATTCGGTGATGCACAAGACAGGAATAGTCCCTGCTCTGTTGGAGCCGACATTGTAATTGGAAAGACAGACCAAAACCACCCCCACAACATCATGCTAACAAACAAATTTTAAAAATTCTTGCCAGTTGGGATAAGTGGTATAAAGATAAGGAGCTTAGCTAGAGAAATAAGAAGAAACAAAAAGAAACCAACTTGTTAGAAGGGAAAGGTGACGTTTAAGCATAAATTCAGCATTAAAGGATGTCCACTTGCCACCATTAGGAGTATTCAAATGAATAAGCTTCAATTTAGGAGGACAATTTTGAAGCCTAAGTGAACTGGGCAGAGCCCACTTTTCCCACGGCAAACTTTCTTTTTGTAGGATATGGGAGTATGACCCTAATCAACAAAGTGGCCTCGAAAGTGATATCAGTTACCACAAATAATCTGTGATAGTAAATAGATTGTCTCTCACTTGGCAGCCCTGATCAATTTGTAACAACCTTTTTTTTTTCCCTTTTCTTTTGACTTAAACAAACACACACATGATTTATTTTCTCCTCAGTTAGTAAAGCCATCTAGACCGACCCATCTGCAAGGCCCTAGGATCTTCAATCCTTTCTCTACCAAGGACACCTGGGAGATGTCCTGGGGGTCCCCATTATGGTAGAAGTGGCACCAATTTATGTGGTGTCCATTACTTGCAGGCCGAAGTGGGATGGCATCAGCACCAGGTTAGGTTCTCAAACTCTTTCTCTAGGATGATGCCTCAATCTTGAGGCTGTGCCCTGGCTTCCTGGGAAACTGTGCTGAGAATCATTAATGATTCCTGTTATGGGCAATGAATGGGTTCATATAATATCAGTTTGCCCATTATTGACAATGTTCAATTTGATCATTAGGTTAAGGTGATGTCTGACAGATTTCTCCATTATATTTTTCTCCTTTTGTATTTTGTTGGCTGATATTTTGAGGCCATGTGAATTTCCTATTATCCAATAACGTTTCACTGCCAAATGACTTGCCCAAGCTCATAGCTAGTAGTCACAGAACTGTAACAGAAAGCAATTTCTCCGACTATCAGTCCCAACTGCTTTTACTCCACTATGTTTGTTCCGTTCATTAACACATGAACATGTCAGGTGGGATGTGAATAATTTAGAGTTTCCAAAGACTCTAAAAGTCTAGTGGCTATTTAGATTTTTATTGTTTATAGAATGCATTGAATAATAAAAGTTTCATTAGAAATCTTATTTTGTGGGAAATAATTCAATTTCCTTTAAATTTTTCCTAAGAAAAAAATGGTAATGCTGCTAGATAAATGAACTATTGTTATTACTCAAAAGAAATAGACATTGTGACCAATTCTCCAGTCCCCTAAATATTCTTTGCCCTTCTTCACTTTTTAAGGAGAGATTTGTTAGATAGAAGACAGTGTTGAATATGAGTAACTATATCTTTCCTTAGAATCATTAGCTGTAACTCTAAATCAGATGCTTCATTTTTTTTTAAACTACACGTTAGTGGCTTTTCTATGAATTAAATGCCTGTCGTTGACTCTTTCTAAACACCAGGAGCTGTCCCAAAGACTTCCTATGGCGATAGAGTCCATGGGGTAATTATATTAGAATAATAGGGTTGAAACATTTCAAAATTTAACAAATTTGTAGAATTCTTGTTCCCAGAATTATAAAAGAACTTTTATGAATGTCAATTTTAGTAATTATCAAACTGAACAGAATTTGGCTCTATTTAACCACTGGCACACTCTTCATAGATAACAACATGGTTTGATATGTATAAAGGGCCCATTTCCCATTCCCCCTCCACTCAGACACCAGAAATTCATTAAATATAAAGCCTTGCAGAATTCTGTAAAGAAACACTGCCTAGCCTCTAAATTAGATATTAAAGAAGAGATAGCATTCTTTGGGGGCATGCTTTCAGCTTTCCCTGAAATGAAGTGTCTACTTATAGCCTAGCACACAAACTGGCTTGGGTTTGAGGAAATTTAATTAATAATTAACAATAATAATAATAAAATGCAAAGCTCCCCTTGGAGTTAGAATAAAAAACAAATTCTGGGGAGGGTGACAAGAGTAAGATGCAGATCTAGTTTATAAGTGGCCTAGGCCTAGCAAATTCCGTCTAGCATTAGGTACATACATATGAGTTGATTTGGATTAGAAACATGAAAGCACAACTTTTGCCTTTAATTAAACAACTACTCTTGCCAAATGCACAAAGAACTATAGAGCTGGATGAGAATAATAGCTTACATTTATGTTCTAGGTGTTTTACATGAATATCATCTAACCCTCACAAACAACACTTTAAAGAGATAAAATTATTGTTTTTCTTCATGAAAGAGGAAGAAAAGAGGACCCAGAAAGTTGAGGCAACATCCCGTAAGATAATCTGGCTTACAAACCCAAACAAACAGCCTGCCTGACTGCAGAGTCAGATCCTGAGACCCTCAAGACTGCCACACTGCCTCCCAAACTCTTCTGCCTCTCCACGGAGGAGGAGGGAGATTTATAGTGCTTTTCATGGGAGGATGGCTAAGTGCTTCTCTTGAATGTAATGATTACTTCCCATGGCAATCCTTTGATGCAGCTTATAAACCAAGAACTGGCGGTCCATCAGACAGATAAGTGACTTGCATAAGGCATTCCCTGTGCTCCTGGGAGATTTGGGCGGAAAGTGAAGAGGCTCTTACCTTCACTCCTGGGAGTTCACCAAAGGCTAGTACTCTTCTCAACTCCTCATCTTGAAAGACAAATAGCATTCTTCCCAGAGTGTACTCATTCCATATTTGTTCTGCATTTCTCCCCAGAGGCTAACATTCCTGGCAGAGAAAATGAAACCAGGATAATAACCATTGTAGAGATTATAAAATTGCTTCTTATCTGAATTCATACTCTTACTTTTCTTTAGTGCTTTCATAAGCCACCCAGACTGATAGAATTATTTTTAATGACTCACAGATATATTTTACTTTTCTATTTTTATTGTCTTTACTTTCAAAGAGAAGATCAGATTGATGATAAAGAAGTGAGATTCGCCCTTTAGAGCTATGTGCCATTTTATTTAACCCCAATATATGGACTGTGGACAGAAAAAAAGAAATATGCTCAGCTTAGTATTATATATAAAAACATCTTTAAAAGTTTTACAAAAACATAATCTAATTATGAAATTCATTCATTTAACAAGTATTTTGAGTTCTTTCAAGGTGTAAAGCACTGCAATAGGTACTGAAGATACAAAAATAAATAAAACATCACCTCAGTCCTCAAGATGCTTATACTCTTGTGTATGACACTGCGTGACCATTCCTCTGGGCCTGCCTGGGGCAGTCTTGGTCCACACCTGTTTTCCCAATGTTATTATAAATAGCACCCCCTTTCACTTTCACAAGTGTCCCAGTTCATATGATAAATTACACATACCTCATAATAATATTTCCCAACTAGATGATGTTTTTGAAATATTTGTAATTCTTGGATATAAATAAAAAGTGCAAACAGTAAAGGTCCAAAAAATGTACTGACATTCTGTCTTCATTTTGGAATCACTATTTCTGCCACTGTGTGTCAGTCAAATTAAGTTCATTGGGCAAGTGTGACATTTCGTTTTACATTATTTAAAAAAAAAAATGCAACTACTGTTCAATCTCTATTGGGAGGATGAAATATGCTGGCTACAAAACTTAAGAAGATGAGTGAATACTACACTAAATAAAAATAATAGTGTGTATCATATACTCAACTCAAATTTTGGTAGGAGCCAAATATGAATACAACGCTGGGGTCCTTGGTGGTAAGGGATGTCGTGTCAGGTGGAGCAGACAAAGCAAAGGTTGGAGGCGTTTGGGGTCACTAGTCTCTGATCTTAGAATTCAAAGTGGCATCTGCCTTCCTTCTCTTGGACTCTTTGCTCTCTACTCCACTTCCAAAGATAATGAACTCCTTGATCTTTAAAGCTACCTAGGAAGTGCTTTTGTGAAAGACTGGTGTCGGCAGAACCTCTAATTACACATCATTTTGTGTACTGTTATCTGAATATGTATATGTACGTATTTTGATATTGAAGACAAGCTATTTTTAGTTTCCTTTTGGATATGTTTAGAGAAACTCTTAACTGTTGCTATGCTACTATGGAAACTGTATCCACGTATACCGACATGTTTACAATTGTTTAAAACACTATAAACTTTCCAGGGCAAAGGCAAACAGCTTACTTCCATCAAAGTTGCTCCATGCTTTCCTTTTTTATTAATTTATTTATTATTATCAGACCCATGCCGGAATCTATTTAATCCGTGTCTGCATTAAAGAGCTGCTTTTTTCTGATGTGCATCATCATTTAATTGATTTCATACTCAGAACTACTGTAGAGCTGAGAGCAGATGAAATTTTCCCCCTGAAATCAGACATATTCCTTGGTCTAGTCAGAAATTGAGAATTGACTACATACTAGGCTCCCAAAGGAAAAATAGAGTACCTCTTGAGGGCATGTTGATGATCTATCTAGAATGTGCAAGCTAGGACCCTTTGATAGTCATTTAAATGTAACTATTGTAATTATTATTCGTGTATATAAAATGAATTTAAAGACTATTCCAATTGCTTGTAAACATGCAAACCCAAAGCCAGGAGTTTTCTGGCTTATTCCAAGCACAGGGAAAGTAGGTGGCTGAGAATCTTTGCAATTCTTAGAAAAAGAATCTTAAAGCCACATGAATTGAAGTGAATAAGAATCATATTTGTTTGAAGGTACCAGGAGAGTGATTTTTGGCAGGGTCTTATTTTAGGAGTCAAAAAATATTTGAAAGTAGAATTTATAATTGAGAATCATACAGTGATGGGTCCTGTCTACAAAAAAGGGCACACACTCTAGTAGAGCCAATAATATTTTATAGGATTTTAAACCCAGAGTACTTCTTCCTTTAAAAACTTCAAAATTTGATACCTATTTTGGATAAGTATATAGTAAAGAAAATTTTAGCTGTCACGGAGGGGTTTACTTTCCTCTCTCTTCTACTAAAATCTCATTTTCATCATCTTCCTGAAACGATCATTTTAAGTCGATGTTCAAAAATACATCAAATAGAAGTCCTCTGAGGCATGGGAATGATTTGTGGAGAGCAGGCTGGGCCTCAGTTGCATGTAGAGATCAGGGAGCCACAGAGCCAGGAGTTCCCCCCAGGCTACTTTCTAACAGTAGTTATGTACTTTCTCTGCTACCAATCATCAGTGCATATTCCATTCTAAGCCCCTCATAGGACAAGGTTTATGTGACTTTTTTCCTTCCATGTGGGAAGCCTCCTGGAGCTTAGCAGCAGCTAAGAAATGTGACCCCAAGGTCACATTCGGATAACAACTCAGTAAAATCTGATGGGTTTGTTACAGCACGACTGTGAAGGAAACTGAAAGTATGACAACTGTGGCTTGATTTTCTACCATGGGGAGGCAGGGAAGCGGGGAGGGTTTACAGGAGATCCTAACAGGAAGTGAATCGGTTTAGCAGCAGCTCACGTCAAGAGACCGGAAGTTTCAGTATTACTTTCCCTGGGTTGGGAGCCTGGGAAGAGTGGGTATCAAGTGGCTCTGGCAACTGGGTCCCTTTGGGGTTACTCTCAGGATCAGGATAGAAAGAGAGAAGCTGGGCAGGTACAGCAAAATGGCATTACTCAGAGCGCACCCCAGGCAGCCGCTAATTGGCTTACCCCAGTTAAGGTTTCTCTTAAGAAGCAGATTTCCGTTTCTGTTCTGTACCTCTGAGGGGATTTCCCAAATTAACCTTCTCTAAGTTTTTTGAGGGACTGTTTTTGAGGGCTGGTGGGGAATTTCCCTCTTCTGACCAAACTGTTGTTGGGAGAGACTTTTTACCGATCTTCATTTGGGGATTTTCTCACAGGCATTTTGCTACTGTTTCCTAAGAGCATCTGCTTTCTGGGAACTGAAGAGTTATCAAGAGAAGGGGACAAACAGGCAAAAAGGGAAGGATTTGACACAGTGATGCTTTTCTTCCTTTCTCTAGTTCTTTGCCATAGTGATATTGGATTTGATGATCAGGCCCAGGGACCTTGCTGAGGGTTTCAGATTGATTACACTAAATATTCCACAGGAACTTGGGTTGGATGGCATAATCACAAATCACAAAAGTGATTGGCTTATTAGAATAGCTCTTCTATATGTGGAATGGATAGAAACTCCTATGTTAAAAGAAACCATTAAAGAATCATTACTCCTTTTACTTAATGATCATGCTATACCACATCTTAAGTGCTTTCTGTGTGTCATGCACGGTGCTAAGGGCTTCGCATGCATTTCTCATTTGATCCTGACGAAAACCCAGAGAAGTAGGCCTTATTAAGACACATTTAACAGATGATCGAACCAAGTCTCTGAGAGATTAGGTAATTTAGCCAAGTTTTCCTGGATGGTATTAGGCAGAGCTTTAAGTTTGTGGTATCCTAAGCCCATGCTTTATTCATTCAGCTATCAATTTGTACTAAATTTGGCATTCGTTTCAAAGGTCTTTTAGGTGCTATTACAAGCAAAATAGTGAAAAATAAATAAATAAAAATAAAAACCAAGAAGAAGCAGCTCCCCCCTCTCTCAAACTAGGAGTGAAAATATTTTAGGGGCAGTACTGATGGTTGTTAGCTTAGCTCTGTGCCCCTGCCAGGCCCTTTTGCTGTATGCTCTCCACTTTAGCATGACCTGGAAAGAGCTGCTGACCTGGGAAGTGATAGGAATAAACATATAAAAGAAGCTCCAATCAAACCAATTAATTAGTCCTTTCTCTTAGAGAACACTTCTGTCTGACCACTGCTTTCACCTTGTTGCTTTCTACCCTAGTTTTGTTCATTTTATCAGGGTTCTTAAAATAATTCCCCTGAGGACAAGTCCCAGAATGTCTCTGAGCCTGCCCTGGCCCAGGGAAAATAATGTTGTAGAATTGACCCACCTCCTTGATTGTGATCAAGGAGGAGAGATTATCACCACAGCTGACCTTTGCAAAGTTCTCCAAGCATTTTCGGTTCCACCAGAGAAATTACTAGTGCAGGTGAGGGTTTTTGAGGACAGCACCAGGACTGACGTGGCAGTTCTTGGGAGTTCCCAAGGAACAGGAGATATACCAGCTGCAGTGATGCCCCTTGCCCACTGCACATTTTGCTGCAGCTCCTCCTCTCCAGGGTCTGTCTGGGAGGGCTCCTCATCATAGCCTCTTCATCCAAATGGTGAACTCTGATAGCCATGAACTACTGAGAATTTACTAGTTGCCAAGTGATTTACCTGCCCTAACTCACTTGATTCTTATTTATTTTACCAGTGAAGAAACCAAGGCCTCAGAAGGTTAATAATTGGCTCAAAGCCACCTAGCTAATAAGCTGAGAGCAGAGATTCAAATATTGGCCTGTCTGATTCCTACTTGTGGTTTTACTGGGGGAAAGGGAGCAAACCTCATTTATTATTTATCGGTACGAAAATATACCATCTCCTTGAAGCAACAAACATATAGGCTATGTTATTATTAAGGTAGTAGAAATAGTGCAAGATCCCAATCAGCATGATGCTAGGGCTGAGGAAGGAAGATGGCACAGCCCAGAGGCCTCTGGCCTGACAAAAAGTAGTGTTTGGTAAAGGGGGCTGTCCCTCCACTGTGCTGAGGGAGCCATAGCTTCCATATCTTCCCTGTTGCCAGGTCATCTTCTCAGGAGCTCTGCAATTTCAGAGCACTAAGTAAGCAGAGCTAGGTGTAGGCTTTTATTCCATTTGCCTGAGGGAAAAGAACAGGTCTTTCTAAACCCTGTACTTTACAATTCTTATTAATTAAGCAGCCAAGAATCCATCTTTCAGTGTTCATTCCCAGACACTGGTACATAGTATAATCCCAATCTCCTTTCTTTTCAAGAGCAGAGTGTCACTGCCCTTCCTACCATTCTCCCACAAAAGAGCAGTGGAAGATAGTCTCAGGGGCCATCATGGCAGCCAGTGAGAGGGAAACTCTGCTTCCCAAACCCAGTGTAATGCGTCTATGTGGGTTCCAGGCTGAAAGATGTTACGTGCAAAACCTCCAAAAAAGCACAGCTGTGTCTTTGTGGAAAGAAACCTCTCAAAGTTCTAGTCCCAAATATCCTTCTCCCAGCTCTACATTTTCATCAATTTTGGGTCCTTGAATATAAAACCAAACAAAACAAAAATATCCCCCTATTTTTTCTTTTCAAATTAGATATGATCTCATTGCTGTTGCTTCATGGCCTGTGGAAAATGGTGCGGTGGTACTCTTGGTACGTGGGAGGCTGGCGACAAACACAAACTCCATCAGACCACAGACAGGTTAAGGGAACCTGCCAATATGTTGCTATCTGTGTACCTCAGATGGCTCTGGCTTGGTGTGATAAGGAGAGTCCATACTGCCAAAACAAGTTCTTACTGCACAAAATCTGGGCTTTAGAAAAATCTTGTTCTATCTACCCAAAATATAGCACCACTTTTTTCTATTTCCATTTCTAGAAATTAACAGAGCCAAGTGTCCAGTGGCAAGTAACATATTATTTAAACTTTCTGCACTTCTTGATTTCTTCATTCCTTAATTTTGCTTAAAAGATAAAACATTTCATTCTTTTAAGTAGATTCCTGTTCCCACCCCTGGTGGCCACAGGCAAAGATTCTCATTTCCCAATGAATGAGAGAGAGAGAGAGGACCCCTTTATCTTTTTAATCACAGAAGAAATGTGTTTAATGTGCTCATCTATACACTTGCTTTCTGCATCCATTAAGTCTTTGGCTTCATTATTGCAATGTAGGTGCATCAGGCTGGCTAGACCTAGAACTTCTCCCAAATTACAGGTCACCAGAGCCTGAGCATAGCGGCATTCCGTGCCACTGGTGCTTCTGCTGCATGGAGGTCTGGTTGCCCCACAGCAGCTCGTGCTGCATGGGAGCACAAGGCCCTGCATCCTCCTGATATTCTGTCTTTCCAGACTCTTCGTCATAAGAGCCTCAGCTTCTTAAATGCAACCCTGTGCTGTACCTGTCTCTCCAGTGCCCAAATGGACCCAGGAGGGAGAGCCCATTCCTTCATTGCCACTTCCTGGGTCATTGCAGTCTTTGTCGGCCCCAGAACTGGTACTCTTCATCACTCTGCTGTAATATAACTGGAAAGATGCTAGATAGCAATAAATTTTCCTCACAGTATCTTAGTCTTATGAACACTTATAATTCTGAAAACTAGTAGTTATTAGTAGTTTTTTTAAATTGCCATTAGCTAGATGAGTTAGAATGATCCATGTCAGTGAAAAAGTAAAAGATAAAACATATTCTAGTTACTTAGAAATGATCTTCACCTATGATTGTGGAAGTAAGTATTCAATCTTTCTCTTTGAAGATGTTTTCAAAACTCTTTAAGCTAAATCAGATTTTTAAAATGCATATCAGAGTATTAGCAGTGACTTGGTTATCATGATCATGACAATAGTTTGAATGTGATAAATTTCAGAATAGCAAAAAAATTCCTGCTGTTCCCACTTTTCCAAAAGGAAAAAAAAAACAACTTTAAACACACACACACACACACACACACACACACACACACACACACACACACACTTTTGAGTTTGAAGGTAGCTTTAGTTATGAAAAAAAAGCACCAACATTACAGTCAAAATTAGTCACTGGAGTTAGATCTGGCTTTTAAGACACTATTCCTCCTTTCCCCCATCTTCCCAACACTCACAGTGTCCTCATACCCACTCACACTCCTTTTTCCCTGATATTATTGAAAGTGAGGCATTAGATGTAAGAAGTTTTTCCCAAGGTCCTGGGTAAAAGTAGCAAAAGGACCTGAACTCATACTTTATACAGTATTCCATCTGAGATGAATGGTAGTATTTTGAGAAGAAATGGGAATAAGAAACACCAAAGCATGTATCAATTTGAGAAGGCTTCTTTTGCATAAAAGATTTTTTTTTTTATAGTGGAGATGATTTTACAATCTCTAAAGTGACCTTGTACAGAAGCAGTATTAATAGTTTGTTAAATTACACCATAGTGAAGAACCATGTCTAAAATATGTTTGCCTGTTTGAAAAAAAAAAAAAACAGAGCATTCATTTGGCAATTATTAATTTTTCACATTAATACATGAAGAATTTAAGAAAAAAGGGGCTCCAGCCCCATTTCTTTGTTCTCTTTTAAGCAAAGTTTTTCTAAAGGGTTATCTATATTTGCCACCTCCAATTTCTCTCTTAAGACTTGCCCTAAACAGGTGTTTCTCCCATGAACTGCTCTTCCCAAAGACACCAATGACCTATACTTTTCTAAGTCCATCAGTCAGTTCTCAGTCCACAGCTAATGTGTATGTCAGTAGCATCTGATACAGCTGATTATTCCCTCTTCTTTAAAATAGTTTCTTCATTTGGCTTCCAGGACACTCCCTTTCTTGGTTTTCCTCCTCCTCCCTGTGTATTCTTCCTCAGTCTCCTTTGCTGATCCCTCCTTTTCTTCCTCACCTAATAATCTTGGAGGGCCTCAGGGCTTCCTCCTTGGGCCTCTTCTCTTCCTACTCCCTTGGTGATTTCACCCAGTTTCATGGCCTTAAATATCATGTATAAGCTTCCAAATGTGTTTCTCCAGTTTATACTTCTCTCCTGAATGTCAGACCTTCATCCAACTTCCTACTTAATGTATCAAATTTAAGAAGTCCAGACTTGAACTTCCATTCTTCATTTTAAAGTCTGCTCCACCCACAGTCTATACCGCCTCAGGTGATGGCAACTCTATCTTTAATTATTTCAGGCCAAAAACTTTAGAGTCATTGTTGACTCCTTTCTCTTTTTTTGTTTTCTCACATCCAAATCTTGTTGGCTCCTTCTTCAAAATATGTCTGGAATCCAACCACTTTTTACCACCTCCACTGCTACTAGCTTGTTCTGAGCTACTATCATTTCTCTCTTGGATTACTGCAGTCATTTCCTAACGAGTTTCCTGTGTCTGCCCTTGCCCCTTGCTTCTATTAGAGTCTAGTATCAAGAATTAGGTCAGAGAGACTTCAAAAATGCAAGTCAGAGCATGTCACTCCTCTGCTCAAAATCACACAACAGTGTCCTATTTTACTCAGAATAAATACAATGGCCTGTACAACCCATTTGACCTACTCTCTCTTTACCTTTTTGGCCTCAACTCCTGCTGATTTCATCTTTACTTATTCCACTCTAGCCATACTAGTCTCTTTGCTGTTCCTCAAACACTCCAGATGTATTTGTTCCTTAGGCCTGGAATGCTTTCATTAGATAACCACGTGGCCCATTCCTTCATTTTCTTTACATGTTCCCTCAGTTCTCACCTTCTCAATAAGGTCTACTCTGCCATCTATTTAAATTGACCTTGACTCCCCTTTCCACACTCCTAATCATCTAATCTGGTCTAATATTTCCTCTTTCCGTAATATTTATCCTTTATAATGTCTATTGAAATTACTTACTTACTGTGTTCGTGGTTTATTTTCTCTTTCCCACCTAGAATATAATCTCGTAAGGACAGGGATTTCTTTATTTTGTTCACTGATGTATTCTAAGAACCAGATCAGTGTCTCCAGGGAGGTAGGAAATTAATAAATACTTTCGAATGAATGAAAGTTTAAATCTTCGGAGACAGAATAACAGAAATGAGAAAAGACTGTAAAGATCATATCTGTGTTGATTCAGTGATTTTAAAAGAGATTTTTAAATCTCTTCCTGGTGATGAAAATGAGCATAAAACTTTGTAAACTCACATATCAAAAGCACTCACAACAGTTTGTCCACTTTAACTATTGTCTTTGAAGAATTCGATAAGCATCTCATTCTTCCATTCCTTCTTTTTTGATAAGCCTCCTTTTAAACACTCAGATAACTTGGGTATTTCTGCTCTGAAGGCATCAGAAAGGCATTTAGCTGAAGGATAGAATTTACCAGGCTTTATGGACAAAACTGCTACTCAATATTTATTTTGTACTATTTTCGAAGAATAATACCTATAGTCCCTGTCTCAGAGTATTCATAGCACTGTGAGAGAACTTGAATTCATGTGACCTGTTTTCTCAGCTAAAAGTGGGTAGGATTCTGACAGCAAGTTGGTTTATGGGTGAAACCATTGATACCACTTGTCCAGGTCTGATGATCACCATAGCTATTACATGTTTATATTGCTACTTCCCTTTTTGAGACATTCTGAGAAGTTCTTTTCTCAATGGAATAAAGTAGACTCCATGTGCTAATGACAAAATTTCTGAAGCTGGTCAAGAGTGTTTTCTGCTAAGTCTGACCACTCATCATGGGTGCTTAATAAATGGTGACATGGTCGGTATAGAGGTTAAAAAAGGATCATTCATCTCACTGTCCTTCTTATTAGAAGACCTAAAACAGTATAAGCTATTTTATTTTTTGGTTTTCATCCATGCCCTTTTCCCTACTTCAGCAAACTCTTAAGTGGATTTGCTGTAATAACTGTGTTATGCATATGATATATAAGATCTGTTATTATGATTAAATAATTGATCTATATTTTTAGAAAGCAATTGTTCTTTATAATAACAGTTATATATTACTTAAAGTAACTTGGAGCAGATCAAAATGCATCACTCCATTTTTATACTAGGGCTTAAAATTACTTTTGTATTTTTAGATTAAAAGCACTAGGGGAATATAACATAATCATGGTAATATGATAACATTATTAGAGGTTTAGACAATTAAAAAGTTACCTGTAATTCCATCTAACTGTTATGATCATCTGTGCATACTCGCTGTTAATCATTTCCTATATACCTGTGATTATTCCTATAACTGAAAGGAATATCACTGTCACTGGATAGCAATGGGAACCCTTTCAGATGGGGACTCTTTCGGATCATTCTGTGTATACCATAGTTTAGCATAAGACCTGGTATAGATGGGTGCTTGAAAAATTATTGCCAAAAGAATAAATTAATAAGTGGATTTGTAGAGGATCTAAAACTTAATTACATATAATCAGCATTGGATTAATTATTTTGTTGATCTAAACCTTAATTACATATAACTAGCATTGGATTAATTATTTTGTTGGTCCACAGGGAGAGGTCAAAATCCCAACATTTGACAAACATTAGCTGTACCATGACTTCCTCTTCTGCTCAGACCTCTAGAAGCAGCACAGCGGGGATAAAACAGTCCAGTGATGACATGTTTACTCTTCTGCTTTGCTTGAAAACAGCAGCACTAATTCCTTTTACTTCTTCACTCTTTGTCTGCAGATAGACTGGCCTTACAGCTCTGAGACAGACTGAGCACTAATAAATGAGTTGCTGAACCTAAAATAAAACTGCAAATCAGGTTTGGAGTTTGATGTAAAAGCCTGAGAGACATAGGTTTGTTGCTAATTTAGATTACGAATGTCATCAAAAAAAGAAACCAAAAAGGTTAGATAATTTCTAAATTAAACACTGTTTTAGAATAATTACCATGTTACAGCATCTGTGTACTTTGGTAGAATTTGAATAACACTTTATTGCTCAGAATAATGTTCTATTCTTGTCACCAAATAATACTTGAGTACATGCTCTTGTACTTCTGGTCTGCAGGAAGGGTGTTGCCTTGAATGCTGGCATACCCTCTCCATTGATGCTTGGCTTTGCTGGAAATTTTCAGGTACTAAAAATCCTTTCCTCTGTCCCCAATTCAATCACAGGATATAGATCTGAGCTTTGTTATTTTTTATAAATCTAAATGGACTGAGTCAGGCTCAGGCTCAGGAACTCATCATTAAAGACAAATCATGCCTGGTAGCATGGAGAATATTATTTGAATCTCCTTACCACAGGGTACTGGCTATGGAAAGGGTAGGCACGCTAATTATAATTTGAAAGGAAAGTTACAAATCCTTTGATGGAGGCTTTACAAGCTGTCATTGCAACAAGTAGAACTGGGAACACATTTTTTCACTGAGCAAATACACCTGGTCGTTTTGGATATTTCCATTTTGATAGTTTAGCCAGTGGGAGAAGGCTCCTGGGCTTAAATAATAGCTTTTCAGCATTTCATGTTTCTGAGTCTGAATTTGAGGAATGATAATCCGTCTCCTTTTATACCACGACAACTATAGAATTCCACAGAATTGTGTCTAAAATGACATGTCATAGTCTGGGAGATAGTTCTTCACTAGGACACGGCATTGGCTTTATTTGAAGGCCATATACACATAACAAACAATGACTGTATTTCGTATATTTTTCTGTTACTTTAATGCATTTAAATTTTAGTTATGGGAGTATAAGACATTGCTGTATCATTAAACTCTCCTTTATGGTCCTTAACGATGACTATTTTTTTCTTTCTGGGTTAAAAAGAAAGAAAAACCCTTTTAGCTTAAAAGCTTGGATATTCTAAAATTGAATGATCACTATACGGAGATTATGATCACTATGCTATTTGTCCCCTTAATGTGTTCTCTTTTCTTCCATAGTAATTGAACTCTGATTTTTAAGCTGGGTATATAGCTGTCCAGAAAAAAAAAGAGAGGGAGCTATTTCCCTGTTTCTCTCGCAAAGGACTAGGTGGAAGTAGTCTATAGAAAATTCTGAGACTTTCCTTAAATCACAAGTGATGTGTACCTCTTGCCCCTTCTTTGTCCCTTCCTCCATCCTGTTGCTACAATGTGGACATGCTAGCAGGAGCTGTAGCTCACATCTCGAACTATGAAGATAAGAGCAACACAGCAGATAAGTAGGCAGAAATGTCATACCACTTGCCCACCTTTGCAGTTTTACATGAAAGAAAGATAAACTATTTTGTTTAAACGACTCCTTTTTTGGGTCTGTGTTTCTCAAAATGAATAGTATTCTAATGTACACAATCACCTATAATGGAATATATTGGCCTATTTAATCTGATGTGAAGAAATAAATAAACTGTAGTAACACCTGTTGGCTCATCTGCCCAACATCCTTTTCCACAATTTAACCTCTCTCTACCACTGTCTACATGGTTATAGTGAGAGTTGCCAAACTCTAGAACATAATTTGCCCTTTGATCAAAGGATGATCTCTTGACCCACACCAGGCCAATCAAAATTTTTCCCCAGAAACTTGAAAATGAGATGGAGAAAAAAGATTTGTCTCATTGAACCATAAAACTATAATAGTAAATATCTGTCTATTGGCAGCTTTATTTTCCACCATGTGTTCAGAGAAGTAGAAAAAAACAGGCAGCTATGAGAAAGAACAACGAATCAGAGCCCAAAAGAGAAGCAGAGATTTAGAAATGGAGGGCAGGGAAGCTTCTTAGATTCTCCAAAGTTCTTTGATGTCTAGTTATCTCAGCACTATTGCTTGCTTATTTCACATACACCTTCCACTTTCTCTTTTCTAAGCAATGCTGATATTGTTCTGGATCAACCCATCCTTAAAGGAGGTTGCAGATTGGTCTAAGACTGGTCTAAGAACTATGTGCATGCACTTCCCTGGCTTGATCCAGCGATGGGCATGTATCTTAAATTGGCTCAATCTGATTGAAAAATTTATATTCCATGTCTAGGGGTGAGGTTAGTTTTTCTCCTGCTGGACATAAACAAGGAAGCACACAGTTCTGATTGCTATTATCAGCTCTCTTGCCACCATGAGGGTGACCATCTTGGGATGAGGGCAGTGCTGAAATTGGCGGCAAGAAGAATTCTAAAGAATCTGAGCCTTTGATGGCATGTTTGAACACTCAGATATATTAGATAAAAAAATGGCCTATTATAGAAGTTAGGAGTCACCAGATTTTTCTAAAAGGGCCAGACAATAAATATTTTAAGTTTCACAGGCTATATATGGTCTTTGTCCCAACAAATTGACTCTGCAGTTGTGGCTCTAAGGCAGCCCTACATAATACAAATATGAATGGCCATGAATGTGCTCCCGTAAAAAGGCTGTTGTTTGCCAACATCTGTTATAAGTCAGTTTGAGTCAGAGTTTTCTGTTACTTGTTGCCAAAACTACTATACATAATACATAGGTTCTAGTCCATTTTTGAAGGCCATCTGTATCTTGCCCTTGAAGTCAATGAGGAACTGTGGTGTCCAGAGCTGATGGCCGAAGTATTTAACAAAGGATACAGCATGAACACCAAACAACCATAAACCTGTAGGATGGCTATCTTAGAGTGAATTGGCTGAATATCACTCTGCCATTATTCCTCCAACGAGATCTCATTGTTACATTAGCCAGAGCTTATTACTGTTATATCTAAACAACAATCTCTTAACTATTCTTCTTAAATTCTTATTTTGGGTACTCTTTTAATCATTTTACTTGTTTTTTGATTAAGATGCTAATCATTTTTATGTTATTTCTTCTTTTTGGTTCTCCATTACTTTAGTTCAGTATTTTAGTGCCAAGATTGTAATACTGATTCTTTTAAAAATTGGCCAGATGAAAACTTTCCCTGATAATGAGCTCTTTTTTGAATTCCCGCAGGCCTTATGATCAATAACGCACAATCTAGCACTTGACATATGAAGTATGCCTATAAAGTATCAGAAATATTTTAGTACACGTGCCACTGCTCAGACATCCAATGTATTTTGTTAAATGCAGTTGCAACTGGAAGTTATATTCCTATAGTGCTGCCATTTCTCAAGATATTTTTGGAATTCTTCCAATCACCTCACTTTATTTTAATATCTGACATTGATGGAGATCTATCACATTGTCACCAGGCTTGGCTCCAAATGGATTCCCGCCATTTGCAAAAAATAGATCCATCTTAAATATTTGCAATCATTGAATGTTCTCCTTTCTCCCTTCCTTGCTCACATAATTATTAGGCACCAACTATTCCTAATGCATCTATCACTCTTTTAGGTGCTGGTGAGATAAAGTCCCTATTATCAATGAGTTCATAGTCTACAAAGGAAGAAAATAAGTAAATAAGTTATAATGGAACCCAAATTTGCGCTGGCTTCACCAGTGCATGAGAACAAATATGGTCTTCCTAAGAGAAACAACCCAGATTTTGCAGGCTTTGAACCACTTACACATACAGAAACTTAGCCTCCTGCCAGGCTTTTCGTGTAGGCTCCCACACTGACCACATATGCTTTTCCATTTCAGCTCTCTCCCATTGATATCTGCTGCTTTCAAGCTTCAAGGATGTCAGTCGTCTGGGTTTTTGTTGTTGTTGTTTGACTTTCAAAACCTTTATTTTAATGGTGGAGAAAAATAATACCACTAGTTATACTAGTTTAAAGCTTTTCACATTGTTTTCAAAAAATCCTAGAAAAACTATTTAACAGGACTAAATCTCTGATGTAGGCAGCCTGAGTGGCAGCCAGTGTCTCTAGAACAGTTCAGAGTAGAGGATTCTTACTGTTTTCCAGGCTGAGCTGCTCCAAAAAGGAAAAGGCTCATTTAACTCAGTAAGCAAATGTAGAGTTAAAAGACAGGAGGAAAATGGGCCGGGAGAGTGAGTGAGACCACACTTCCTTCTCAAGCTGAGCCAGCACCCCCCACCTCCTTTTCGGGGTAGATTTTAAAGAACGTAAATTTCTGCAGATGATGCCTTTTGGTCATCACACAGCAGCAATAGGCTCCCAGAGGGCAGGAGCTTTGTCCATTTTCTTCAGTGTTATATTCTTTAGGCCTAGAACAGTGCCAGATACTTACTACCAGCTCAAACCATATGTGAACATTGAGTGAATAAATGTCAAAAGAAGTTTAGTCCTTCAGTCCACATATTACTGCAACCCAACTGTCTTCCATGCAGTAATGGGGAGAATGCCCCTACCCTAACTGTGTGCTTCACTTTTTTTCCTAGGTCTTGGTGCAGGGGAATCTAGGCCCCTTCTCTTCCAAAGTCCTTGGTGATCACAGCCTTTTCCAAATTCTCTCTCAGCTTCTTTCTCTAAGAACTCAGTCCTGGTCCCTGGATCATTGCTAGGAAATAGACATACTTGAATCTCAAATATGGCCTAGGCCCTAACTTAATTTCCTGACTTAATTATAATAAGGGGTAATAAGAGCTACACTAGATGCACATAGAGGGATACAGCAAAGGAGACAAAAAACTGAAGACAGCAGGAACTCAGAGGGAGAGGACACATGGTACAGAAAAGATGAGTAAAACTTTGCATTTTACTTGCTGTGAAAATTTTGTTTTTGTAACCTGTTATAACCTCCTCCTCCTTGTTTTATAATTTCCTCTTTCCAAGTATACAAGAGGTGCTAATTAAATATTTGTCGACTGATTGGCAAAGAGAATTAAGACATTAGTGGAGTCTTATTGCTTTTTGCCTAATATTTGCTTTTCCATATTGATTGCTCTGTGGTCACACTGGGTTATGAGATACTCGATAATGGGAACTCAATAAACCCTCATTTGTTCAAATAAATAACTACCTGTGGACTACACACATGTGCCAACCATTGTGCTAGATGGAAAGCCACAAAGATTAATAAGGTGTAGTGCTAAAGAAGCAGGCAGCATAGCAGAGAGATAAAGCATGTCAAATAACTATAACGTAAGGTAGAAAGAGTTCCACGATGTTCTAGAAGATCATATAACTTGTTATGGAAACACAGAGGAAGCAAAGAGAACTCTAATTTGTGAGCTCTGAGAAGATTACACAGAGAAACTCTGTGAAGAGTAAGTAGGATTTTAACCAGTGGAGATGGGTGGGAAAGCATATAGACAGTGGGAAATCCATGCACAAAAATATGGAGGTGAAAGTTATTGCAAGGGAATGTATAATTATTTCTAGTATTTTCTCTCATCCTTTATCAGTTATGTGCCAGTCTCTTAAAACAACCAGTAGAATAGTGGTATGGCATGTTTTTCAAGTTTGCACCGAAGAAGAGGATTTCATTGAACAATGCTGCTGGCAGTATTTTAAAAGAAAGATTAATGTACCACACTACACATGACTTAGTCTGTCCAATTCTGCATGCAAAGCAGACGGCTGTTAAACATTTGTTCCATCCCTGGTATTGTCTGCCTTATAAATGGTAAAGAGTAGCCAAAATAGAGAATTCTATCATGTTAAAGGAATTTTTGCTTATAATTTGTTTATAACATACTCTTGACTAGGGCAAGCTCCCTTGCTCCCAGGGGCCATGCTCCAAGTATGTACACATTCCAGAAAGATTAGCCTTTCCCTTGTTACTGTTAAGAGCCCTAAAAGCCATGGAAATCAATACATACAATAATTTATCACTGATGGATTAAAATTTCCTATTGATTTCTTCTGGAATGGGGATTTGTATCTCCCCAAGGAGTTTTTATTCTTTTAATAGACAACTGGGTGATCAGTTTTAAGTTTTGAAATGCTTTGGCAACAGTTTTTATGGAACACACAGAAGAAAAACAAGAGGCCCTGAATAGTTTCAAAGTCTTGCTGAGGTGTACAGAAGTGGATGTCGCTTGCCTGCCTGTGTCGAACGTGAGCCTCTGTCCCCTGAAGCAGATGCTCTACCACGTGCCATGTATCTAACGACTGCTGTCGATTTGCAAGCACCGGAAGTCTGGTGGGCTCCTTGTCTCTCTTTCCTTTCTGGAAACAATTGTCTACTCAAAATGCAGTCTGAGGCCATCCATTCCAGAGACCAGCAGACAGTTGGTATTTGGAGGATGCATTGCTCAAACTGGCTTTATACCAGTGCTTTTCGAACTTGAATGTGTACATGAGTCTCCTGTGCCCCATTCAACTGCAGATTCTGATTCTGGGGTTAAACCTGAGATTTTACAGTTCTAATATGCTCTCCCGGGTGTTACCCAGCACAGAAATATAAACTCACCCCTCTCCAAGGTAGAAAGAATAGGTGGTATGACAAAGCGGTGTGCTGAGCACTCAAAGGCCTCTTGATAACATGAAGCCCTAACCAAATGTCCCCCAAACATCAGGAACAGAACCCAAAGGGAGAGTTTGAGCTCTTTACTGGTAAAGCTTGTCCTCATTTATGTGTTTCTCTGAGGCAATATGGGGATGGGATAACAGAGAAATTAAGAAAATAGATTATCCATTCCTCTATTCTACACATTTTAACCCCCTACTCTATGTCAGGCCTTTCAGGCACAGGGAATATAAATTATAATAATAAAATGGATAGAGAAGTAGCCTATTTTGGAAAGGTAGACATTGAAAGCATTCCCCTTAACTCCTTTTGTCAGGAAACTTTTACTCCAAGAGACCCTATAAGGAATCCAGCCATTTAGCATTTCCCAGCAGAACAACATTATCTGCCATTGTTCTTTGTGTTAGAAGATACTTCTGGCAATGATGTTACTATTCCTGTGTGTGACTCTGGCAGAAAGCCCTAAGATGTGACCTAATTTCAAATAGCTTGCCCTTCTGGTGAGCTGTTATTAGTAAAACCTGCTGTAGTTTATGACTCTACCCTATAGACTTTGAGAAAATAGGAGGGCAAAGGAGAGTTCCACCTGTATTAGTTTGTGTGACTAGACAGTCTTTTTGGAATAATAGCTTATGCCCATTGTATGAAGAGATGATGTAGCAACCAACACCATCTTTTCCTTCTGAGATAAGGGCTCTTAAAAGCCTCGAAGTGGAAGATCATTAGGTAATCTGTTGTTAGCTCAAGAAGGGCACATCCTGGTATATTTATAGTCACACTGCCCAAGGGGAGAATGTTTATGTATGGACCTGTTTTAGCATTCTTTCTCATTCGAGTGGATCTAGAAAGTTAAATTATAACATTGCATTATGCTTAAAAGGGACGGATGCTTTATAGAAAAGGCATTTACTAAGCTCTTGAGGGACTATTGCACACTGATCAAATGACAGATGGTGTTCAGCTTTCACAATGTAGGAGTGCTAAAAGAATGTTGGGTCACAGTGGAGCCATGGGAAATCAGAGTGAAATATGCTGCAAATTGTTCTAAGCCTGGCATAAGAAAACAAGGTACCAAGAAAATGATCCCAACTACCAAGAGAGGAAAGGAAGCAAATAAAAAATGACAGCATTTTAATTTTCGAAGAGCGGGTCTGCCCCTAATTTATCAATGGGAAGTTGGGTAGGTCACTGGTGTCTCCGGGACTTCCTCTGCTAGTATAACAGATAAGAGGTTTTAGATGATCTTGAAGTGCCCCATTCCCAAGCTCTGTAACTTTAAGTGCTTATTATGTGTTAAATGCATCATGAAGCAAACACATATGCATTATCATCAAATCTCTGGGAGGTTTTCTTTTCTTTTCTTTTTTTTGTCATCTCCATTTTACAGAAGAGTAAACTAAAGTTCAGAGAGCTTAAGAAAAGAAACCAGGCCTAGCTTACCCAGCCAATAGAAGGCTCAGCTGGAATTTGAACCCAGGTAACTTGACACCACAGATAATGCTTTTAAGCTTTACAATGCACTGCTTTTATAAGAATTTTATGGACAAAATCAATTGGGGGTGGGGTGGGCCCTTACAATATTTGGTATATACATATTTTACAATTTCTGATACATTATAAGTAGTGTCATAATTTAATGTCCAAGAATTTAAAATGTGAGATGAGAAGCATATACCTTTCTCCTACCTTACTCAGGTCACTTTGCTGCAGGTAACTGAGAGCTTCACTTTTTAGTTTTGGGCTGCCCAGTGAATCCTCTTTGTCAGGTTAGGTTGCTGAAAAGTGGCCACATAAGTCTTGACTAGTGGTATTTAGGATTTGTGTTCCTGTCTCTTAAACTTGAGATCCTGGGAGCTGGAAGCTCTGGGCTGCAGAGAGCAGCTTCATCTTACCTACTTCCAGTAGAATTTCCCATGCCAACATGACAGGGGATCTGGTTGTGTATCCTGGTTTGCATGATGACTTTTCTCCTGAGACTATATTAAACATCATCCTGTCTGGTTGGAGCTATGACACCCTCCCTTGCCCCAGGAGGCAGCATGGCAACAGGGAGTGGGGGGGTGACACCTTAACAATGTTTTCATGTCTTCATCCCACCTGTATATATTTTTATTTACTTACATATTTTCTTTAAACTGACTCGCTTCTTAAATTTAAATAGCTTAATCTTTTTAAAGCAGAAAACTTCAAGAAGTTTTATAGTTTTAAGTTTTATATTTAGGTCTATGATTCATTTTGAATTAATTTTTGTATACGGTGAGAGGTATGGTATTTCATCTTTCGCATATAGATATCTAATTATTCCACCACTATTATTGAAAAGATTGTCTTTTCTCCAACAAATTGTCGTTGTACCTTTGTCCCTCTCTTTGGTAGTCAGAGTGGGTTCTTTGTTCCTCTTCATTGCTAGCTGGGAAGCCAAAATTCACCTGTTTTCAAGTACTACCCCTTTCAGGAGGCTCCTGTTGCCCAGCCATTAGCTTGGACTATTAAGTTTGCTATGTCTTTGGACATTGTAATTTAGTTTGTTATTGACCTCTCTTTGGTTACTTCTGCTTAATAATACCACCCCGCCTCCTTTTCTTGAGGGTTTGCTAAGTACCCCAGCCCTATTTCTGCCAACCCCTCAAATCTCCCTTTTTATACCAATTTGTCCTTCATGTCTCAAAAGTTACAACTGATAAAATGAGATTGAAATTTTATAAAGGATGGGATAGGGTAAGGAAAGTTTTGAATTCTGTATAGGAGAAACAGGTGGATATATTCATTAAGCAATGTCTTTAATTGGGATTCATATTCCAACTGGGATTCACTATTTAAGGACTTTTATGGATAATGAGTTATTTTCCTCATGTGACTCCTATTTGGGGATAGGACCAAGCCATCTATGTTTATTATCCCACATATATGTACACATAGAGATTCATATACAGAAAACATACACACATACACAGAATTCTGAAAATAGTTTTGTACTTAACTATGACTCTCCTTCGAGTTAATTTATAGAAATATTTTATAATTATACTATGGGGAAAATTTTTAAGTTATTGGATTTTAGAAGGTTAAGGGATCATCTGGGTTGGGTGGGCTGTCAACTCCGAAGAATTGGTGGTAATCGCTTGGAACACTGCATTGAAAAGGATTGCCAGGCTGAGTTCAGCAAGAAAAAGAGCTATTATTGATTAGTCATGCCTGCCATGTCTGGGGGTAGGGGTAAATATATGCTATATTATTAACTGTGATCTAAGACCAGGCCACTCACTTATCTCTTCTATACCATCTTTGCAATAATCTCTTCTATACCATCTTTGACAGCAGGCCTCTACCCATTGAAGGAATATTTTCAGTATATGTGAGCTTGCTATTTTTCAAGAATGCTCATTGCATTGTTGAACAGCTTACATGTTGAATTCAAAATTTATCTCATTGCAACTTTTTTTTTGGTCCCAATTCTACTGTTTGGAGCTGTAGAGACCAAGCTTATGTCTTATTCCGCATTGTAGCTCTTGGAATATCAAAAAATCGCTATTCTGTAACCTCTTCTCCTAGGTAAACACCACCATTTCTTTCAACTATTTTTCAGAAATTGTGGCTTCTGGGTCTCCCACCATCCTGAATGTTATTTAATTTTTCCTTGCTACCTTTCTAGTGTACTACTCAGAAAGGGACAAAAAATTTTAGATAGGACAAACTGGAATTAGTTGGAGCTCTTTCTTATTGGCTTACACATACTTATATTAATAAGCTTCGTTCTGCACCTAAAACAAGTTATTTGGTTATTTCACACTGAACTATTAATAAATAAAAAAATTCTTTTTATATTCAGTTCTTTTTTCTTGAGTTTATATTTGAATATTTACCTTTTAAATTGTATCTTAATAATAACTGCCCTTTCTTGAATAGGTGTGCTGCATACTCTATTTGTATTATTTCATATCTACAAAATAGATATTCTATTCCCATTTTGCAATTGTGAAAACCGAGACTCAGAGATGCCCAATGTTGCATAGCTAGTAAGTTGTAGAGTCTGGAATCAAACCCAGTTCTCTCTGAATTTATTCTCTTTTGTCTGCCAAATGCTCGATTTGATCATTCTGAATCCTGAATCCGTTACAGGAAAAAAAAAAGGAGAGAGGAGATAGTCTGTCCTTATTGTCAAGATGTTCCTCGTTTTTGGATTCTGATGAACTGATCAAGTACTTCATTTAAATTAAATAAATAAATAAATAAATAAATAAATAAATAAATAAATGATCAAGCAATCTATCTATCTATCTTTGGCCTGACTGGTTCTTGGTGAACTTTCTTGGTTTCTAGTGGTCATTGCTGCCTACTGAACTATCCAATCTAGAACTTTGCTAGAGATTAATGGCAAGTTTATCAGACTATAGTTCCCAAATCCACAATTACTGGGACATTTGTTTGTGTCCTTTGTCTGGTCCCTGTCCTACTTCCCATAAGTCTCATGGCTGTTCTCAGTGGTGCTATTCTTACATCTGCTCTTGTGTCCAGTGCTCTGGGATGGAAGTGCGGCAAGGAAAGAGTCTGCCCTCATTAAAAGTAGCTAAGTGCTTATATACTACGTTCCCTCATTTTATCCTTTGATTTCCTCCCAATAATGTTATTTCTTCCATTTCCAATTTGTAGGTAAGAAGCAGTGCCTCTGTCTTAATGGAGGGATTAGTGGAATAGATGCACTCAACAAAGTTTCTGGTAATTTCTGTTACGTGAATTCTAAAGTAACTTCTTATAGCCCTAACAACAAAAGACAGTGAATGCACTTCCCCAAAAGCTCACCTTGTATTATAAGTCAATAAAATGCATTTGGGTACTATTTACTCTTTCGGATGATCTGGGCTGGGAAATTTCTCCATTAATTTAAAAAAAAAATAGAACCAAATATGAGTATTAATAGGTGTGGTTAATCACCTGATTATGTCCCACCTAGGTCTAAGGGTATATGTTTTTTAAAAGTTTATTTAAAAGTTTCTAGCCTATGACATAGACTGAGATCCATACAAAAGCCATAGATTTGACCATAGATCACTCAAATTAACAGGACAGTGTGTGAGAAGGTGCACTGTTTCAACAAAAGTTCTCTGTCACTAATGTCAATAAAAGTCTCCAATCTGGGGTGTGGAAAGAGGAGAAACTACTCAAACGAACAGTTTGCACACTGGGGAAACACGGTCTGTAGTGAAATCTGAAAGTGCACCCTCCTGAGATAGAGGGGAAGCCTACTTATATGAAGTGCCTGCCCTAGTCCTCAAATGGTCCATTTTTATGCAAATGAGGAATCCAAATTTACACAGTTTGATTGGTCCAAATTGCACTCTCTTGACTGGTCGTTATAGAGCTTCTCTGATTGGTTGGTAAAGATGTAAATGAGGATATATCTACACAACTCCAATGAGACAGGGCAGGTCTCAGCCCATTGGTCCTAACAGGATTCCAAGAACTCCTTCATAAGGGTCACCTAGGAACACAGGAGCCCAGTGCAGGAGGCTGACTGTTCAGCCTGTGGCTTTTCCCTGAAATGCAGTGTGTATGTGTGAGGGGGCTCTGCAAGCAATGTCTGTTAGACTCTGGGTATAAATTTTAGCTCAATTAACCACAAGGAATCCCTCTTGGCAGATATATTCCTCTTCCTGGTTTACAGTTGTTAACACAGAGTTTACCTGAGTAAAAGCTATAAAGTAAGCCCTTAATATCCAGCTGAAAGCTTACTCTCAATTCTTTCCATGCTTCCCAGTGCTAGAAAGAGAGCTTGTCTGGGAGGCACCAGTAATTGCACATTGTTGGTGTGGAGGGACATTGAAAGATTTGATAAACTACAAGGAGCAGGCCACTCTCTTTTATAAATCTGACCTTGCCTAGATTAGCAAACTTGGATTTGCTTCCATGTGCTCCCTCCTCTTTGTAGTCCTCAAAAGCAAGCTCTGACAAAGCCCAGCTCCCTCCTTTCTTCTAATTCCCTATCAGGAAGCCCCTATGGTCCCTCTAATCCCTTTAGAGGCTTTGAAATCTGGGTCTCCGAGGCACAAGGAGGTCATGAAAATTCATCTAGGGGCGTGGCCCCGCTGCCTGCTCAGCTTCTGGCAGCTGAGACCAGTTGAAAGGGCTAGCCAGCTGCAAGCAGGGGAAACAGTTCTCATTTTGTGTGCTAGGCTGACAAGCTGTCCAGCCTTGAGCCTGATCGAGACCGCACATTGTGCGCGTGTGGAGGAGCTTGGCCAAGACTAATGGGACTTTTCTGAGGCGAGGCCCAGGAGCTGTAATTCGAGGGGCTTAAATCTCCCTGCCACCCACCTGCCAGGGCATGTGAAATTCCATTGATAAAAATTCAGGCATTATCCTTCCAGGAGTTTGTTCCTTTTTAAGAATACAAATACTCCTTGTGTGAATAATTGGAGGCTTTTTATCCTCTGGTGGCACCCCCTTCTTTGCAATTCTCTCCAATGGAGACCCTTCTGCCTTTTCAGGGCTAATCTTAACAGTTCCTCATATATATACACACATACCTATATATATATACATACATACATATATATATATATATATATATATATATATATATATATATGTATACATATATCATCAAGCCATCTTCTCCCTATCTCCCTTCCTGTCCATGATCTTTTTTTAAGTGGTATAGCATAGTGGTTAAAAGCCAGACATCTTGAATTAAAATTCCAGTTTGAGCACTTACAATCTGTATGAATGTGGCAAGTTAACCTCTTTTGCCTCAGTTTCTATATCTATATACTGTATACTATATGATATTGAATTGAATTATTATATAATATAATACTGATCATATATATTATTGTATGGTGGTCATATGCATTAATATATATTAATTGCAGGAGTATATATATATGTGTGTGTGTGTATGTATGTATGTGTGTGTGTGTATATAATATATATATAAAATATATATTATATATTATATATTATATACATACATACATTATATATATTATATATTATATATAATATATATAATATATATTATATACACACACACATACATACATATATATACTCGAACAGTGCTGGGCATGTTTTAAACACTGTAAATGTTAGTTATTGTTGTTTTATCTTTTGACTGAATAAGACTGGCAGAAGACTGCTGAGTATAAAACAGTGGAAGCCAGCTGGGGTACATCCTGCTGGAGGTGGAGCCCTATCAGAAGCAAAAGGGGCAAGAAACTTCATCCGCCAAAGTCAAGAGGAAAGTCAGGCTGAACCCAGAGAAAACAGAAAGATGAGCCTGCAATGGGAGCTGGGATGCAGCTAAGAAGGGAGTGTCATTGGGGAAGCATGGGAACCAAGCTGTTTGAGGAAGGATCACAAAGTGTCCAGAAATAGTGATGACAGTACCACAACAAACTTTTTCATTTGTTTATTTTTAGGCTCAGTTTCAGACTGTAGTCTGCACTCCAATGGTTCTTAAAGCAATAGGAACCCCAGGCTGGCCCTGGGGGCAGGAGCTGGCTCTTTACTTGGGGTCCCACAGGTTGAGAAGTTTATGTTCTAGGATTCTCCACTGACCACATCTCCCTGTGTTTGCACTGTCGCCATCTTTAAAATATCATTGTCTTCAGCATGACACTCAGGCCTTGACCCCACATAGTCCTTTTAGGCAGTTACACTGGCTTTGGCTTGACCTACTTTTCTGTCTCTCCTGGCACTGGGTACCTACCCTTTCCCCACAACACATATTATCACCACCACCACCCCCAAATCCCCATTAATTTCCAGATATGCCAGTCTTCTTACAGTTTCCTAAACATGTTGCAGTGGAGACAATGCTATGTGTTCTTTACCTCATTTCATCTTCCTGGGAAGATGAGAAGATATTCTCTTGTTTTTCTTGCAGTGAGGTTGGGACAATGACTAAATTCTTGCCAACAGAAAAGTGAGGAGAGGGGTATAACACTTCTGATTCAAAGAAGCTGAGAGGGGGTCTGAGTCCTTCATGCTCAGTCTCTCTTATCTATGAGCCAGGAAGTGCAGAAGCCAAAGATAGTGAGTTGCAAGATGAAAGCAGCAATCCTGAGTTTCTGTTGCAAGAAAGCTGACCAATTGGCATCAGATTATTAGTATTTTTTTAATGAGAGAAGAAAAGCTACTGAGATTATGAGATTTATTTATTATCTCAGCAGAGCCTATCCTACCCTAACTAATTATACATATGCCATGCTTTTTCTCATTTTGGTGTCTCAATAATTAAATTATGCCACTTGAAACGCCTCCTTACTTTCCTACGCTACAGTAAATTGCTGCTATCCTTAAAAATCTCCTCTGTGCTCTCATAGCACTGTATTCAGGTTTCTGGTCTGAGTGATTGGGTGGATCTTGGCACCGGTAAGGAAAATGAGAAAGGAGAAAGAGGTGTACGTTTAGTAGAGAAGAAGAGCTTCACAATGTGCATGATGAATTTGAGATTGGGGTATCAAGGAAGAGATTTCCAGAAGTCATTTAGATATTTGAGTCTGAAGCTCAGGAGAAAGGCCTGAGCTAAAGGATGGTAGAGAGTTGGGAGTTACCAGCATGTAGGGAGAAGTGGACAAGATCACCCAGGGAAATATGTAAAGTAAAACAAGAAGAGGATAGAAGAAAAAAAGCTGGAACTTAGTGAAAGCCCAACATTTAGGGGAAAGCAGTGAAAGTAGAGCCCTTACAAACTTCTAATATCATGATGTTCCCCTTAGGCCATCGGGATTGAGCAAGAAATCTGGAAAACTAGAACTATATTGTCGATAAAAATTTACAAATGTTAAATTTAATTTTGAAGAAAACCAGGTACCATGCAATTAAAGCTGTTGAGTAGACGTGAAAATGTTTTCAAAGGTGGAATTGCTTGCCTTTATTATTGAGAAAACTTCCCTGTAAAAGTTTAGCTTTGATCATGTTAAAAGAAGCCATAAATTGGTAAATTAATTTAAAAGCCTACCCTGGCTTTTATATTCTCGATTTCCCTCAACTTGAAGTCTTCTGACTTATATCAACTTAATGGAGTGAGAAAGTTGCAAGGATTTTTAACTTGTTATAAAAATCGATTGTCTTCACTATTCTCTGTTTTGTTGTTGTTTCTTTAAGTGTTTGCTCTTTGGAGACAATTCTTAAATTGTTCTAAATGGTCACCATATTACCACAGTCATTAGTCAAGAGAGATGTAATTAGAACGTATTTCAGAGTTATCAGCAGACCACTGAGGTTCTTTCAACCCTGATACTATTTGACATCTACGTTGTAGGAGGCTTCCAGGAACAGATCTCTGGAGTATTTCTCCCACAGAAGTGTAACTCCCTTTGAAATTAGTTGCCTGTGAAAAAGGGATGGTTTCTCTTTGAAATGAAGACAAAGATAATATCAACCATTGTATTATCAAATAAAATTCCAAATGCGTTAAACCATGCTGGTTTAATGTGGTTTTTTATTGGAGGGCATTCCTCAGTAGCTAATTCTGTCACAAATTTTGCCATTGGATGTGATATTCAGTAATTTAACTCTCTTTTAAGTCTTGGGCAAATTTAAGTACATATGATTTCTGCCCTCAATCTTGGAAGCCTGTAGTAAAACCACAGTCTGTATGGTACGTAAATACACCATGTAGGATGTAGTATATTTGCTGAACATCATATATTAAGAGCCCTAATTGAGATAGCGAAAGAGAACAGACAATGAAAGACAGCCTGCCCTGTGTCAAGGGCACCACTCCAGGGTGACATCTGCTCGTGAGCTGCTGGATAACATTTTTCTCATACTGAAAAAAATTATCCTTGTGATCTGCAGATTGAATGCCCTGTCCATGTGTTTATTAATTACCTTAAATTTCCTTTCATCGAGTCGGTAGAAACCTTCATATGTCCTCTAAATGTATAATGCTCTGCTGTTCACAGTGGAATCATTGCTGTAACTAACATTTTGTTTGTTGGTTTGTCTCTAAATGCCTATTATGAATTAGCCTTCATATTAGGGGCTTATATAATATCTTCAACTTCCACATCAATTCTACAAGATGGTCATTACAATTTTCTTTTTATAGATGAGGAAACTGAATCTTGAAGAAGTTAGTAAATTGCTTCAGATCACAGCTGGTGAGTGATAGAGTTGGATTCTAAGCCAGCACTGTCTGCCTCCAGAGCTCATGCCCTTTCTGTGAGGCCTTGGCACTTCTCACTTAGCCTTTTTTGGTGCCATCTTAGTATTCTTCCTCCATAACTTCTCACTTGAACTTGGAAGCTCCAAGTTTCTGAGCCAGCACTTGGGAGAGTTTGATGAGTTAATTTTGAGAGAACTGAAAATTTCTGAGTCTAGACCTCAAATTCCTCTTGTCTTGGAGTTCCTGCCTCTTCAACAACTGGCCTTCTCAGTGGCTGGCCGGTTCACTGGTGGCTGGTGGGTGTTTGTGCATCTGGGCTCTCATCATGGCTATGCCTCTAACTCACAGGGTGACCTGTGGATGTTACGAAACCATTTCATGTCTCTGATTCTCTCAATATAAAATGGAGGTATATTAAGAACAACCTTCTTTCCTGAAGGCTTGCATGGACTGGTTAATTAGGTCTTGGACTACATTTTAGAACCACAAACCATATTAATTCAAGTCAATAAACATTTATTGAGTGACCTGCAGTGTGCAGAACAGGTAGAGGCATGGTGTTTTTGACCTGTAGATACACTATTCTAAATATTTTCTTTATTTTGCACCTCTGTGAGACTCCATCCTACCTCTAAGAATGCCTTTATCACTACCTAAAGATTTCTTTAATCTCTGTGTGCCAAGACACAGTCCTGTGTGCTTTATCGTCATTGCCTATTCTATTTTGTTTGCAGAAAAACATAGCATAGTTCTTTCTTATCCTGTGGGGGAATTCTGTTAGAATTCAACCAGTTTGGAAAATGACCTCTTCCTGTTCTGTTAAACTGGTCATGCTGCTCTGGGTTGGAGCATGGCATGGTCCATACAGGTCTATATTATTAGCTCAGAGGAGCATACTTTTTATTTTTGATTTCAGACATATATCTGACCTAACATTGGGTCTTCCTACAGTGAGATCATGATTTTGACAATAGAACTTTCATGTGTTTGGGGCTCTCTGCCAAGTGTATCCATGTGCCTGAGATATAGCATTCCTGAGATTCCCAGGTCAGATCTTCCTTGGTCTCTGTGCCAGCTCATGAGATAACGGCATGCTCTGAACAAATCCAGGAACGAAGTTAGTCTGTCTAGAGCCAGCTCTCCAAAGGTCGAAACTTTACCTTATTCTATTGAACCTGTTTTCTTATATTTCCATCAGAATCTTTTAGTTGGAAGGCAGCTTTCTGGGACTCTGTATTCCCAGTTCTGGAGTTGATGGATATTTTTACATGTGTGTACATTTGCTTCTATTCTTTTTTGAGGGGAGAGGAGTCTCCATTTGGCTGGAAGCCTAGGATGATTTAATTTCTATTATTTGAATAGCATTAATTAATGTAGCGAATGTTTCAAATTCTTGCTTATATTAGAGATACAAGGGGAAGGTCTTCAAAGAATCTGTACCATAGTACAAGATGTATAAATACTATGTGCTGAGAAGAATGAGCAATCCTGGGTGCCAGGAGCAAAACTGATGAAAAGAATTGAAGGATTCATAGGTTTTCTACGAAAAGGGCAGCAGGGGTCTCAATGCTTCATTTAATCAAGTAATGCAGTGTCCATTTCATGAAGCTTTTAGCTGTGCTAGGTATTGTTTGAAACATGATATCCAGTGGACTAAAGGGAGAAAAACTGCCATTTTGAAATAATAACAGCAGTTCAAGACCTGGAAAAAAGAGCCACGAAAATACTGTTAAAACCATTTCACTACTTCTTCTGGTATCTTCTCTGGAAACCAAATTTCACTAGAAATATGAAAATGGGATTAAACTTCTTAAAAAATTTATTATGGTGACATTGATTAACAAAAGGGATAAAACTTTTGCAACAAGTTCTTGTCTGTTGTGCTTTTTCTTCCAAGATCCTTTAATTATCAGATCTCTGTTATAAGAAATCCAAATACATTTTAAGAGCTCTCTCTAGTCTACTAAATTTATCCATCTGACAACATGCAGGTTTGAAAGATTAAAGCCAGCAGGGAGGGTTTTGCAGATTGGGATTCTATTAGTGTTTTCAGAGATTGGAATTACTTTTTTAAAAAAGCTTTTCAAGGTAATGACGGACATGACAGAAGCCCTAGCATCACAAATAGCAATCCTAAACAAAGCAGTTCAATAGATTCATTCATTTTTTTTACAGTGTCCTATAGCATTTTATTATCGTGCAGCTGCACCATAAGAATAGTTGCTAGTGGCTGAAATGCATCCTGAACAAGACTATTTTCTTTAGATGGAAACAAAGTGGCTCCTGATCTTTTTTTCTAGCATTAACTTTGGAGGAGCTTTCACTACTCCAGAAATGTCAGCCAAGCTGATTTTCCTATTGAATTCTTGTCCTATTATTTATGGAATCAGCGATTCTATTATTATGTCACAGTAGGACTGGCTTCATACTAATTCTAGAAGATCCTTTCTCTTTGGACCAGAGAAACCATCAAATGGCCTGGTTTGCCTTTTAGGAGGTAAGAAATCAAAAGTATTCAGTTATGACCGTTAAAAATTCTTACTAATCTAGAAAACTAGATATTTTTCTTGAAACTATGGCAGAGAGGTCTGTTATTGCTTTATAAGATCATCACTCAATCGCATATATTTAAAAACTCCCAAAGTTAGAAGAAATACTATGACAAGTATTTTAAATATTCACCATAGGATCAAGGTCCTGCCATTCCCAGGTGACACCTGTAGTACTTCTTTTAACATTGCAAACATTTTACTGCTTTGATTGAGGCAAGATAAAGAAATGGCAAAGAGACTCAACTCAAGTAAATAAAAAATGCTATTAAATGATCATTTTTTGAAGTAGGTAGCTTTGTGCTCTTTGAATTAAAAGAAAGATATGATATCAGGCCTGGGTAAAATATGCATGAATTCATGTTTTTCTCAAATACAGTTAGAAATATTGGTCCATATATTTTGATCCCTTCCATATATTAAGTTTATTAAAAAGAAATAATTAAAGTCACAAGCAAAAATTTAGATATAAATTGATAATAGCAAAAAATTGGAAGTATTCTAATATTTAGGTTGCCCAACCTTAAAGGAACAGTTAAATAAACAATGGCACATACATATAATAGAATTCTTGTAGCCACTTGAAAAGATGTTACAGAGGAATGTTTAATGACATAATAAGATGATCAAGATGTACTGCAAGAAAAATGCAGTTCACAAAATTGTATATACAGTGTTAATTTTTAACTCTTTTTGGGTCACATGTCTCTGAAAATTTGAGTAAAGCATTTATCCTGGGCTTCCTGTCTCCTCTTATCTCCTCTTTTCCCTGGCTCCTGTTAGCACCTTATTGTTTTATCCTGGACGGTCTTTCCCAAGCTTTCCTCTTGGCAGTTCACCCATAAAACCTGATTTTCTCTCTCGTTTGCAAGATAGGTAAATCATGTAATAGTGGACTTTGAAACGTTCCTCTAAATTTTATGTAAACAAAAGGCTTCATGCACAACTTGTTTGAGATGATATCTACTATTCAATTCAGATGATTTTAATGTTCTTAGTGCTCATTTTCGATGGTCATTTATTCATTCACTTTCACATGTAAAACATTTAGTGCAGAGCCTGAAATGTAGCAAACAAACCTATAAGTGATAACTGTTATTTTCACTCACATGCATTGATTTATTCATTCAAATCCTTATTGAACAACTACCTTGAACATCACTAGCCAGTGTTGAATAAGACAGATATGGGTCTGCTTTTCTACAGGAGAAGCGGACATCAATCAACCACAGAAAAAAAGGGATAGTGCTACAAAGTGGAGATAGCACCATGAGAGCATATATTGGGGGCACTCAGCCTCTTCTGAAGTGTCAGGGAAGCTAAGATCCTAAAGATGAATTGAAATTAGGTTGAATTGGAAGTTGGCTGGAGTGCGTGAGAAGGAAACTGCATTCTAAGCAGAGAGAACAGCAAGTGCAACGGGCCCTAAGTCAACGCTTGACCCGGATTCTTATAGGTTTTCATAATTTTGAAAAAGTACACTCTTAGTCATTGACTAAGAGAGATGTAAGTATAACTCTTCCAAAATGTACTTTATTCTGTTTTCAAAGTTTATCTTTCTTAACTCTATTTAGAAACCGGAAGATTGGATGTTCGTTGCAATTATGGTGAACTTCCCGATAGCACTAAGGATATGTAGAATATATTGTGGGAAGTAAGCCAATAAAGTTTTAACTGCAGATCTTAAATTTGAACACTTGGTTCTGAGATCTTAATTACCTAAATTGCCCTGGAAATTTTAACAGTGTTATCTCAAATACTGTGTGAAAAAAATCAAATTGAATTCAGAGTTTTGTGTTCATGAAATCCTCAACCTTAATCTTCTATACTACATATATATAATTTTGGTGTTAACTGGGATTAATTGAGAATAGGAGAGCATTTGATCACCAGTATTTTTCTGGGGGGAAATATGGTCCTGCTTGCCCCATGGTGTGTACAGATGATCTGACTTGCTTCCTTTGAAGCCTATTTGAATATATCAAAGGTTGCAAGTTCACCAGGAATTATAGATTGGTAGATCATTTTGTAGGTGCACTTGACTGGACTAGATCCTCTGATCAAGTTTCAGTTATATCAAATTTTGCAGAAGGCTTGAGTCCATGAAGTCAGACTTTCTGGAAGTGAAAGTTCAATGTAAGTTCAGAGACATGTGACAGAACCGCTTTGCAAACACGAAGGATAGAAAAAACATTATTTCCCCATATTTAAGCATTATTACCCTCTCTCTTCCTAAATAACATCATGTAAGATAATACTGTAAACAAATGCCCAGACAGATGCTGAATTATTTATAAGAATGAGCTAGTGATGTGAATTGGAAAGAAGAAATAACAAAGCAAGAAATAATAATGTTATCGAGACGGATAGAGTAAAAGGACATAAGCAAATGTGAGTGAATAATATCTCTAGAGATTTACACCCACAGGAAAGCTATATGCTGTCACTTAGTTCATGTAGATCTTTACTTGAGAATAGAAATAACACCTCAGAAATTAGTCGTACTGTATTATTTAACATTTTATTTATAACTTTTCAGCAATTTCCATAACCAGAATTATTTAGTCACAGATGTCTTCGCAATTAGGATCACAGGCTTTGACAACCATATTTTTTCAGAAAGATGATTTGTAGTAGCTCTCCGACATTTGAACAATTTGAGATCTTCCGGTCCTTGTCTATTCACTATTGTGTTTTTACAACAGACTACGTCAGCAATGGCAATTAGAAGATTTAAATGCTCTATTCTGGTGAAATAGCTAAAGACTGTTTGTTTCTAGAGACTTTATTATTCTGTTTTGTTTTTCGTTTTTTGTTTTTTTTCAGATGTGAGTGGTCAAGACAGTATTTAGATTTTGATCATAAGTCCAGCAGAAATCTCAATGGTTATTGCTGAGGTTAGGCTGCAGAAGAGCCAAAAGTCTTAAGAGGGCCTTTTCTCTTTTCAGAAACGTATTTTAGGGTGGAAATGCACTCTTCAAATTTTCCTGATGCACTGCATTGACTGAATCCTCCTTAGTTTTAAGGACCAAATCAGATTTCCTTATCATGTAGCAAAAACATATTTAAATTAAATCAAAGCTTTAAAATTAAAATATTGATGATTCCCTCCACTCCTAGTTAGAATTTAGAAGGCACGTAGTTGTACTTTGCAATTTATTTTCCCCATGCTGACAAGGACATTTTCATGAAGTCAGATTTGTCTTTTTTTACTCTTTCACCCCCAGTGCTTAGAACAGTGCCTGGTACAGAGTAGGTGCTTCATAAATATGAATGAATGATAAATGAATTTTAGCAGTTCAAGTAAACCAGTAAACCAGAACAGAAACACTTACACGACCTATACATAGAGACAGTAGTCTGGGACCACAAAATCGAGTCACATTTAATACCCACTTTATGATGACTTTGAGCCTCTGCCTAGCTCTGATATAGGGAAGAGGCATGGGACCTACACAAACTGACAAGTTTTATTCAGACCCTGCAATGTAGTGCCAGAGCACAAGAAACCTACAGAACAAAGGAAGATTCCTGCTGGAATTACTAACAAACTATTTACCCATATCAAGAAAGGAAACAGAGTCTTTAAGTATTACCCTACACAAAATAAACCCAACCATTCATTGCCTATGCCAGACCACTAGGGAACCTATAGAAAGAAGGCTGAGATTACTAACAAAACTTTAACACTGCATACCCATACCATCAAAGGAAAATAGGGAAACAAAGTCTTTAAACTGTTAATTCATAGAAACTAAGAATCATACATAAACGAATTTCTTGAACACTTTGCGTCTCTTTCATTCTCTGTCTCTGAGAGGAGACCACCACGCTCTGTCTATCGAGCATTATTTCTTCTCTAATACACTTTCCCTTTGTCTCCCACTCTGGTGTGTGCTTTAAATTCTTTCCCGTGTGTAGTCAAGGACCTTCTCTTGGTGTAGGACTTGAGTCCCCACTTGAGGAGACTCATCCTGTCCTGCATCAACTCTATGGTAAGTTAACCACTATTAGATACCCCAGGTGTTTGTCAGAAGCCTGAGAATGAGTGTTCATATGCATTTAGAAATAGAAATAATCATTTGTTCTCTAGCCATGTTGCTGAGCCACTGTGCCCCAGCCAGATACCCCCTGTGCACTTGGAGAGGGGTTATTGTTTTCTTCTTTGCCACTCCACCTCAAGCCTTACACAGGCTCTTTCTTTAATTCCCCGTAACATAGCTGAGACTAGGCTGCAATTTTAGGTAAAACTTGATTGAAAGTTTAACATAGAAGTACAACCTAGAGGACATCTCAATGATTGCTGTTATACAGGCTGCTCTTAGAACCCATGAGACCCAAATCTAGCTTCAGGAGACTGGAGGTGCTAAACCTGTCCCCTCAAGGGCCTGCTCATCACCACTGCTGGGAAGTCTTTGAGCATGTCTTCACTATTTGAAATCCAAGGCAGGAAGAGAAGGGAGAAAAATCCCCATCATTTTAAGTAAACTTCCATCTATTCATAGCCATCTCCCCAAGAGGGACAAGACCAGCATGTGCATAACTTTAACCCAACTAAACTGCATAGTAGAACACTTAGTTTATGTTAGTATCATATTTAAAGTTACTTAAGATTGTTCCTAGCCTTCAACATGCACAAAGTGTGGGTACTTGCTTTACATTTGTGTAACTAAACATCCCATTCAGGGTATATTTTTTCCCCCAACAAAGGAATGGTTTGCCCTAAAGATAAATTAATGTCTCTATTTTTGTTTTGTTTTGAGAAAGAAAATCTTTAGAAAATTTTAAATAAATAAATGTTTTTCCAGTTTTTAGTCATTAAATATCTTCGTAATGATTTTCAAGCAGGATGCCACATTTCAATTAAAACAAGCTGGGCTAAATGCAATTGGCATCCTGGAATAGAAAAAGGACATTAGTGGAAAAACTGGTGCTTTCCAAACAAGTTAATAATAATGTGTGATTGTTAATTTCCTAGTTTTGACAATGTACTAAGGTTAAGGAAGATGTTAATATTAGGGGAAACTAATGATGAAGGGTATATACGAACTATTTCACAACTTTTCTGTAATTCTAAAATTATTCCAAAGTAAAAACGTTCACTAAAACATAAAATGAAGTCTACGGACATGCTACCTTGAACAAGCCCAATCCCATCTGATCTCGGAAGCTAAGCAGGGTCAGGCCTGGTTAGTACTTGGATAGGAGACCACCTAGGAAGACCACGTGCTGTAGGTGTAAAAAATTTAAAAAGTAGGGTTTGTAAAATGACAAGATCCTTGCAATCTGTGAGGTCGACCAAGGGTTGCCTCATCTAAAAAACAAACAAACAAACAAAAAACTATAAAATGAGCATGAGCATAGATTTCAGGCATCAGATTTGAATTAGCTATTACAGTTGATCATTAAATTTAGTGTTAATCTTCTTAGAAACTAAGACAAATAGGGGAATAGGTGGATTGTATGGCTCGTGAGGGAAAAAATGCATTATGTCATTTGAAGATACAATTTTCCAGCTCAAGATTTTAGAAAGAATTTACTACATAAATGCTTAGATAAGAAATCATGAGTAACATAAAGGATGATATGTTCCACTACTGTTTAATAGAAGAAAAGAAATGATCTTAAATAGGTTCAAAAAAATTAAAATGTCAAGTGTATAACTTAAAAAAAAAACCTCATTTTTTGGGGGTGGGGGCACTAAATTATATGACCCAGGTATATTACTTTATAATTACCTTATCTAGAGAAGTTGGAAACATATAAAATTAGAATTATTGCTTGGAGAACCTAAATGAATAAAACTAATATATCCTCAGGCTGTCTCTTAACTAAAAGGTGCCAGGGATAGGTCATAAACTCATTGTCGATTTGCTTTAGAGATGGGTGATAAAACTGATGAAGAAGGATTAACTTGGGAACCTTAAGGTGGTGGGTCATCCTCTTTCATCCTAGGATAGGCTTAACGAGGCCTATAAGAAGAAACTGCATTTATTTATTTTTATCCCCAAATCTTTGAATTTGCTCAAATAGCAGGGTTAATAGGTCTTTCATTATAGCCATTTAGCCTATCTTGTCTAATATACTTTCAAAACACAGGGTTTGTGGCAAATTAAGTTGGGGAATATGACTTGGACCTATGATTTTTTGTCTCTGATTCTGAATCTCTGCCTATGGGCACATGACTAGACCTGTGGCACAGATTCCAACCACTAAACCAGCTAGCTGAATAGATCAAAAGTCCCCTCACTCAGCCAGACAGGGCTGAACAGAATGGTGGTCCTCCCTTGTGGTTTTCCTACTATATAGAAATGTGTAGCATAAGGGTGGGCAAGAAGAATCTGAACTATGTAGGCCAGAGCCTGTTTCTCCTATAACGAGACTCAATCACCCCCATTACCCTTAAGAATGTGGCTCAATAAATATCAAGCTCTGACCAGATCATCCATTCTTCCCTTGGATAACACCAGCAAATAGGTGGGAGAAAAGTTTGAAGGTTCTCTTTCCATTATTCCCCCAAGAAAAGAAGAGAGTGGAAGTTCTATATGAAAATGTTCACTCAAACAAGCCATCTATCAAATGTTCTCCCTCAGTTGATCTGCTGGATGAGCTGAAAAGTAGCATCCACATCAATATTAGAGAACATTTACCAAATATAATGATTTTGGTTTCAGTGTTTGGTAACCCTGGCCTTTTCAGGGCACACGCTCTGAGAGAGAACATATGGCCATTGGATAATAGCTGGGAGGATAACGAATTCCCATGCAGCAAAATCATTGCCAGGAGCACTCCTGTTCTATTCCTTCCTGTGATAGTGTCCTGGTTAATATTTGTGGGGCTGAGACAAAAGTGTCAGTGGAGTTATTTAAACATTTTAAATGAAGAC
The DNA here is from genome assembly GCF_902729225.1 of Pteropus medius. NCBI lineage: Eukaryota > Metazoa > Chordata > Mammalia > Chiroptera > Pteropodidae > Pteropus > Pteropus medius. Next base: position 23,038,213 of record NW_024349800.1, on the reverse strand, counting down.
AATAAATTATAAAATATGTGTTGTTCTTTGAACCACAAATTAGAACATTTTTTAAAAAGCAAGAAAATTGTCTTTCAGTACTACTGCAAAACGGTACTTTGTTGTATAATAATCTATCCCATTTGTAGTGAGAGGAAAGACTGGGCAAGTTAATTGTCCTCTTACTGTGCTTTAGCTGCTCAAATCCTACCCACCTTCTGAAGCAGTGTTCATCTTCAAAGTCCATGCAGCAAAACCCACAATCCGTGATGGCATTTGGATGCAAGGCAAGAGATGGGCGAAGTGTTTCCTTGAGGCCTGAACAGAGTAAGTCAGGAGAGCAGATGCCTAGTGTTAGGGTCTCAGTACACCACAGCTGAGACCCAGAGCCTGAGTGACAAAACTGTCCATGTGTTCTTTAGAATTTTTTCTTCTTTGTGTTTGTGACATATGGGGTCCTCCAAAGCCTGGTCCCCTCATTTCTGCATTTGTGGGCAATATGTGCTATAGAGTCTCCTTGGAAGCCATTAAAGTTTTTTCACAGTTGTCACTGGGGCCACTCCAGCTCTGCTATCTGCAGACTTAATCTGCTGCTCTGACTGCTCTTTCTAATGATTCTTTCATTAGCATCCCGAATGGACAGATTTATCTTTTCTAGTCCCTAATAGACCTCTCTCTGAGGAACATGAGACAAGAGCCCTAGAGTTGGCTCAGAGGATGTTTGGATAACATTATCCCGTATATTATCTAAAAGCATCCTTCCACACCAACAGTCAGCCAGGGTCTCAGGGCAGAATTCAGGCATCTGGGTTTCTGAGCCTATCCTTCAGCTCCCTTCAGTTCCAGAATTTTCTTTTTTATTCTTTTGCCTCAGGGCTTACTGAGTCCTCCAGCAAATAAACAGGGCTCCTCCTACATACCCTAGTAGTCAAACGCCTGAGCTGGGCCTGCAGGCCAGCACTGCCCCTTCCCCAAGCCCCATCTCCACAGGATAAGTTCAGCTGTAGGTTCTGACAATAATTAGAAAACAGGTCCAACTACTTCATAAAGCTGTCCCAGGTTTCTAATGATAAATTCATATAAGCACCAGGGAAGACGTTCGTCTTTCTGTTCCCACTGGCTGGAGGGCATCCATGTAATTCACTGGATAGCTGTGCCAAATAATTTACACAGACTGCATGAAGAACAGGGAGGGGCTAACATACAGCCCTATTTTATGTCATTTAAAATTAGGATTTCATCTTTCAAAAGACTTTTCCAACCAACTTTAGCTTTGGGCATGTGCATTTAAACAGGATTTATAGCCTAAAAATCTACACCATGATTATACAGATAGTTTTTATGGACTCAAAGGTTAACAAAAAGACTTGTGGATGTTGAGACAATGATGACGCTGGCCTTAATCATGGTTTTGGTGAGATGAGGCAGAATGTTGCAACAACGAGAAGGGAAACTTTGAGCTTAAAACTAATATTTAATATCATTAGATTGAGAGGCTTGGTCCTTGAGTATGTTGAGAAGGAAACTGATGTTCTATTTTGAGAGAAATGTAGCCTACTTATCTTAAAACCTGGGGAGCTGAGGTGTCTCTTTTTTGAAGGTTGGGTGGAATACACTTCAAGTCTCTCCTGAGAAATCAATACATGTGTAATTTATTAGGATAGTTCAGCAAGAATTGTGATCCAGTTAGAATGTTGCATTCCAATTTTGGCCACCTCTTGGTTCACTTGTTTGTGTATTTCACTTTTTAAAACAATAATCGAGCATTTGCAATGTTCCACGCACTATATTAGGCCATTTCCCAATATTTACTCCTCTCCAAAACCTTCTGTAAGTCAAGTGTCCTTGAATTCATGTTACAGAGGACAGAACCAAAGGAAGGAGAGAGTAAGTAATTTGCCAAAAAACTCGCGATTAGCAAATCTCAAAGTGAGAATTCGAGCTCTTGTGTGTCCGATTCCAGGGCTCTTTCCTCTAGGTCACATTGCCTTCTACAAGGTTTGCAAATACACAAGGGTCTAATATTTGGTTTAAATAATAAATGCTAAGGACATAAATGCTAAGGTTTAGTGTGGTTAAGGGTAACTTCACTACAAAGGTAAGAGCTGTTGCTGCTTGAAACATATAAAAATGAACTAAAAGACACTCCTGATATTAGATAATGCTGCTACAACCACATATGAGTCCAGAGAAATATCTGCTTCTAAGGCTAAGTAGCCAGAAAGTTTAGTCTGGGTAGAAACTGCCAGGTCCTACAGCATGATCATCTGTAAAGTTAGGCTAGACTTTTTTTTTTTTAATTCAGGAATCCATAGCAGTTCTTTCATTATTTTGTGTTTAAGTTTAGATTTGCTTCTGAGGCAAAATACTGGAAGGAGCGAGATGCAGCTGAGAAGGGGTCATCACTTTAACACAGGCCATGCCCACAGACTCCCCATCAGTCCCTCTTCCCTTCCCAGGGAATTAATGAGTTCATGGCACTTATTAGAATAGGTGGCAGATCTGGAAAAGGAAACCAAAATATGGTAGAATGAGCAGAGCACAGTTTAAGGGGTCATTGGCAAATCTGAGTTCAAGTCTGGCCTCTACTATGTTCTGGCTGTGAGCCTCTGAGTAAATCATTTAGCTTCTGGAGCCCAATTACTTTATCAGTAAAACAGTGCTTCCTTACCATAATCAGATATTTATTGACTACTTCCTAAGTGTCAGACATTGTACTAGGTGCCCACTGTGCCATGGAAGGGCAGTAGGGGCTGTGGGTAAATGATGTGGGTACAAAAATTCCAGTTTTAAAATAGAAAAGGATTCACTGAGAAGGTGACATCTGAGTGAATACTTGAAGGAAGTGGGGGAGTGAGCCACGAGGATATCTGGGGGAGAATGTTCCAAGGAGAGGAAATAGCCAGTGCAAAGGACCTGAGGTAAGAGGAAGCCCGATGTGCTGGAAGAACAGTGGGGAGACCAGTGTGGCTAGAACAAGTGAGAAAAGCAGACAATAGCAGCAGATGGGGTCAGAGGGGGACAAGAGGGAGCTAAGTTGTGTGCAGTTTTGTAGGCCATGGTGGGGACTTGAGTTTTTACTTTGAGAGAAGATCAGAAGTCCCTGGAGGATTGTGAACCTAGGAATTGTGATTTGGAAGGAAGGATTACTCTGGTGGCTGCATCGAGAATAGACCATAGATGGGCAAGGGCAGGAAGCAAGGACATGGGTTAGGAGGCTGTTGCCTCCAGGCAAGAGATGATGGTGGTTTGGACTGGGGTGTAGCTGTGGAGGTGGTGGGAGGTGATTGGATTCTGCACATATCTTGAAAGTAGAAATAACAGGGTTTGCTGCTGGATTGGATTGAGTCTGAGAGAAAGAAAACAGTCCAAGAGGCCTCTGACATTTTTGGCCTGAGCAACTAGAAGAATTGTGTTGCCATTAATTGAGATGGGAAAGCTCGGGGAGGAATGGATTTGGGATGGGGAGATGGAGAATTTAGTGATCATAACAATATTTTCCCTGCCTGGGATTAAATATGATGATTTATGTTTAATTTACTCTCCAAATATTCCTAATTGTTCCTCGTACTTGAGGACTCTTTCCTTTCCTGTTCAGAGATGGTCTGTTCTATGCACATTCTCCTCTCTTTCACTCTCAGGTGTTTCCAGTTGGTGGTGGGGGAAGAGTTCCTAGCACAGGAACTCCTGGATCTGACAGGTATTATCTGAGCTATGTTTAGGTGGATATTTTAGGATAGTTCCTCACAATCGTGACTCAAGTATGACTTAACAGTTAATACCTTTATTTCTCCCTAGCAGAATATTGTTTCTAATTTTTCTTTTAGATAGCAACTGATGTTGCCATGCAGATCTTTCGGTTGCTATGAGATGGTAGCATTACTCTGCCCTGCGATTGGCTGGGGCCTCCTATGCTGTGTGGTTCTCACTGGGGCAACTGACACTGAGCTGTTACTATGGTGAACTTTACAATTTCCTTTGATTGGTGGATTTCAGAAATAGGTCATCAGTGGAATTCATTATATTCCATAAGTAAAAATGAAAAATAAATATCATACCTTTTCCCCGTCACTAACATGAAGGAAATGTGACATATAATGACATAATGAATCATAGTCGAATGACTTAGGAACCTCCTGAGAACTGAAGAGTCATAATGATCGGATGCTAAATATTTTCCCTCTTACTTTGCGTTAATTATTCAGAGTTAGGGGCTGACCAGAGTTGGATGGCGTGTACATGAACTGAAATGTAAAGTCCCTTCTCTCTGTGGGATTAAGAGTGGTTCTGGTGCCTGGATGCAGAGGCAGGGGGAATGTGGCTCCAGGCAGTGCTGATAAATGCTGCATCTCAGGACCAAGCATTCTTGCAGTATCAGGAGGATGTTGAGACTTGGGTCATCAGATTCCCTCCAGAAAGGAAAGCTGCTGAGTGCTCCTGGCTGGAGATGACTTAACACAGAAGTCCGATAGTCCAAGTAGGGCTCGTGCTGGCTGAATCCTTCTCTTTCCCACCCCATTCCCAGCCTCATGTGGGTGAGTTGAGGGAGGCGGGTAAGCAGGTCCTGGAGGGTCGAGCCTCTCTCTCCTCATCTTTACTCTTAACGAATGGGAAAAGAGAGTGGAAGAATGAGTTTTAACTTTTCTAATATTGTAACCTAGTATTGTAATCTATCTCTTAACAAGAAAAAGTGGGTGAAAAATGGAAGAACCTGGGAGCAGGGATGGTTTATTTTAAGTGCATCACATCTACCTTTTTCTAACATTTGACTAACAGGTCCTGTGTGGAGTGATATGTGAGGTAGAAGGTAGGAGGTGGGGGACGAGGCTGTATGGGAGGGAGAGAGTCAGGGAGCTCCAAAACAGAATAGGTAACAGATTAGGATACTAGGGTGAATATTCAACATCCAGAGTAGATCATTTCTAACATCCTCTTCCTATATGACAAAATTGTTTTTAGTAATCATCACACAATGAAACCAATAATAACAATGGCCAGAAAAGAAATATTCTTTTATAAAACTTCATATCATATCAATAAAAATAAAAAATAAAATGAATATTATAACCCCCAAAAGGAAAAGAGTTATGGAGTAATGCTTTTAATTTTATTAATGTATTTTATTTTTTTAAGACATGAAAACCTAGACCTACATATCGGTCTTTCACAGTAACAAATAGTAATCTTACAGTTTCCGTTTTGGTGATTACCTTCTGAAAATTTGTCAATGAGTTTGTCAAACTTGTATTTCTTCCCTTATGCATGAAGTGTCAATTTACCTTTGATCAAAGAATACTTTTTAAAAATTTTTGATTTTGAAAGAATTATTTCTCATGAAGCAACAGATTAAATAAATAGAAAAAATCTTAAACATGAGGATACATTTGGTGGAGATGCATAAAAATTCCTTTTTTTCCATAAATCCCAGAAAATTTAAACACAATAAAAACTCCAAGTGGTTACATAGAATGACAGAACTGACGTAATTCAAGTTCTGTTTGTCTTTACAATGACTGTGCTATCATTGTTTATTTTTGAATCAATTGTTTGAATGTAAGAATATGTAGAACCAGAGAGACTGGAGAATTGTGCCAAAGCAAGCTTTGTTATATACTTACTTTCAAAATAAATGCAGAGTTAATTCTCTGAATCAACTTCCATGGAGAATATGTTACTAAAGAAGAAACAATAAAAAATGTGCACAATTGAAGCTTACATTTATATTATTAAAACTCAACAGTAATGGCAGCAGTTGTTTAAAATCTAAACCAACAAAATACTTTTTTTGGTTGGGGGAGAGCAGTTTATTACTGACATTGTTTAGAATTGCTTGCCATGGTAATAATAGAAAGCAGACTAACTTTTTAGTTGGCTTTATTATTGTTTTTCAGTCCTCTCCTGGCCCCATATCCCTGGATTGCTTGTCCTAGGAGTGGGTCACTCCTAGCACTCCTGGTACCACACTGAAGTGGAATCTCTATGACTGTCCTGCTGGAGTGGAGAGTGTAGTAAAAGACAATAATGCATAAGTTTGAAGGAATGACAAAGACACTGAAATGCAGTTGGTCAGCAAATATATGGTAAATTCTCTGACCCTGGTACAACCAAATGGATTTTTTTCTCTTCTTACTCTCGTAATAAAAGGAAAAAACAACCAAGCATCATTAGCTTAAGTGTTCTTCTTTCTCATAAAAACATTAGTAATTTCTGCGGCTTTGTATGCTATTTACGCTAGCTCTTGTGTGGCCTAACACTTTCACCTGATTTTTTTTTTTTTTTGCCATTCTGTAGCATTGTTTTGACCCCTAATTTCATTTTGCACTGAACTCAGCACTGAGTTTATCTTTACCAATGAAACATGTGACGTGCTTTGCTGAATCGTCAATGACTTAGTCACTGGCAATGGAATCGGAGGCATGAAGTGCAGGAAATATATGAGGGCGAGAATAATTGGTAAGCGAAGAAGGAAAAAAACAGCAGAAGTCATGACTTACCCTTATAGGTATGACACTCCTCTTTTTCCTCTGTTACCTCATCAGACAGATATATTTAGATCCACCCTCGTATTAATAGGTGGTTTCCTGGGTAGGGTGATTTAAAAGCTCTGGTGTCTGAAATTCTACCATTTATTCTGTATATTCCTTTAGGTGAAATATTGGTCGCTCTCCACGGATCCCTGGAAAGCAGCTGCCTCTGAAGTGCCGATACTTCTGGGAGAAGTAATACATCAAGCTCTTGAATACTTTAGTATAAATCAGTATATTTGATTGTTTCCTCTGTTATCTGATCAGTAGGATAGGGATCCTGGGTACTTAGAAAGTCACGGAGACACCTTTCAATTCAGCCTTGCCTAGCCTTGAATGTGTTCCTTTGCTTTAAGAAATTCCAATTCCCACTCTGAAGAAAAAAAACCCCAACAACATAAAAACAAAACAAAACATTACATATGTAAAGGATAACATGTTTTATTTTCCTTTCTCTCACAAAAACTAGAACCTCCTGCTGGCCTGCAACACTCATTTCGCCCCAAGAGTGCCGAGGCTACATGCTGTCATTTGCATCTCATTTTTATTCTACTCACATATGTCTGGGGAGAGGGCCTTTAGAGATTTCTTCTTGGCTCTGCCTCAGGCTCCATAATAGCAATGGATCCATGCTTCTTAATAAAGTGAGGGCAGGTGGCAGCAATCCAAAGTGGCCTCCATGAAGTGAGCTTGTAGGAGTGGCGTTTTCAGCATGCATTAAAAAATCAGGAGCCAACCAGGACAAAAGCCCAGACTGACAGTGCGCCCCTAAGAAGGGTGCCTGCACCAAGGTTAAAAGAAAGAGTGAAAGAGAGAGAGAGAGGGAAAGCATCTTCTTTTCAGTTAAATCGAGTCGATGGTCTGTGCCAGCTTTTGTTCCTAGGAGCATCGTGTGTGTGCTCGTGTGGGTGCCACGTGCACACGACGAGTTTCACACAGCTGCTACCTGGACAATCATATGTGCAAGTTGTAGAAATGGTGCTGGAGAGTGTTAAGAAGGCATCTGAGAGGGTATCTGCAAAGGTTAACAAGAGCAAATGAGGTGAGCTTGACTTTGTTATGTTAATAATGTCTCCTCTCAAGGTTTAAAAATATGTTTATATCAACATACACTCCAAGAACATTTATTAATTGCCCATCTGGATGGTTTTGTTTATAAGATGTATTTATTCCAAACACAAAATTGTTAATAAGAAGTACTAAAACGGATTTGGATATGAAATAAGATTCATTATTCTAGAGTTTAGAATCACATATATAAATGTAGTACCACATAAATTTATACTCAGTTTTGTGAACCATTGCCTTCCCCATACATAGATATTTTCTCAGAAATATGTATATAAGTTAAATATTTTAAAATAAAATCATATTTTGATTGCTCTAAAAAATTAAAATTCCTGTGGCAAAACTTTCTTTTCTGAAAAGTATGAATTAAGAATGAGATGATCATTGGCTCAGTTTTCTCATCCACAAAATTAGAGGGTGAGGGCAGCAAAGGATTTCTAAGACTCCTTGTCAGCTTTATCCTTCTGGATTCTAAAACTGTTTTATAGTGTGATTAATCACCTCGTAATCTGTCCATCATCTTTTAAATCTGGAGTTTTTACTCCAGGCTGACTTCATTAAGGGGAGTTCACCTCAACTGGTACTAGCAGTTTGTCTGAATTCGTTATTCATTTCCATTATTCTTTTGGGATGAGGTGGAATGAGTCACAAGTAAGGAGATTATAAAAGCACTCGCAGATCAACAGGAAGACAGAGACACAAAGAGAGGTGGTGAGACGTCAGCATCTTCCCCCAGACAGCTTGAAAGCAAAAGCAGAGTCCCTGGTGTTTGCTCACAGCTTTTGTACACTGACCTGTCAGCATTGCACACCTGGCCATGGGGGCTAGAAAAGGTTCTAGGAAAGGCTAGAACCCGGCAGCCCTCACATGCAAGCGGGTGTTCTGCAGATGTCTATGCAGGAGAGAAAAATCTGTAAACTGTATGAATTATATGAGTCTTAGGGTGAGTGCTTGGGCAGGACTCACCCTTTCTTTACCCTGTTTGACTATTTCTTGAAATTCTCTCCATACCAAAGGTGCCATGGAAGAGTTTTTTTCCCCGCCTTAGTATTTTCATTGTGAGAAATTAAAGGCCCCTTCCTTGGTAATAGCAAAAACTAGGTAATTTTGTACCATTGGTGGCTTTTGGTGGTATTAATCCATTCTTCTAGAAAGGGCTTATTGGCTAAGAATATTTATTAATGTATTTTGAAGGAAGTTGATATCAAAATATGATCTGCCTCTAAATAACACAAATTCCTCAATTAGTAGATGTGTAATCATACCATTTACAGAACATAATAACTTGGTTTACCTTAACAGCCATTTTCTAAGCACCTACTCTTTGTCCAGCATGCTAGGGATGAAGAGACCAAACATTCCTTGCCATATTGTAATATTCCTGGATGTCCCTCTCTTATGGACTGTCCCCCAATAATTTATATTTTAAAACCCTACTCCCTCCTGTGATAGTATTAGAAGATGGCACCTTTGGGAGGTAATTGAGATTAGATGAAGTCATATGGATGGAGCCCTCAGCAATGGGATTAGTGCTTTTAGAAGAATCGTGAGAGAGCTTTCTTCTTCTCTCTGTTCACTGCGATGTGAGAGCACAAGAAAAAATCAACAGTCTACAACTCGGAAGAGGACTTTCACCCAGACCTGACCATGCTGGCCCCCTGATCTCAGACTTTCAGCCTTCAGAACTGTGAGAAATAAATTTCCGTTGTTTATAGGCATCCCAGTCTATATACTTTGTTATAGCAACTGAAACTAAGATGTCATCTTAGTGTCAATATTTTCCAGAACCACGCATTTCTCTATTTTTCTACCTAGGATTTTGTGATGTGCAACAGCACATTAATAAATTCCAGTTTATCTTCGGTTGGTTATAAAGCAGAAACCTTGCCAAAATTCTCTGTTCTGCATTTTGACTCTATGACAGTCAGTAATTTTCTAGTAATTGTTGTTTTCTAATATAGTTTTCAATTCATAGTATGCTGCTGAATTATTTGAACACTAATGACTTGTATATTCTATAGTCCTAGCACAATTATCATGGCAGCTGGTATCATTTACCACAGCAAGGGAGTAGAATTTACTCTTCCATTGGAGACTCTATTCTGTTTATACATAATATCAAAAGGCTGTTTTTTTGTATAATCATTTTCAAAAAACTTAATTCTCATAAATTATTTTAAGAAACTCATGTCATCAGAAAACATAACTTGACTATATTTTACTTATACAATTTTGTTTGAATTGATGCGGATAAATACCACAAAGGTACAATCTAACCTGGAGTAGGATTTACTTCTGAAAACATGGTAAAATGTCAAAGTTCTCAGACACCTCATTATTTGTCAGAAGGTGATAATGAGGGACCCAGGGCCACTATATATACATCATATAATATTATGTCATGAAAATGGTAACTAAATTCCAAGTCATATAACAAAATGATTAAAACCCAAATCTGAATATGGAAGAAAATAGAGCTTTAAAAGGAAGGGTATAGAAAAGGTGGTAGGAAGTTGTTGAAACAAACTCAACAATTTTCGTGTGAACCATGGTGGTAGTTAACTATCAGAATAAGACTGGAAATTATTACAGCGCCCTTTTGGCACACTGTATGAATGCAAAACAAGATACCTTTAAATTGAATGTGTTCAGTATAAATCGAAACTTTCGGTCTGAGGGGCCGTTTCTACATCTGCCTTGGAGTCTTGTTCTCAACGCTATTTGGTTGTTGCACGTGTAGAAGGAGTGGCTGGCAAAAGCTATAGAAGCTAATTTTCCTTCTGCTTTCTTGGTAGCTGCAACTCAAGTTGACCTTACTGGTCTCTTCAGGGTTAGTTGGAGCTGTTGTTTTCCTCCAAATATTATGAAAACACAACTCAAAAGAGGACTGTGAGCTCTTGCTGCCTTAGATCTCTGAGCAGGAAAGGTGACTGTTTTATGATTAATGAGCTCAGCGGGACTTTGCCCACTGGTCTATGAAATGTTGTAGGCTCCCAGGAATGGGAAGGGACTCAGCATGTTCTAAAGCTGACCTCTTGCAAATATGTAGGCTTGGAGGAGGTGTCCTATCCCAGCAGGATTGCTTGTCATGGAGTGGCAGAGACATGCTGAAGGGGGCTACTACCCACCCACTCACAAAGAATAATCCCACCCCTCTGCTAGCTCTATGTTCCCTTCAATTCATGGATGTTCCTGTTAAATGTGGCAGCATCTGAATTAATGGGGGCAATGAGTGGGATACAGAGAAGAGCTTAGCTGAGAGGGAAAGCCAGGCAAGAGGGAGATGACCTAGACCATGACCAGCTCCAGTTCTCCAGCTCAGAAAGACTATCATCACTACCCAAAACCATACTGAGTTTCGACTGTGACTGTTACCTTCTTGATTAACAGTGTAGTGTTTATTGTCCCATATAGTTTCAGTTCTTCTCAATAAGGTTTTCTTTCTTTTGAGAAACGTCCCCTCTTTGTGAAGGGAGGTCTCTGACCTGGATGTGCACAGGATGGTTGTACTGATTATGTCTGGACAATGATGCCTGGTTTGGGTGAAGGGCTCGAGAAGGGGCTGGGAAGGAACACCATTTTGTAATTGGTCTGAATTTTTCTAGTTTGCACAAAACACCCTTAAAGTGCTAGTGGTATGTGACTACCATCCGTGAAGGGTTCAGGAGCCCTATGCAGTGACACCCTGTTATTCAACATAGATAGCTTATGGGCACATTTGAAGAGAGCCTATGCCTCTTTAGGTTGCCATTTACCACTCTTTCTTATACCTGAACAGTGACAAAACCTTAATCTTCAAGAGGTCCATGAATGACTGAGCTGGTCTAGCTGCTTCTGATGAGGCCTCAGGCTCCCTCCAACATGGGCTCAGAGTATAAACCCTCTATCCTGAGAAGACTCCTAAGAACTGAAATTTTCATCTGACGTCATCTCCAACAGCTGTTTGACCCATGGTGAATCATTTAACCCTTCAGATCCTTTGTTTCCTTACGTCTAAAAGGGGATGACAATTTTCACATTATGGAATTGTCTTGAGGATTAAACAGAGAATGTTCTGGAGAACATTTGGGTTGTAATATCCTGAACAAATGCAAATGTCGGGAGTGCAGGCTTAGCCACTGATTCTCCTCGGGATGGGAAACCAGATGTTCTTATTCCCTTCTGTGCAGTGGCCACTTCAAAGTCTTGCTAAATATGCCTAATAATGCCCATGCCCATTAAGCCCTTATGTTCTGGAAGGAAGGCTGCACCATGTGTTCTCTGTAGGAGACTTCTTTAGAGATAAATAACACTTTTCATGGGAACTGCAGAGAGAAAATCTTCTATGTGCTATAAAAAAGATTTATTTTTTTGTGAAATTGAAGATCCATGAAAAGGAAAAAGGCAAAAGATTAGGGAACAACCAAAGTCAGGAATCCAATTCCCTTTAAATGTACCTTAAACTGTTTTGGTTAGTTTATAAATGACAAGAACAAACATTTGAGTCAGGTGAGATGAATTACAATCTCCTTCTTGAGTGCGTGTCTTCCACCCCAGCATATGCCATCAGCAGCATTCCAAACCCCGTTCAGACCAACCTCTTTTTTAAGCCTTTCTCTGTATCATCATGACTCTTTCAACTTTATTAAAATCGTTAGTAGATGGACTCACAACTGGGTCATACCTGAACTTAAGAAATTCTCCCAACCCCAAATATCTCCCTAGTATCCCATTGCTGATGACTGAAATCCTTTTATAAGCCATTAATTCCATTAGACTAAGAAGTTACTCTTATTAAAATTCAAGTTACCCCTGGAGGATTAACATATTAAAACTGTTCTACCTTAATATGAAGGACTTGATTTAGAAGCCAGACAACTTTTTCTATAAAGAATCAGATAGTAAATATTTTAGGCTTTGTGTGCCATGAGGTATCTGTTGCAGCTACTTAACTCAGTCACCATAGGGGGAAGTCAGCCATAGACGTCACATAACAAATGAGCATGGCTGGGTTTCTATAAAATTTCACTCACAAGAACAGGAGGTGGGCTGCATTTTCCCTGTGGGCTACAGCTTCTGACCCCTTGCTTAACTAAATCCTCTCAAAGGGAGCAACCACTTGGCACTTGGTGTGGAGCAAGGGGAAGTGACCAGTAGGGTGTGAAGATGTGGGTCAAAGAGCCACAGGGAGAAATGGACACCATAGGCCAAACATCATAAAAGTTAGTCTTGTTTAGACATTTAGACATTGTTTTTCTAAACTGAAATCATTTGACTCAATCAGGTTTTTTCTACATATATTTCTACAATTTTTTATTTGGTGGGTGGGATACACATTTTTCCACTTAATTTTAATTTTATTTAGTATATCATTCTTATTTAGTATATCAATTTAATAGTCAAGGGACAAGGCCACTCCCATTCCTCTATTTAATAGCTTTGACTACTACTCATATCATGGAAGTTACTGAACTTAAATGAGACACACTTTTGAATGCAAATAGATTTCAAACTGTATTATGCTCTCCCCTTCCTGTTTGCGTTGACACTTGAATTACATTGTAAATGGTCTGAGAAGTGAATGATGTTCTGATTTCCTAGAAGCTGTGCATGAAAGAAGCTTTTTCTTTTTTTATCTAGACAGTGTTTTATTTCAGAATCAGCAGTGGCTGAGGCATTAGGTGCTTAGTTTTAGCTGTGACATGTTCTTGAAGTAAAAGGAGCATTATTTGTAAGCCTTTCCAAGCCTCATTCAGGTGTCGGGCACATGGGAGAAAGTGTGTGATACTCACAGAGCTGGCACTGCTAACCCATGACGCACCCCATTAAGGGTGTGAACTTGGATGGTGTTCCAGGAGCAAGGCAGGATTTGACCTAAGACATTATCCTCTTTGCCAGTACCTGCTGCGACAGACAGTGCAACATGGAAGATGACAAATTTAGAATTAGGAATGGAGCCTGCAGCTGTGGACCAGGCAAGCTGGAATCATAACCACAGCCTCTGAGAAGACTTCAAGTGACCACTAGGGTGGAGAGAGGAAGGGTGGAGTGAGGGTGGTCATTAAATTGGTGCCTTCAACTACTCTGAGACATTCTGGCTTCTCTTTGGGAATAGGCTCAATGCCTTGGAGACAGTCTAATTATCTTTTTACACATTCATAAATAAGTTTATTTTTGGTAAAGACACTCCAACTGGAATATATTTGATTGGTTTACATTGGAAAAGTAATCTGAGGCTTATCATCCAAATTGCATTAAAATGCTGAAATGCATTCCAGTTATTACCTAGTCTAGCCTACTTCTTACTATATCAGGGAGAAAGAGTAACATCCAAATTATGGGATCTGTGTCTATTTTGTGTCCTTAAGTATGATTAATAAGAGAAAAACTTTGCTTTTAAAAAGGGGCTATTAACGTTCAGTAGATGGTTTGTATATACATCCCTTTCCCCCTGCTGCAGATATTGTCAGGTGTCTGAATGCAGAAAGGAGAGAAGGCCATCATTATCAGTATTGTGCAGAGCCAGCCCTGAAGGAAAAGGTGGTACTGCAGCTGCATCCACCAGGGTGCTCCCGAGAAACAGAGCCAGTAGGATACTCACACACACACACACGCACACACACGCACACACATGCACACGTGCACACACGGAGGCACACACACAGTCGATTCTCATTATTGATATAGTTATATCCTATATAGTCACCATAAACACTGAATTGGCAAATACTGAGCCATTGCTCCTAGGGCAAATACAGGGTTAGGTTCCTAACTCATTTCCTGAATGAAGCTTATCTAACGTGAGTGTCTCCTAGGCACATTGCAGCCTCCCAGTGATAGGAATGCTACACAGCACTTCAATGCTACCATTGGGGGCCATTTTAAACAGCAAAATCAGAAACAAAATGCACAAAAATATGAAAATCATGGCACTAAATAGACCATGAAAAGAACACCTGTTTACAGTGTGAGAATGGAACAGGAAGTCAGAACATCGCCTCGTTCGACTCCGGCTGGAAACTCATGCATCAGGTGACTTAAAATTTTCATCACTCTGCACATGTCCCGAATGACCGCAGAAACACTGCAAGTATTGATTTTGGTGTTACAAATAAATTTTAGCAAGTAGGCAAATTCACAAATATAGAATATGTGAATAATGAGGATTGACTGTACATATAACAAGATTTATTTCAAGGAATTGGCTTACATGACTGTGGGGATTGGCAAGTCTGAAATCTACGGGGCAGGTCAGCAGGCTGGAGACACTGGCAGGAGCTGAAGCTGCACTTAATGGGGAGTTTCTACTTCTTCAGAGAAACCTGAGTTTGCTCTTCTTGACTTTCAAGTGATTGGTTGAGGCACACCCAGATTATGAAGAACACTTTCCTTTGCTTAAACTCAACTGACTGTAGATGATAACCACATATACTAAATACTAAACATCTCGACTGGTATTTAGCTGAACAATTGGATGGTATAGTCTAGCCAAGTTGACACATTAAAGTAACCATCATGGCACCCAATTTAGACCCCCAAAAAAGTGCCCCTGGAGGAAATCTTCCTTTTGCATTTTCCTAGAAGGCTGATGTGAGAGTAGTAATCTATAAACCCACCCTCTAGCCTGGGTCAGTGTTTGTTCCCTGTATTCCGACTTCTACTCTGCAGAGGGACCTCACACAGTCAGAGCACTGACTACAGTGGGAGTGATGAGAAATCTTCCTTTTTGAGGTGTTAAAAATGGACAGAGATTTTAAGCCTCTTCCTTTGATTCGCTATGTGTGACCTATCTTTGTTTCTAATTAGATAATTTTCTTATGCCCAATGATTCGGGCTCTTTCTGCTCTGAGTCTCATCCAGTAGCCAGTTGCTCAGCCCTCGCCCCAAAATTAATGAGAGGACTCTGACCGCTCCCAGCCTGTGCGCTGCCATGTCCTGTCAGCAGTGCGGTGCTATTGCCCTGTCTCTAGAGTCCCAGGCTTCCCCATTCCTCTTGGGCCCAGGATGGTTAGGAGAAAAAGGGGGAGGGACCTTGCCTTGTACTGTAGCCCCTTGCTATTTAAAGCATGGTGCACGAACCATCAACACTGGCATTACCTGACAGTTCTTAGAAATGCAGAACCCCAGACCTACTGAATCAGAATCTGCATTTTTAGCAAGATTCTAAGCGATTAATATGCGTTGTAAAGTTTGCAAACATGCTCCAGAGCCTACAGTCCTTCTACCCTCACCATTCAGGTCTTGAGCCCTGATTCATCTTTCTACCTGTTTTGAATCTAATATCTCAGAATAACCTTGCTCCTGATATTGGTGGCTAGATGTTTCCATCCTGCTTCAAATAATTCTTGAATAATCCCATCTGCCAAAACTGACCTGCATTTTTCATTCCACCGGTTGGGCATGACTCTCTATTCTCAGTACTTCTCCAAGAGCACCGCTTTTGCCCCATCCTGCCCTGTGTTCCTGCAGCTCCCCACCACCTTGGAGTTGACATTGCAGAGCATCGGGGGAGTGACTAGAACTTTCTCTTCAGAACTGACTTGGACAGATTCAAACACTGATGAGCATAGTTCAGCGAGAAAGTGGAATGAGCTGAGAGATTCAGAGAACAGGGGGTCAGGTCTGGATGTCCCACTTTTGGAGTGATCTGAGGTCAACATATGACCTCTACTTAAGCCCGCCTCGTCTCAGTTCTCAATTGACAGAACGCTACCTTTGAACATTTACTGTGAAACCCATTAAACCAGTTTCAAATCTTAAAGGTTATCTATATATTTGATTTTGAGGCCAGTTTAACAGAGAATCTGTGGCTTGCAAAGAGTTAAAGTGCTGAATTTACTGGAAGTCTAATGGTCCCTTTCATTTTTTATTAAGCGTGGAATCCATTAATCTGTCATTATGGGATAGCACCATGCCATGGAGTCAACTGGTTAATTGAGTGGCATGCCTTAATAGTATAGTCTGTAATTATAAAAGCTATTTTCAAAACCCCACATTTGATCATTCCTGAAGAGGGAGGATTTCTTACCATGAAAGCCAGCTATAGGCTTGGACAGCAATTACTCATATTTCATTTTCCTGCATTGTGGCTATAGGAGTAGACAATGAATTGGTTCCAAAAATAATCTCAAACTTTCCCCACTTAAAGTATGTCAATTTCTGGGCTCATTTCCATGTCTCCAGAAGTGGAGAACATATAGTCATAAACTGAACAATCAACTCCAGCCTGCAATTTGCTGAGGGTCATTTTCTTGACTTGTCTGAACCACCACATGGTTAATTCGATTGCCATTGTATTCAGATGGACTGAGTTCATGTTGACAGCTGTGCCAACCTACTTGAGCAAAGTCAATTAATTTTACAAGTGGATTGACTTACACATTCCTGGAATATTCTGCGTTACTGCACCGTGTAATTCTAGGGGG
This sequence comes from Pteropus medius, assembly GCF_902729225.1. NCBI lineage: Eukaryota > Metazoa > Chordata > Mammalia > Chiroptera > Pteropodidae > Pteropus > Pteropus medius. The sequence goes on along the minus strand of NW_024349800.1, from coordinate 23,021,238 downwards.
CTGCCATTGTTTGCCATGTAAATGGAGTTCATGTGCAGGGTACAACCGGTGGGACTGCATACAGTGGCCCTGAGAACCTTCTTTTCCTGGCTCTGTGTGTGGTTGGTGCCTTGTCATCTATTTCAGCTCAAATATCACTGCACCTTTACTCCTCATTCTGTTTATTTCCTTTATGGTACTTATCACAGTCTGAAATGATCTAGTTTAGACTGTGCTTCTCTGCATCAAAATGGAAGTTTCTGGAAGTCCCTGTGTTCCTAAGGATTTATAGGAAAGGGGGCTATCTTTCTTGATTTTCCATTCTTTGCTCAGAATCTGAAAGATATTCCTTTCAAATATATATTTTTTCTAGCACAATAAAAAATTTAACACTAATTCAAGGAAAGAACAGAAGAGTCGTCACAAGGCAATACATAATTAATTACAAAACTAATTGTATAACCATGACTGCTACAGAGGCCTATGAGTTTATTTAGCCTGAGATAGTCAGAGAAGATTTTATGAAGGTTGGCACCGAGTCTCAGGGTCTTAAGGGAAATGTAGTGGGATTCCTTCTTTGAATCTAAACTCTTTACACCAGATTTTAATATTTCCAAGTATATATGATGAGTCAGCTGGGAAAATGGCTCTCAGATGTCCACTTGTATGAGTAAATTGTCAGCGGTATCTCTCTGAGGGATCAGGATCAGGTGACCGAGAAGGACTCTGGTCTGAGCCTGTGAAAAGAAGACAGATGCTCCAAGAGCTGCTATCAGGAATGATCTGAGTCACAGGACTGAGCGTAGTGTCCCTTGAAGTCAGGAGGCAGAGGCTGGCCTAGTAGCTGTGCATTGAGGACTCCAGGGTTGAGTCTTGAGGTCCTCAGGAGAAAAGTCATCACAGTATCCATGGAGGGCTTGGGCAGGAGTGACAGGCTTTGTTTGAAGTATAATCGTGGGGCATATGAGTGGCCGAAACAGGAAAGAAAGAACATTGCAAGGGCCACGTGTTCGTAGTGTGCTGTGATTACACATCAAATGATGTCGGAAATAAAATTTCTGGGTGTGACTTTAGGGATCCCGGAGGTCTTGAGTCACTGAGGTGTGGCGATATAGGGAGCTGCTATTGCTGTGATTCATAGACCAATAAAGCTAGACAAACTCAAGTTATAGAGTTTGAATGCAGATATTTGAAAAGAAGAGCTGGGCCTATGATGTGTTGGAAAGATGTGAGCAAAAGATTGAAAGTAAGAAAGTGCACATCACATTCTAGAAACAGGGTCTTGTAGGAGGGTGGTGGGAAACCAGGCGCAAAGGTAGCTTGTGGCCAAAAGCAGAAGGCCCTGAATGGCCAAGCTAAGGAGGCTGATTAGAAAGTGAGAGATTCAGGAAAGCTGGATTCAGGGAGATTTACCTGGCCCGGGGAGGTAGTAGTGGTTTTTAAACTTGCTTTAGCAGTAGAAACATTTTATGAAATGAAATCTAATGAAGACCCTTTCTAGGCGTGAAGTAGATCAGACCAGACTGGTAGAAAAGGAGGGGAAGCGGGTGGGAAAATATGGCGCCTGGGATGCAGGGTGATGTCTCAACAGTTAGTTCTTGGTAGTGGGATAGTAGGTGAGTTTAAACTATTTTTTCAAACTTGTATTTTCTAAAATAAAGTTATCAGTTTTGCAATTATAAGTCCCAAAGCTACTTTAAAACTTGAAACAATTTATTGCTTTGCTTTTGGAATCGGGTCATAGCACTTCTCCTTAGAAAACTTTTTCTTTTTACTCTAGACTTCACAGATTTTCTTCCAGCGTCTCTTGCATGTTCTTTGGTAATTGTGGAGAGATTCACAAAGGTTCTGTCTCCGTCCATTGGGGATGCTATAACAAAATGGCACAGACTGGTTGCCTTATAAACAACAGAAATTTATTTCTCATAGTTCTTGAGGCCAAGAAGTCAAAGATCAGGGTGCTGGCAGATTTGGTGTCTGGTGAGAGCCCACTTTCTAGGTGGACATCTTCTCATTGTGTCCCCACATAGCAGAAGGGGCGAGGGAGCTCTCTGAGGTCTCTTTTATAAGGACACTAATCCTATTTATGACCTACTCACCCCCCAAAGGTGCAACCTCCAAATCTTATTACATTAGGGATTAGGTTTCAGCACTTGAATTTGAGGGGGAACACAAAGTTCAGTCTATATATAAAGCAGGTACCGATGCCCAAGGTGTATTAATTTTGCCTCCCTAACTAGTTAGTAAACTTACTAAGGGCAGCTTGTCTTAATCCATGTATCCCTCCTATTGATCAATAGGTGCTTGATTAATTAATTAGCTAAGGAAAAGTCCTTCTGCTAAACTGGAAGGGAATAGAACAGGAACCTCGTGAGTAGCCATTGAAACCCTGTTTGGAATGTGGCCTACAGCTTTAGAAACTTTTGCATATATCTTGAATTCTGGCTTGTTTTTAAGTTAATTACCAGAGTCCTACTGCTATCTGAAATGACAGGGACGTTGTTATATTTTTGGTCCCAGCCAAAAGAGACTGCACCTGAAAGTGTGGGAGGCCGGATGCTAATACATCTCAGCCTTGAGGACATGCCAGGGCGATGGGTAACACATGCCATATGTTCCTGTCAGGCCTCAAACCTGCCAGATTTGCATCTGGTCACAGGTATTTCAGGTCATACCTCTACCTGCCCACTCAAGGTCATTTACTCTTTTGCCCTCTCTCTTTCTGCCCTGGTGTCATACATCATACACGTACGCAAGCACGCACACATACACGCAATATCAGTGTTTTCCTTTGCTAACTCTTTGAATAAGGCTTGGCTTTATGCATCTGTATGTTTTGGTTAAATGCCAGACCCTTTTGGATCATTGAAAGCTCAGAGATTTTCCTCTATCCCCAGTTCTTGGTTCTTCTCATAAATGCCTAAGGGGAAACAAATAAACATGAACAAAAAGATTAAAGCAAAAACCAGTCCCTGAGCTCTTTACGTTGAAGCTTTTTCCTTATGTAATAACAGAAAGTCCTAAACAAGTGGAGGCCAGGATGACATATAGATGATTTAATCTGTTTAATATTAATAACAGTCTGAAGGAAGTTTGGGTGACAAGTCAGGGATTAATATTGCTCAATCTTTATATGAATATCTGACCTATTACCACCACTGGGCTTAATAGAATTCCATGGTCTCAATCACTGTCATCAGATCACTATCATTTCATGTTACCCATATTGCGCAATCAGAGAACAATTTTGCAAGGCTGAAGAAAACAAAGGCCTAAAAGCAAGGAGTTCTAGCAGAGAGGAAGGAAATAAGAAAAAGGAAAACCAAAGAAAAAAGTATTAACGTGAAGGGTGTTTCTCAAAGATGGGCCCAAAGCTGCTTCTGTGTTCTTGTAGCCTCAGGCTAGGTCTGGCTTCTAGCATATTATACTGTAGAGTGACTAAAGAGAATTAACTGCACCCTCCCTCCCAAGAGCTCCTACCAAGCCAGCACTAGAAACACTCATCTATTCACATGTGGAAGATCATTTAGTCCTGTGGTTTACCTCTTTCTCCACTTCTGGAAGACAGCCAAGTCTAACTGACCCAGGATTTCCATGTGGGACAATGAGGAATAGTCTAGATGAGCTCTGGGGATTCAGTAGAAGCTGGGCTTATGGGTATCCCCAGGGCAATTCCGAGTTCTAGGGTTGCCCCTAGAGCCACGTTTGGCTCTCGCAAGATTCTGTGAACCAAAGAATTGAGGCTGGGTTGTGAGATGTCCTTTCTCCTTTAGGGTCTCCTCTACATTGCTATTGCTTCTTCTCTGTTGCTAAAAACCTAACTCAGGCTTTATTATCTTATATCTGGATCAGACTGGAAGCAGTTTCCATCTCATGGGCCAATTCTAATTCATTGGTAGTGGCTACTGGAGCCCTATGATGAAAAGATTTTGAGTTTAGCAGGAGAGTGTGATTGGCCGTTAATGGTGATCACCAGGGCGCAGGAGGGAAGCCACTATATGCATCCTGATCTGGACCCTTACATTCGCCTTCTAAGGGGTGTGCTTACCTCTATTTTCTTTCGGAAAAAGAAAATTAATCTTCTAGTAGCATTATTTGGTAATGTCTTATCAAAAAAACTTCAACACTATTTGCAATTCAGTCTTGTTCTACCTGTTACCTATCATCTATCATCTGTCTGTCTGTCTGTCTGTCTATCTATCTATCTATCTATCTATCTATCATCATCTAAATTATCTATCTATCTCACACCCATCCCTATTCTTCCAGCTTTATCATCCCCTTTCCCCCATCAGCTGTTCCTCTCCATTCTTTTCTCTTAGTCCATCACTGACATCATGGCTGGGTCCCAGGACACAACTCTTCTCCTTCTCTCTTACCTGCAACTTCAACCTTCTTGCCTCCTTCCTTTTGTTGTGTCAGTCCCACAAACACTTTCCTGTGGATCAACCCAACACAGTGGACCCTTGAACGGCAGTTTGAATTGTGTAGGTCTGCATATGCATATTTTTTTCGATAAATAAATGTGCTCTTTTTAACTTATGGTTGGGATTCCATGGATGCAGAGGGCTGACTGTATGCATCGCTCTACACCATTTTATATAGGGGACTTGAACATCCACAGATTTGGGTAACTGCGAGATGTCCTGGAACCAATTCCCCATGGATCCTGGGGGAAAACTAAGTTTCAGGGGAGTCAAAAGTTACATGCAGACTTTCGACTATGCTGGGGAGGTCAGCACCCCTAACCTCCATGTTGTTCAAGGGTCCGTTATATTTTCTTTCTTTCTATCTATGTGAGGGATCCTGAATGTGGCCAGAGGAATTCACACTCTAGTGGTTTGGGTTTGACCACCTGTGTCCTCTGACCGCAGCTGGGTTCTCAGCACAGCCGCCCTTCCACAGGCTCTTGATCAGCATTCTTTCCCCATCTGTTTCTCTCAGCTGCCTTTTAAACCTTCGCCATTACACCCCTGATACCTCCCCTACCATGACCATATATTTCTCATCAGATGACCAAGGATTCTGTTTTATTCAGTTGAGGCTGTGGTAACAAAATACCATAGACTGGGTGGCTTAAATGACAAACATTTATTTCTCACAATTTTGGAGGCTAGGAAGTCCAAGATAAAGATGTCCTTAGATTCAGTGTCCAGTGAGAGCTGGCCCTCTTCCTGGTTTGCAGATGGTGGAATAAGAGAGGGTTCTGGTCTCCACCTCTTTGTATAAGAACATTATCGGGGGAGCTCCAGCTTCGTGACCTCATCTAAACCTAATCACCTCCCAAAGGCCTCAACTCCAAATACCAGCACACTGGGGATTAGGTCTTCAACATATGAATTTGGGGGGAACACAGACATTTAGTCCATAACAGATTCTATTTCATGAACTCCCTCAACTCCAACCCTTAGAACTTCAGGCCCTTCTGCAACCACACTCACCTTTCAGCCCTCTCATTTGTTTTCTGGGACTCTGGATTCAATCGCTTTTGGGTCTTTGCTCTTTTTCCTTCCTTTCTTCACTTTTGAACCCTCCCCTGCAGCCCAGAAACGTGGTCACATCTCTCCCCAGCCTACCTACCACTGTCTCTCCCCCTTACAACTAAGCTCTTAGAAAGTCCATTTCTTCATGACATTGTCCACTTACCTGTCTTACCTGTCTACTTTGTAGTAGACCCTATCACTTTTTTGGCTTTCTAGATACCAGGTCTTCCTGGTTCTCCTCTTTAGTCCTCCTCCTCAAGTCCTCCTCAAGCCCTACCCTTTAAATGATAGGGTGACTTGGAGATATCAGAAGGGGTCTGTTCTAATGCCAAAGGCTTATCCTGTAAGCAGTAGGTGAAGAGTGAACTAACTTCCAGGGCGGGATCTGGAAGGTGGGCCATTGTCACATCTGGGGATGAAAAGGATAGAGAAAGTAACATTGTTTTCAACAGAAGGAAAGTATAAAGAACATTCACATTCTGCAAATTCTTAACCTGCACTTCTGCTTCGGCTAAAGAATGTGAAAAATGTAAGTTTTCTGTTTGAATAAGATACCTGTATTTAACTGCTGATATTGTCACAAAAAGGGTGCCTAAATATTTGTTTACAGTGAGGTCAGCAGCCAAAACCAACCTGCCTGCCTGGTTTAGGGACCTGGGACATCCAAGGACCACCAGGGCTTTGCTCCAAAGAGTCTAAAGAAGGAAGATCTTTCTCCAAGTCCTGGACTTTGGGATTAAGACCCTCATGTAAAGGAGAAGAAAAAAGAAAAGACTTTCCTGAAACTCCTTTATGAGGTAAAGAGCACTTGCTCTGAGTGGGAGGTGTTGTGCTCAGAGTTCCCAAAACAGTTTGAGAATAAATGCTGTCCTCTTCCCAACTGGATTGGTAGGGAATGGTCTTTGGTTCACAGATGAAGCAATAGATTTGAAAGTAAGCAGGCCTATGCTTTCCAAGACCTCCAGGGGAGGCCTGCCTCAACATGGGGCCAGAAAGTTCAGACCCCAGGCAGGAACAACCCAAGAAGCTTCTCTGAGCTCTTGTGAACGTTGATATCTGGGAACCAGGTCATGCACCAGATCAAATCCTCTTTGTAAGTCGGACCTTTGATTTCTTTCCCTGTGGCCAGTGAGGCCTCAGAAATAGGCTACCCTTGGAAATGAAACCCAGAGGTCAACAATTGAGAAGCTCACCAATCAGTTGGAGAAATCCCTGCAGAATATGGGTTTTGGAATAAGAGTGCTCTGCTTCATAAGGTGCATTCCAGTCTCAAGAGCCCAGTGACTGTAATCATTCATCTCTATAGATAATTAGTCTCTCAACATCCTTTTCAAGCTGGGGAGGCTCTTGTGTCTACCCCATACCAGCTCTAGGAGGGATTTTGGATGATGCCTTGCCACAGGGAGGCGGATCCCAAGATGTAAAAACATAATCATATCCACCATTTGAGAAACCAGAGTGCTAATTTCCTAAAGTGCTTCATCACTCTTAACCACTGGTTGCATCCTATGTTATTGGGCCCAGTGTGAATGTGAGCAAATTATCTCTTGTGGCATGGCAGACAGAGAAGAGAGCAGCATGACTTTTTACCAACCTCAGATTTACTGGCTAAATGAATTTGGTATCTGGTTGGTGCACCATGTACCTTATCATTTCATAATTTTTTTTAAGAAGGAGACTTAAGAAACAAGACTTCAGCTTTGGTAGAAGATTGGCAGTAGTAGCTCACTTCGAAATTTTCTCAGCATGAATACAGCAGATTTTTCTTTTTTTTTCTTTATGCTTGGTGCTATAGATTCTTCCAGGGTTTAGTCTGTGGGTGGAACCCCCACTTTCCCTCAGTTTTCAGCCCTCAGTGACTTATGAAGTACAGAAGGAGATGGAAAGGCAGCATTTGGGAGAGCTGCCCACCCAAAATGAACCCAACCCGATTCCAGATGACTTGGCTCCATTTCGAATCGGACTTTCTTACTGTTTTTCTTTTTTCCTTTGAGATTGGTTTTCATTATCTATTGTTTTCTAAGTGGACAAAAACTGAAAACTGTAGGCATTGCATTTTAATTGGAGCCAGTACTATTCTAACAATTAGAAGTTTAACTATCCTTTTTGGAAAACTCAACTTGATGGCATGAAAAATATCTTTTGCTCCGATTTTTTATATGTTGATGCAGGAGGGTAGGAAAACCCAGTTGTGTCCAAAATAAAATATTTTCCAATATGCTCAAATAGTAGACTAACCCTGTTCTACATTTCTTTTATGGCCAACAGATTTTAGGGGCGCTTGTAGGTGTTACCACTGACCTGGTACACGTTATTACACCCCACAGCACTTTTACTTTCTCATTAACTGTTGTTGAGTGGTTTGAGACAGACAACCATTCTTTCTAACACCAGAACTTCAAAAAAGAAAGATTTTAAAGAATTACTCATTATTAAGAGCAGAGTCAGAATATATGTGAAGTGATACATTATCATACATTTTTCATTTGCCAGTATAAAAACATCAAAGAGGAGTCAATCTGCTTGCTACAAACTTAGAGAAGCAAATCAAAATCCCCATTCTATATTAAAGATCTAATTAATTTATCAGCTATTTGTCTTATCACTTAAACATGTAAAAATTGCTACTTATATAAATTACTTTATGTGTCTTTGGTCATATTTTATGTTCTAAACTATTTTAATAATTATCTTAGCCAATAGATTTGGACTATTTTATATTTTTTGTTATTTATTATTGTTGCTCTTATAATTTAGAATGTGCTACTGATTATTAAAAAGTTCTTTAGATTGTATAAGACATTTACCTTAAAACATGAACAATTCAACAGTTAGTATCTACCTACATCCAGGAAATAAATACCTGATCTCAATATCAGGTATCTATTTCAAAGAACCTAGATTTAGTCTTCAGAATTCGGGGCAGCAGGGATGGGGAAGTGGAAGAGGAAAATGACTTGCTTTGTTTTTAGTGGGCCAGAGAACAAAAGTGCCCACTGTCCCTAAATGGCCAAAAGTGAAACCACATTGATCTATCAACCTGTGAATGTTGAAAATCTATCTAGTTAAATTCTTCCCAATCCCTAGAACATTCAGGATGTAAAATTAATAATAATGAAAAAAAAAACATTTAAAAATGGTTCAAAGCTATTTTTTGGAGGAGGAGTAATAAAGCTGCTAATCATCTGATCAGACCTTCTGTTTCTTTAAGAACTCATGGAATACTTAGGACCTTTTCATTCCTACCGTACTTGCTTGTGTTCTAGACATCGGGGTGTTAGACTAGTCTTGTCTGTACATTTCACTATCAGGTTAGCAGGGTAGGGGAGACTCTGAGTGAAATCTGAAACCAGAATTGCCTGATTCTTATTATTTGATTATATAATGTGTAACATAAACAGATTTAAGTTAAAGCACTCAAAGCAGAGTGGACCTTGAAGAGAGTTGTGTGATTGTAAATGGATCCCGGTAGCTATTGCCTTTACTCTTAATAGCCACTTCTTCAGTTCCCATTTTTGCTTCCACAGATGGTTAAAATACTGGCCCCCAGCTTCTACTTGATTGATCCCTTAATCTCTTGACTATACATTGACGGCTATACAAAAATACTTCACTTTGAGTAGAAGGGTTCTGAGGATGCAAGCTACACTTACATAACTGCAGCTCTGAAGACGTAGCTAGAAGACGCTGACTATATTCTTGTGCAACTGGGCTCCTGGCCTTCAGGAGCAGGGGTAGGTCATGGCAACGGTCTGGCTGGCTTCCTAGGGATTCCACAGTTACAATGGCTACCATACTGGGGGCTGCTGGCTTTTCCATTGCTGCATACTACTATGGAGTGAAGGCCCTGTAGAATCATCCACAAAGCAGAATAAGCATGTGCTTCAGCCACCAGCAAAACAAGTGCCAGCCCATCCTCCTTCCTGCCCATTTAATCAGTTGAGAGCCTTAAGAGAAAAGACTGAAATCTCCTGAGAAGGAAAGAATTCTGTCTTTGGACTCAAAACTGCAACATCACCTCTTCTTTTGGTCTTCAACCTACCATGCAGGATTTGGGCTTGCTAGCCCCCACAATTGTGTGAGCCAATTTCTTAAAAATTTATCTGTCTGTCTATTTATCTACCTACCTACCTCCCTCCCTCCCTCCTTCCCTCCTGTTAGTATTATTTCTCTAGAGAATCCTAACTAATACAGTGGGAGGGCTGGGCATTGAAGAAATGCGGAGGCAAGTTATTCCTGAAATTTTACTGACGTTCTTATCTTCCTGTTATTTCTCCCCTTTGTCATTCCTCCAGCCAATCTGCTTTGTATTCAGTGCCCATCGCTTTAAGGCAGATATAACAGAAAAAAATGAATCTCTCTGGCTTTAGTTTCCAAAAGCCTAACAGCCCTTGGGGGACTGTAGAGGACTCCGTTTAGAGCCAAAATATCTAGGAAACATGCGGTTTCAGGAGAGCAGTGTTTCCTCTGGACTAGAAAAGATATCTCTGGACTAGAAAAGAAGAGATGGTGAAGGAAACATGATGAAGCCAGAAATGTTGTCAGTCCTGAAGATCCAGTGGGAGGTGGGGGCATGGGTCAAGGGGAAGGAAGACCCTAGCTAGGGAATGGCTATGCAGGGAGTCCAGGTAAACAGTTCTTCCACAGCCAGGCAGAGTAGGTCCTGGCTTCCAAATGAGTCATGAAAGCCACAAGGATTGCTTTGTGAAGGAACAAAAAGACCAGGATCTCATCTCAGAAGTGAGCTACATGTCTCCATGGCCTATAATTAGGAGAACAAATGATATCTCGGTGGACATCCTGTGACAGGTGACTCAAGACCAATGGGCTTTCACCAGCCCAATAACCCAGTACAAACTAAATGTCTAGGAAGTTAGACAACGCCAGAGAAGGAAGAAAACCAAGTTGACTGAGATAAGTTTCCACCACTCTGTGGAATGGGAACTCAATGGTTTAGAGAAAAATAAACATATATCTTGGTCACCTGAGTTGTGACAAGCAGCATACCAGAGTGGGATGGCTTTGGGGAACTGAAAGGTGACATGAGAGTGGAGCACAGTGAGTGAGGGGGGAGTAGCCCAAGGCTAGGTGTGGAAGGCGGGCAGGAGCCAGATCGCCAAGGGCTGTGATCTGGTTCCTGTGGACATAATAAGTTTGGGATACCTTAGAGACAACCAAGTGGAAATGTCCAGAAAGTATGAACAGTCTAGAGCACAGAGAAGAGGTCTGAGTTGGTGGTAAGAATATGGGTGTCATCAGCACCAGCTTTTGCTGCTTTTGTTTTGTTCTTGTTTTGTTTTTATTTGCCTTTGCTTCTCTGGACCCTACACCTGCCCAACTCCCACTCATCATTTAGGTCTCAGCTTCCTCATGTTGCTTCCTCAGAGAGCACCACCCCTTCCCCATTATAAATCATTATGAATTAGGCTCTCCAGCAGTCTCTTTATTTAAAATTTTCCTTCAAAGCATTTATCATGATTTGGAATAAAATATTTATGTTTGCTTTTTCTTTAGTCCACACTGAGATGCTCTAGGGGAAAAAATGACTTTACTTTTCTATAATGAAATGATTTGGGCTCTACATTTCAGGAAAATAAGGCAGAGGGAAAAGAAAAGAGGGCCCAGAGCTAGCTAAGTGCAGATAAATTGTCACATTTATGGGTCAAATTGAAGAGGAGACAGAAGCAGTCAAGGAGGAGCTAGAAGAAAGCAGAGTCTGCGATGCCATGGGCAATAAGAGATGAGAGTGTTTCAGGACTGAGGGTGTGTTACTGTATCAGTTCTGCTGAGCACTCAAGTACAGAAGACTGAAGTGACCATTGGATTTACAATATTGTGGGCATGGAGTTCTTTGTAAGAGCCATTGGATAGAAGGCAAGTTGTAGCAAGTAAAGGAACAAATGGAAAGGTAGAAGGGCAGCCAGGACTGACTTTAGAAATAAAACTTGAAAACAATTGTTCCAAGAAGTTTTATTGTTGGGGGAGAGAAAACTAGGACAGCAACTAGATGGGTAGATGGAGTTAAAGGAGAATATCTTAGACTTGTGTGATACTGAAGTATAGCTATGTATAGATGGGAGCAATAGATAAGGGGTGGGTGGAGAAAAATAACAGAGAGAATTAGAGATTAATGGAGAAAGAAGAGCGAGAGAGCAGGTAGGAAAGTGGTGACACAGAGAACGGAACCAAGAAGGCTTTGGAGCCCAGTTCCAGAGCAGCCCCCAACCATGCCCAGACTGAGATGTCGCCAGGCGATTTCTTTGCAGCTCAACTAATTGAATGGGCAGGAAGGGGGATGGGCTGGCACTTATTTTGCTGGTGGCTGAAGCACACGCTTATTCTGCTTTGTGGATGATTCTACAGGGCCTTCACTCCATAGTGGTATAGAGCAATGGGAAAGCCGGCAGCTCCCAGTATGGTAGCCATTGTAACTGGAATCCCTAGGAAGCCAGCCAGACCGTTGCCATGTCCTACCCCTGCTCCTGAAGGCCAGGAGCCCAGTTGCACAAGGATATAGTCTGCGTCTTCTAGCTACGTCTTCAGAGCTGCAGCTATGTAAGTGTAGCTTGCATCCTCAGAACCCTTCTACTCAAAGTGAAGTATTTTTGTATAGCCGTCAATGTATAGTCAAGAGATTAAGGGATCAATCGAGTAGAAGCTGGGGGCTAGTACTTTAACCATCTCTGGAAGCCAGTACTTTAACCATCTCCTGCTGCTCGTAGACCGGGAAGCCATCACTCTGGCTAAGTAGCTAGTCAGTCTGTCAGCGGCCAGACCCTGGCCCCTGGCCAGCCACATACTGAGAGCAGAGTAACAAGTCTCCTGGCAGGCGTTGAGGAGGAAGGATGGTGTGGGTGAGCGCTGAGCAGCAGGAGGGCAGCCAGGACTGACTTTAGAAGGAGCAAACTCAGTGGGAGACTGCAGGGAAAGAGCTAAGACAGGAAGCCCCGCTTCCCCTTATTTCTCTTACCTACGCAGTCTGCATCCAAAGGGGTAGGCATACAGTTTAACTCATTTCTCTTATTACCTCTTAGTTCTGCCACTCCAGAGTGACTTCCCCTGCAGCCGCCTGGCCCTTCCGCAGGAACAGGCTCCTGGCTGCTTAGGAAGGAGAGCCAGGGGGATGCTGCAGCTGCCCCTGTAAATATAAATATAAATGTAAATATAAAATGAACATATGTGAAAGATGATATTCAACTCCAGTTTAGGAGGGAACTGGTAAGACATTAAAACTGGTTCAATATGTAGTTGAGAATCTTGTATATTATACAATTTAGTAGATTGCTGGGTTAGATGAAAACCAGGTTAATGTCCAACATGGCCATAAACCATGACTTTGGGGATTATCTGTTCTGCTAGACAGAAATTATTTGTGTCTCTACCCAGCAAAAATCTGTAAGCTAACCTCGCCCTTACAGAGTTGTAAAACAGCCTTAGTGAATAGAAAGTCAAGTCCACCATTGCACTAAAATAATACCTAGTTCCACTCTCTTTTGCCTATGTCCAAGTTTCAGACAATTTTTCTGGCAAAAAGAACCTAAAGAAACCTTCTTGGAATGGGGAAGGAAAAAAATATAGCAAGAACAAATAATGTCTCAATTATCCCATCACAAAAACATATGACCCTTATTAATATGACCCCATTATTATATAGCAAACTATGTCTTAACTCTGCCTCACCAAAGGACTCCCCCTTCCTACTCCTCCTTCCCTCTTCCTGTAACATGTAATACACCCAGGTGGAGGCCTGTCCCTGAAACACATTCACAGAGCCTTTTTAACACTGCTTGAAAATCCACAAAAACAGAGGGCACACGGAAAGTCCACCCTCAGTTTCATTAGTATGCGGTGTCAGCCCCTCCTTCCACTGTCAAAACCTGCACTCTTACCACAGCTTGCTGTCTGCCCCAAACCTGGCCAAGCCACGGAGATGGAGAGTAAAGAGTTGGCTACATAGAGGCAAATCACATTCGTGGCTGTACATTGTTACACAGAGGGGATCAGCCAGAGAAATGCACCTGTAGAAAGAATTCTCCTTCCTTGAGTCTGTTCAGCGGCCTCTCCCACTTCCCAGGCCTTGTTCTGTTCATTTGAGCCACAAACAGAAAACTCCTTTTCTGTGAGCAGACAGTGTTTGCTTCCTTAGTTCTTCTTGGGTTGCGCCTCTGAGTCCCCCACAGCTGTGCTGCTCCCCATCCCTGTTCCCTCTGCTCCATCTTCTCTTTGTTTCATATGAAACTCATCATAAAGTCAGCCTTTGGACAGAAGTCATTGTAGCCTCTGGCAGAGATCCTGAGTGGGAGATCAGAGAGACCGTGAGAAAAATGTCAAGCCACTGCACCGACCGGATGTGTCCCAAGATGGGAGGAAGGTAGGTCTTACAGAGAAGAAACTGTTATTCATTCCCAGTCCTTTTGATTGGAAGCCAAAGTTATACACAGAGGTTAGGGTAGTGAGTTAATCCCAAACCTCTAAAACACTCAACTGGCCAGATTCCCTAGTAGAGTCTCCATTTGAAATCATTGCTTTATTCCTCTAGAATTATGGTTCTGAAACTTTAGCATGCACCAGAATCACCTGGACCACTTGTTAAACCAAAATCCTGACCGCCAAACCCCAGAGTTTCTGATTCAATGGCCCATGAATTTGCTCTTAGAAAGTTCTCAAGTGATATTACTGACTGCTGCTGATCTAGGCAACACACACTGAGAATCACTGCCCTAGACCAATGGTTCTCAAATTTTAATGTATGTAAGAATCGCAGATTCTTGTTAAAATGATTCTGATTCAGTAGGTCAGGGGTAGAAACTGAGATTCTGCATTTCTAACAGTTTTCTAGATGATGTCTATACTGCTGGTCCTCAGACCACCCTTTGAGTGACAAGTCTTCAAAGCAGTGGTTCTCAATCCTGGTTGCACATTAGAAACATCTGGAGGAGTTTTTAAAAATGCCCATGCTCAGGCAACACTCAACTAATTAAATCAGAATTTCTGGGAGTGGGGTCCAGGCAACAATAATTTTTAAAGCTCCCCAAATGAATGCAATATGTAGCCAAGACTAAATAGAACAGTGTTTCCCAACCCTATCGCATATTTTAAATGCATGGGATATTTGTGCAAAATACCTATTCTCGAGTCATATGCTTAATGCCCTCCAAACTGGTCTTCCCAATCTGTTATCCAAATAAACATCAACATTCACACACATGCACACACACACACACACACACACGCCCTTAATCTTCAATAGCTTCTCCTTGCCTTTAGAATAAAAACAAAAGTCAGAATTTCTAGACGTGAGGCCTGGGGGCCTTCATATTATAAAAAATACCCCCAGTGATTCAAATGTGCAGCCAGGATTGAGAGCCACTGCTCTAGCCAATCTCATAATCACATTCTACCTGCTCTTTAACCTTCACTCACTAAAAAGGGTCTGCCCACCGGGCATGTAGAAACCTGCCTTGGGCAGTGGCCTCTGGTTGCTAACCCCTCCCACTTGTCTGTGTAGACTGCTAGTCCCTAATTCCCTCACCTTCATTGTTTGAACTGCCTGCGTTTGTTCTTTTCCTCCCCAGAGCTACATTGGGGCTCCTCCATATTTTACTAAATGTTGGACCCTCTTCTCTGCATTATAACACTGCTCCACATTCTCCTGTACCCTGACTTGACTTTTGGCTTTGTGTACTCCCTCTCTCAGCTTCATCCTCTCCCCCATCCCCCAATATTGGCTGCCTGCTTAGCCTCCCACCCTCCAGATCTTGTGCAAATATTTACCACTGGCCTCCAAGGTGCCAGGCGCCATGCTGGGCAGGGGCTGCCATGTGAACCAAAACAGACAAAGTCATTGCCCTTGGGGAACTTTACATTCTGATGTGAGAGACAGTGATCAAATGTGAAATGGCTACAGTGTTAGGTGCTGGGAAGGAGAAGGCACAATGCCATGTTTGTGTATCAGAGAGAGCCATACCTCAGGAATGGTATTTAAGTGAGGATCTAAGAGAACGGTAGGAGTTACATAGGTGAAGAGGAGAGGAAAATGGGGACGGAAGAAATGGCACGTGCAATGGGTAGGCTATAGGCGAGAACATGGCATATTGGAGGACTAAAGGTCTGGGTGGCTGCAGCAGACAGCATTAGATGTTCTATAACTTATATGGCACCCACTCCCTGGCCAAGTTTCAGCACACAGCAGCCATCATCCTGGTGAGGCACTCACTTCTGGGCCACACTTTAGACAACTGAGCAGGTTGTGTGTAGTGAAGTAGACTTTATCTCATTCCTCTTCCTACCCCTTTTCCTGGGGCCATTCTCCTTCCTTTTATAGGGGAATGGGGCAAATCTACTGACTATTAGAGGAAGAGATGTACACCATAGTTTACTTTAGCTGGCCGGGCACAGGCTTGACAACCAGAAGAATGTTCAAAACAGTCTTTTATTTAGATTCACTCATGCATCTTTTAATATATATGCTGTCCACAGGAATTAGAGGTCTGGGAGGAACTCCTCTATTCCATTCAAGTGTTCTGCACATCCTCAGCAGGAGTGTTTCCTTCCTTCTTAGCTTTTAGAAGCCAGTCCCATTTCCTTCAGCCACTAGAGAACAACAGACCTACCCTTTGGACTCTTGTTCACAATAAAATGTTCTGGGTGGAGGTCACTGATCACAGTGAAGATGGGATTGTCCCAAAGGACTCTGTGATTCAGCAAAGAACTCCACAGCTTCTGGCTTGTGGGTTGTACTCCCAAAGAACAGAGTGTACCCTTTAGTGCCAAGAATAAATGGGAACCAGCCTCAGAACTTGATTCAATGAGAATGGCCTGAGCCAAGGGAGGGAAGATGCTAATATTAATAACTAAAATTAAAAGTAGAAAAAAAGCGATGTTAAAAAAGCTATAACTTCCTTAACTTTAAAAGGTTATCAACAAAAAACCTACAGCTATCATACTTAATGACGAGAAACTCAAACTTTCCCACTAAGAGCAAGTACAAGACGTGGATGTCTCTATTCACAACTCTTATTCAACATCATACTAGAAGACTTTGCAAATACAAGAAGGCAAAAAAATGAAATAAAGGTACATAGATTGAGAAGGAAGATATAAAACTGTCTTTGTTCACAGATGACATGAATACTTATACAGAAAATCTAAAAGAATGAATTTAAAAAACTACTGGAACCAGTAAGTGTTTATAGCAAAGTTGCAGGTTATAAGGTTAATATACAAAAGTCAATTGTTTTTCTATACACCAACAGTAAACACATAGAATTTTAAATTAAAAACAAAATATCATTCACATTAGCACTCCCCCCCAAAAGAAATACTTAGGTATAAATCTAACAAAATAAGTACAAGGTCTATATACAAGCTCTGCTGAATGAAAGCAAAGAACTAAATAAATAGAGATATATTTCATGTTCATGGATAGGAAGAATCAATATTGTCAATATGTCAGTTCTTCCCGACTTGATCTATAGAGTCAGTGTGATCCTAACAAGAGCCTTGTCAAGAAAGTTAGCTGCAGAAAGAATAGAGATGGACGAGAGAGAGAAACTCTATTTTCTAAAGTGGCTCCATGAGATCCACTCTCTTTCCTTATAATTTCAATTTTTCAGTCTCGTTAAGTATATTTTAGTATCTTGTAACCAGAGTCCTCAACTACGACAAGTAAGAAATAAGAGCTCTGAATCCATAAGCCCAAAGAAAACCTAAAGAAGGCTGTGAATGCTAAATGTGATTAAAAAAAACACACACAATGCCTGCAGTAAGTTTTGCCCCTCCTTACTGAAAGACTATTTAATTTACTTGGTTTCTAGAGATATACATTCACTCCAAGAATTCCAGAGAGTAGCAAACAAGGTCTAGTGAGGAGATGCTGCATACCTGGGACTCTTTACCACTCCAGTTCACAGCTGACCTGCAGAAATTTGATAATCTGCGATTACAATGAAAGTTTAGTAACCATGGTGAGAAAATTAGCCGAGAATAATGGCTCTCGATCCTCAAAACCTCTTATTAACAATATGCCTCCTTTAGATGATTCTTATTCTATGCAATCATTCTTTCATGCATGTAGTCATCCATCCATCCATTGATTCTACAAATATTTATTCAGCACCTACTAAGTAACAGGCATTAAAGATATCAAGACAAATAAGACATACTCTCTGTCCTCAAAGGACAGTGAGTACTGTTCATTCATATATGTTTTATAGCTTGTAATTATATGTATTTGTGGGATTCTTTGTTTACTCTCTGTCCCCAACTATGTCAATTTTATAATGGCAGGAATCATGCGTTTTGTTCACTCTTGTATCCTAGCGCCTGGCAGGGTTCTTGGCACACCATGACACTTAATACATATTTGGTGAACAAATGATGAATAAAGGGCTTTTAGCCTATTCAAGACTTAGAATGGTCTTTCTTCTGCTTTTGCTTAACCCTTATTATATCCTGCCCCATAAAAGGCAATCTTTATAAGAGAATCAAGCAATAATCATTTTGAAAGCTAAGTGACTAATGTCCCTCAGCGTTTGAAAATTGCAGGATCTGTGACAGGTGCCTGAGCTAACAGAATCTAGTAACTAAGACTCCTCTCTGTAATGTAGATCGTTGGTGTCTAAGGACTTTCTTTTCCTAGTGGCTCTCAGATTAAAATTGCTCAAGAGAGAGAGTGCATAAAATGATCCATGACCTTGAGAAAATTGACTGAGGAAAGCAGAAGTGGATGTGAGAAATGACCATCTCTACACTGACAGGAAGAGATGGGCAGAAAGGACAAAGAACTCCTTGTACAGCTGTGCAGGTTGTGCCCCTCATAAGGGCACCCAGCCAAGGTGGTAAAGAGGGGCTGCAATCTAGCCAGGCTCTTCTCCCTGGTAATGAACCCTGATAAAAGGCTGCGTCAAAGTGCCCTAAGAAGCAGAGGTGGCCCAATGAAGAGTCCTCGGGTTCTTAGGAAGACTGACAAAGTAATGGGGGAGAGTGTGGAGGGAACTTGCATATAGCATTCAATCAGAAAGCAGTGAGGTGGAGTGTTGCCTACTGGATGACCTCACTCTGTGAATCATTGATTGTCCCCGACCTACCCATGCTCCTATACTCTCCAGCACATTCAGTTCTCAGAGTGATAAGGGCTGTCTCCTAGTAATAGGAGGAGAGATATGTAAGAGGACATATAAGATCAAAGCAGTCAGCAAGAGAGAAAGAGACACCTGCTTCCCTGGACATGAAGGGGGATGGGGCAGCAGACAATGGGGTTGCTAGCCTGTCTGTCCAGGTCTCTATACTGGCTGCCAATATAAGGCTTCCTTCTCTGGAATGTGGATAGGCTCTATTGACACTGGAAAGAACTCATGTACACAGCCTAATAGAAAAACAATTTAGTACCAAATAGCTTTGAAAAATTTACCCACATTCAGCCCTATTCTGCCCTTCATGGTACATGGAAACTCCAGGGCTATTTCTAGCTCGAGATGCGGGAATGCTGATGAATAATGGGATTTCTGCAGCTGAGTACTGATAGGACCAAGCTGTTTCCATCCCGTAGAGGTGCTAAGGACAGGCAGCTTAACTGCACATGGCCAGCACATGGTGAGTGGGTGGGAGGACGTCTGGCTGGTTGGGATGAGGGGAAGAGGGGGATGGAAGTGGCTCTGAAACTGCATTTTGGGAGCAGTAAACTGAAGACATTGTGGCTCTGCGTGCCTCCAACAGCACCTTCTTTCCAAAGCTCTAGGCTTAAAAGGGACCAAAGAAAGAAAGAATGAAGCTCTAGGGCTATCGATGTAGCTTCTGTGGTTGTTTCTCTTGCTTCAAATCTAGAATGTCATTGCTGGGAGCCAAGATACAGTCCTTCTTCCTGACGGAGAGTATGACTCAGAGAATGAATAAACAAGAAAAGTGGTCAGATTTGAAAGAAAGTCATCAAAACATGGGGATGTAGGGGAGGGGAAGGACTGACTTCGACTACTATAAAATTTCATAGACTTTGAAATCGGATGATTTGAGTTTAATTCCCACCTGTTTCATGATCAGCAGTGTGTTCTGAAGCAGCTGCCCAGCCTCTCTATGCCTCATTTCCCTCGTCTGTAAAGTGGAGCTACTCCTAGGGATAGCGTAACTGAAGTGTTTTATTACAGTGAAGGGCAGTGCCTGCATGTTCAGATCTCTGTCCATGCTTCTAAATGCTCACTTCTTTTGAGCCAGTCAGTAATTCTAAAACCCAGGATCCTGCTGACTCTTACTCAGTCTCTCCTAGGAGAGTATTTGTTGTTTTCTTAGTTTTTATATTCTATCTATCTTAGTGGAAAGTTCACTATTTTTGCACACTCAGAGAACAAATAGAAATGTGACTTACGCTGCATATGTTGCATTACTTACATAATGAAATCCACACACTGCCTTGTTTTCAACAGTTTAAAATATTTTTTCTCTCTAGGATGTAGGATGTCAGACATTGCTCTCCGCATCAAAGCTATGTCTTAAGCGATAGTAATACATACATTGAAGTGATTTTTGTAAGAATTAAGCATGTAAATACTTAGCTCCATGCCCAGCATTAGAAGTGCTAGGAGAGAAGTGGCTTTGTGGCAGGTATGTGTTTGCGAACACCACACTTCAGCACAACGATTGCCCAGTTACTCTCTAAGCCATATTACGTCTTACCTTGAGCCTCTACTTTCTACATCTTATTCATTACTGGAACCAGAATATTTCCCTCAAGCCATGAAAAAGTCTGAGAAACCTTACACAAAGCAGAACTTTCCAGGAGGCTCTCTGACCGTTAGCCTACACTGGCCACTTGATGGGGTGCTCATTGTCCAAGCACTCATTGTCAGGGGGTGCTGTTCTCCTGCTTCCATTCCTTGCTTAGGTTCATAGTGGCTGGAAGCCACAGTTCCTTGCACCTAGGTCCCCCATCTCCCCAGACCTCCAGTGTATCATCTAGCTATTCTCCTCCGACACAGAGACATCTCTCTGGGACACTGCAAAGAAACAGGGAGTCTGCCACTTGAGAGTTCCTGAGACTCCCAGAGTCCAAACCATCTTTCTCTTCTCCAGCTCAGGGACAATCTTTTTCTGAAAGCGGGGAGGGCGTCAGAGAGGGCCGCTTCAGTCTCTATTCTTCCAAACACCAAGTAATCTCACTCCAGTGGGGTCCATTTCTCTTTTAATTCACTTTTTTACTCTATTATCGTTATTGTTTTTTAACAAGATGTATCATCTTATCACAGGAATTTATGACTCTTTTGTCATAGTTTTATTTTGAGAATCATGAACACTCTCAGAATTCTATTCAATCTGATATCAAATGAAGATCTAAACCCACAGAGCAGAAATTATCTCAGGTCCATTGAGAAGCAGCTCTATTTTCTAATTCTTTGTTTTAATTTATTGATTTCCTTTTATCTTCAAGATAGCGCAGTGCTTAACTTCACTGCTATTCTCCGTGAAATATCCTCTGCTTATACTTCTCTGTTGGGAAACTTTCCTAACTCATCTGTGAGTTATTTCACTTGACCGCACTGTGTACTGGGAAGAGGGAGGGAGTCTGTATGAGTCTGACCCTCTCAAGAAAGGAAATATGCTTGCCTGGGATTTTTCTCCAAGACAGCAGCAAGCAATGCAAGCCTGTGGCCTATATGTAAAACATCTGACTTTCTCATCAATATGGTTAAATTTTGTTTTCTTACTCAGCAGGAGCTTGCTGAAAACTTACATTGTAGTTGCTGGCTGGTATCACAGCTCTGCAAATTATTTCTAATGATATGCAGTTTTTCTAAAAGGAGTCAAGCAAGGTCAACACGATGGGCACTTGTCTGATAGCCTCCGGGGTTAATGAGCATTTTTGTTTACCTCAAGAAGGGGATGAAGACCTGGGATCTGCAGTCCTGAAAAGTTCTATTATTGGTTATCATCATAGATGTTTCTGAAATTTTCCATCCATGAAGGAAATGGCTAATAAAATGTTTACAAACTTACCAGTCAGCTCTTATTAATAGGTTTATTTCTGCTATTATTAAATGCTTCTTAAAAGTCGAGTGTTGAGGAAGTAGATGTGCCTTTGTTTACAATCCAAATAAGTAAAGAAGCCCAAAAGGAGAAGAAGGATGGGAATTAGCCCAGACAGACATGGCCAATGATAAAAAGTTGTAATACCTTCTCTATCAGACTTTCCAAAGCTCTGGTTCATTTCTAAAACCAGGATTGACATTCTACAGAGTTAGGATGGACTTAAGCTAAAGATGTTAATGCACAAGTGGAAGCCATTCACTCACTCCAAACCTTTAAGAACCTCTGAATGAAATATGATAAAAATGTTTTTAATATATAACTAAGTGTGAAGTTAAGAAAGGAAAATCACCAACTTGCAGAAGCAAAAGGAGAACTCAAAGTCAGAGGTGAATAGGAATTGTACTGTACATAAAGCGAGATCTAAATTCATATTATCTATAGAATGTGGAAACCCAAGCTGTGATATTTAACGTTAAAAACTTGTCTCGACCTTGATGCAAAAATATGAGTTCATTGAAAGATAGGTTAAAAAAAAAACAAAGCGAAGCATCAATCATGTTCAAGGATAAGAAGACCCAATATTCTGAATGTCAGTTTGCCTTAGCTTATCTGCAGTTTCAATCAAAAGTTCAATGGAAACATCTTGTTTATATTCTGCCAAAAAATCTCAACTGCTTATAAAATGTATATGGAAGGGCAAAGGGCCAGAAAGAGAAGATAATTCTGAAATAGAAGGAGAGAAAGGACTTACCCTATCAGATGTCAAGAACTTACTGTAGATCCTATTAATTAAGACATGGGAGAAGGGAGAATTGATGGGGGGTAAGTGGGGAAGTAGGGAGGGGAGTAAGCTCGCTTCCAATGGAATGAAAGAGAGCTTAGAAATAAACTCACTATATGAGAAAAACTTGATTCATAATGGAGCAAGTATTATAGATCAGTAAAGAAAGTAATATGGTAATAAAAAATGGAACCAAGACAGTTGGTTAACCATATGAAAAAATAAATAAATAAAAGAGAAAAATTGAGTTCTTTCCTCATACCATACACAGAAGTCAATTCTAAGTAGATTAAATATTTAAATGTTAAAAAGGCAAAACTTAAACATTTTATTTAAAAAATGTGATATGTTCTTATCACTATTGAGTAAGGAAATTTTTCATAAATCACAAAATGCATAAAAACTAAAGAAAATATTCATAATTTAAATACATAAAAATATAAAATAAGTTTTCATCATGTTATTAAGAGTGAAAAACAAAATATGAAATGAGAGAATATTTTTGAACAAATATAACTAGCAAAAGATTAGTATTTTGAATATATGAAGAACCTTTGCAATAATAAGAAAAAGACAATACAATAGAAAAAAAGCAAAAATCATGGATATCATTTCATGAGGAAACAAAATGGCTGATAATCGGATGCAAAGAATATTAGCATTGGAATCATCAAGCTATTGACAAATGCTCCAGTTCTCCTTCCTCTAAACACATAGTAGAGATTGCTTCTGTGTGTAGACATGTGACATGCTTTGACCAATGAAATGTAAGTGGAAGGTTGACATTCTCTAAGTAGTTGCTTGCTCAATCCTCCTCTCTTTTCAATAGTAGGGCAGAATTTCCTGCCCATCACATAGCACCTGGTACTATTCTGGCTCACTTTGTCATCCTCCATCCTGAGTAAGAAGGTATGGAACAAAGCCCAAACAACTTGTGATGAACACCATAAGCATGGATGAGAAATAAGCTTTGTTGTTGGAAATCATTATTGTTTTATCCACGCCATGACCTAGACCAATAGTTCTCAAAATTTGCTGCATGTTAGAATAATCTGGAGAACTTTTAAAAAATGCCAAGGTCAATTTCAGACCAATAAATCTCTGTGGTAAGAGGCATTAGTAATTTTTAAAGTTCCCCAGGTGACTCTAATGTACAGCCAAGGTTGAGAATCAAGGATCTGACCAGCCTGAAAGAGGCTGTAAAAAGGAAACATTCAGACAAAAAATAAAAATGTAAAGTATAGTAGCAGAAATGAAAAACTCAGAAGGTGGACAAGAGGGCAAAGTTTTAGGAATGTTCCTGGAGAGTAGAACAAGGAGACAAAAAGTTTGAAAATAGAAGAAAGAAAATATAAGAAATTGAGAGGACCAGTCCAGGAGATCCTAATTGTGAAAAAGAAAGAAAAAGAAACAGGGTGGAAAGGAGTTTCAGAATGAGAGAATAGAGAAATTGAATGAAGAAAAAAATAGTGAAAGAATCAATGTAAAATTATTTCCCCAAACTGGAGGACATGAGCTACCAGGATGAAAGGGAAGAGTCTCATACAAAGGATAAGAAATCAGAATATCTTCAGATTCCTGGAAGATAAAGACAATGGAGCAATGCCTCCATTATTATGGAAGAAAACTAAATTCAGGCTAGAATTCTCCTCACATAAAAACTGTCAATTGTGTGTGAAGATGAAATAGAGATATTTTTATATATGCAAGGTTGGGTGTTTTTCCACACCAATAACCAGTTCTCTGATTTTTCAGACATCAACTAGGTATCCTACAAATCAGTTCAATTATAGCACTAACCACCCAGTGTGGACACCACAGATAAAAGGCTTAATCCCACAAGACTGCCTCCCCCACTTTAGAGGCCATTGGAAGTCCAGGCCTCCCACACTTCTGACAACTGGCTATAAATAGCGGGTTCCCATAAGATCCTCTTCAGGTTTGATAATTTGCTAGAATGGCTCACACGATTCAGCAATATGCTTTCTTTTCATTTACTGGTTTATTATAAAGACGATCATAAAGGAAAAAATGAACAGCCAGATGAAGAGGTACATAGGGAGAGGTTCAGGCACAGGAGCTTCTTTCCTATGGAGTTGGGGTACACCATCTTCCTGGCACTTGAATATGTCCACCAACAAGGAAGCTCTCCAAATCCCATTGTTTAGGGGGTTTCATGGAGATTTCAATTCATAGGCATGATCAATTATTAACTCAATCTGTAGCCCCAGAGTTTGAGAGTGGAGCTTAAAGTTCCAGGTAGAAGCCTGTCTTTCTGGCCACAAGCCCCCACCCTGAAGCTTTCTTGAGGCTTGTTAAAAGTTGTCTCATTAGAACAAAAGATGCTCCCAGCATTCCTATCACTCAGGAAATTACAAGGAATTTAGGAGCTCTGGGTCAAGAACAGGGGACAAAGACCAAATATCTTTCTATGATGCCACACAGTCTCAAAAATTTATCTTTCAAGCACCCTTTCTCAAGAAGCTATTAGAATACAAACTGAAGCGGCTGGAGTCACAACAGGACAGGCAATTTAGAAAATTTCTTCCCATTTCAGCCAAACATTAGTTAAAAGGAGTGCTGCCAAACTATCAATAAAGGAACAGTGTTGAAAGTGACAGTAGTAGCTGTTGGATCGAGCGCTAAAGGGAAGGGTGGAGAGAGTCGACCAGTTAGCGTGAAAGTTGGAGATAAAGTTCTTCTTCCAGAATATGGAGGCACCAAGGTAGTTCTGGACAAGGGTTATTTCTTAGATAGAGATGGTGACCTTGGAAAGTATGTAGGCTGAAATAAATCACTATTGAAATGGCATCACATGGAGCTACCCATTCCACTAAAGTTCTGAAATCTTCCATCATGTAAACAATTTCCATGTCTCTCTTTTATAATAAATTAATGATATCCAAACTAACGACATCCAATGTCTCTTAAAGTTTTGTTTCACTGTATTGATATAAACATTTCTAAATAAAAATATGTATGTTTAAAAAAAAGAAGCTATTAGAGAATATGCTTCATCAAGACAAGGGACTAAACCAAGAGAAAGGGCAATGAAGGATTCAACTCCAGAGATAAGCAGAGATATCTCATGTGAGAGTGAAGGGAGAGCCCAGCCAGGGCATGTTAGAAGATCCCAGGCAAGTCTTCCATGAAGGGGAAGGTTGATGGGATACCTGATGTGTCTGAACAGGCTAAGAGGAGGTTTAAACAACTGTCAGAGGGTTGGCATTTAATTAGCGATAAATTCATAGAAAACTAAGCAATTGAGAAAAACAACTATTGATTCGATGGAAAACAAAAACTGTTGCAGGAAAGGAAAATTATTCTTAGTACACTACGTGGCCCAGGAAATTATGTAGTTTACGTAATTACAACAATCTAAGCACTAAATACTGGTCTTATCAAATAAGAATATAACTTTCAGAAGATGAAATGTGGAGAAAGATGGGTGACTGTGGTGGAGCATGAAGGTGAAAGAGAGCTAGACCCTAATTTTCCATAGAGTGATTGCAATATGATGTCGACTACCAAAACAAATTAATAAACAGGCAAGAAACAACAGTACAAATATGTTCTTTTGAGAGAGAGCAATAAATCCCAAATACTCAGCTAAGAGCTGAAAGTAACTTGCCTGGGGAAGGGAAGAAAGGATTTCTTTATAGGACTATTTGTCTCTTTTAATGATGAGCACATATAACTTTATAAAAATAAAAACAGACTATTATGAATAGCTAATAACAAAGAACCAAATAGAACGTCTACAAATTTAAAAAAAAAAGCCATTAGAATTAAAATTTCAAGAGATAGATTAAATTGAGAAACAGACACGGCTCCCTCAGGAGTTTTTTGGTTCAACCAATAAAGCAGGAGAGTTGGGACGAGACTGTGTAGATTAAGGGCCTTGGGCAAGAAACTGAAGCCTACTGAGCAAAATGAGGTGATTTCTAAACCATTCACCACTGCCTAGCCCTCTCTTCTGTAGAGTTTGGCTAACGTCCCGAGAGGAGGGAGCCAGCAAGCAGAGCCATCTCCTCCCCACCTTTGGAGAGGGACTTGATTTTCAGCATCCCCTACCCCATACCAACAATAACCATTAATATTAATTGAGCGCCAATTCAAAGCATTTCACATGTGTTACTGTATTAGCATTTTTCTGCACAATCACATTCTGAGGTATTATTCCTTTCATAATTAAAAACAAGGTGCACAGAATTAAGGAACTTGCTCCACGTCACTCTGCTGGTGAGTGCTGGACTTGAGATTTAAATCCAAGCAGTCTGTCTTTGGAGCTCACATTCTTAACATATCGTGTTATAATGTGTCTTTTTACACATACACACATCCCTACCTGAAGTCTTCAGTAAAACAGCAAGGAGTTTATCTCTGAAAACAGGTTAAATATCCCCACTGTACCACAAATGAGAGCAAGCTGAAAGCAGAATGAATTCAAAAAACAAAGGGATGCATAATTGTTTACTGATTTTATTTTGTTATTACCTCATTTAAAAAAAAATACGAAGAAGCTTCCAAAAATGTGATATGTAGGAAATAGATAATATATGAGCAAAATTTTGAAAAAATAGTCAGAGAAAGTGGATAAATGAATATGCCAACTGAAAAATTCAAGAAGTATGCTGTATCTGAAAATAAAACCCAAATACGAGCCTCCTGGAAGCCAAGACAAAGAAACACAAGTAATTGCAAAAATCTCATTATAAAATAGGAGAGAGTCAATTGAATATTTATGTGATGTACAAGTTAAGTGTATGATAGAAAAGAAGAGTAGGCAGAATATTGTGTGATTATAAATTAAGTCACTGTTATTTTGGAGAGAGTTACCACTTTTCTTTCATCAACTGGGAAAGTAAGTTTGGAAAAGCTTCATATAGCCCCTCTGTCTGCCTTGAAGACATTTGGCTCATTTCTCCGGCTCACAACATTAAAATAATAACGCAGATTGCTTTCATAAGTCATTAGAGCCATCCTTAAGATGAATCAAGCGAATGCAGGATAAATAAGGAAAGCAACCAGAAGAGATCCAAGTGAGACTGAAACTCAGGGCTGGAAACGTGGAATTGAATGTATTTCCCGAGGCTCGTTGGCAATCCACTTCTCCTGCCATGTGGAGGAACTGATCGTGCAGATTTTGGAAAGCTGCGGCGTCCTTAAGTCAAGTTGGGATGGAGGCCAGCCGTGGACTGGCAGCCAAGCACGCCAGACGACAGAGCTGAGAATAGAGTCCCTAGGTGCTCCTGGGATCCAAGGTGCTCCAGGAAGACAGCCGCCACAGCCACAGTGATATTTAAGCGAAGAGAAGACAGCCAACCAGGGAGCAGTTCAAATGTTTGTATCCTTCCTTGTCTTCTTGACCTACTAGCCCAGGCCTCCTGAGACCCTCTCTTTCCTGGGAAATTAGTGTTGACCCTAAGCATAAGAAGACTCGGATTTCAATAGAAATTCAGTTATTCGAAGTTCCCAAAATGGTCTTCCCTGATGGAGCTGAGTCTCCTCTCAGCGCAGCCATCACAGCCTCCTTCAGCAGCTATCCTGTCTGTCTCCGCCACAGCCCTGCTACTTGAAGGAGTCGTCTGCTCTCGTTGTCCCTAGTTCTATATCTCTCATTCAATGTTCCGGCGAAATTGCTCTAGGTAGAGTAGCTAATGACCTTCTCGTTGCCAAGTGAGCACATCTCAGTCCTCGTCCTCCTTGGTCTCCTTGCCATAGGGGATGATCTTCTCTTTGGAAACACTTACTTGCCTTGGCTTTCATAACTTGACTGTCTCCTGATTTTCTTTCTCAAGCTCTGCCCATGTGCCCTGAGTTTTTAGTGCCCCTCCCCCTGCAGGCAAGTATGGTGCCCAATGAGCTCCAGGTGGGAAGAGAAAAAGCTGTTTGTTTATCAGTATCTAGCAAAATGCAGGGCACATAGGAGGTGCTCAATAAATATTTTTGAAGAAATGAACAAATGTGAGTTTTGTTCATATTTAGAATTTATATCCTGATGACAAAAAAAAAAAAAACGGATTGGTGGTGGTTTACAACAATGAAATATATATAAAAATATTTTAAAACTTTTTTTAAAAAGAAAGAAATAATGGAAACCAAATAGAAGTGGAATGAGATCAACACACCAGCTTACTGGGATGAATTAAATTTAGTGCTGAGCTTCCTGATAGGCAAAGCAAAACGAGAAATACATCAAGTTTTATAGTTCTCATTGACAAATGAAAGGAAGCCTACAAGTTTAAGAATGAATAGAAATATTTTCTGGTACTGATTTTAGTTGGTGTGTTATCATATAGTTACCCTTATAAGACAGGGACATAGGTAATATATTGGGCAGTGAGTGTCTTTGATCATTATTTTTCCAAATATATAGTTCCTTCTCCAAATTGTTCTTTTAGACATGTGGATGATTCTGATAGAGGTATTCCCAGACACACCATAGCTGTCTTAATTAAGAAAGTAGATTGGGATTGGGTAGAAAGAACTCCCTCTGGGTATCAGCCACCAAGAAGCTATATTTGTAATGTGAACTCGAATACTGTGGCTCTCTGGCCCCTTGTTGGACAGCCTCTTGGTAGAGGCAAGGGAGAACTAGCTCTGCTGATTTCACAGAAAAAATCACACAGAAATCCTAATTCCATTTTAATTCAGAGATTTAATGCTATGCGCTCATAAAAGCTCCAGTTTAGACGTGGGGAAAGTCTGTGTTCTAAACAGTCAGGGCGCTTGGGATCCTGTGATGCCAAAGTCCCAAAGGGAGGTTAGGCAGAATCTCTGCTTGTGCTTCCCTCTCCTGCCTCACTGGGTTAAATCCAAAGAGCCGAGAACATTAAAAATTGAGGTCCAAAGAGATAGAAACAGATTATTCTTGACCCCCTCTCAACATTCAGCTTAAAAATAGAGTTGAGAATGGGAGTTAGGAGGAAAGATTTTCGGTGAGTATTTCTGGAGAAAGCCAAAGATATGCTGAGGACCACCAACATCCTTGCACACAAGTGGAAGAAATGAAAGATGCATCTCTTTCTCTTCACAAGTGGGGGACGGTGGGCTTAAAGTGGACCAGGCTGGAAAACCTGAATGGGCTAGCTAGCAGCCTTGGTGGCAGAGGGAAGAGAGAGGGCTGGGTGAGTGGATATGTAGGCTGCAGACTGTGTTTGTTGAGAAAGCCAATGTGAGGGCTTATATGCTGCCCCACTGAGTCACCCAGAGGGTAAAGGGACCTCAGCTGAGAGAAGCAGAGATGTCGCTGAATTTTCAAGAACCAAGGAAGTATGGACAACTGCTGGGATCTAGACACATTGACCCTTATTCTGGGGAACAGGTGAGAGAACCAGTGATGCTGAGAGGGATCTCCAAAAAAGATTAAACTGTACCGGCAAAGTCCTGAAAAGTTTCATCCTGGAACTATCCTGTGTCCTTCTCTAGTTCTCCACAGTGCCATTTTAAAGGGCTCCTGGAAGACAAAACAAAGCTCCTGTGTGGTACCTGCCCCAGTCCCTGGCACAATGTAGCAGGGACATAAATAAGCAAGCCCAAGCTTGTTTCCGCCCTGGAACAAAGGCTTAGAGTCCACTGAGGGCAGGCTCAGGATCCTGGTGCATTTAGAGGAAAGGCCCTTCTCTGGGGACAGAGGCTGAAAGCCCAACTCACTCCCTGGCACCGGGGAGCCTGGGGAGTGAGAGCATTGTTGGAGAAGCCCCAGAAGACGGGAAGGGAGAAAGACAGAGCTGGGCTTCTATAACCTCCCAAGGGTCAAACGGTCAGGGCCAGCCACCAGGGGCCAGGCAAGGAAGGTAAAAAACTCCTCCATCAGATAGCAAGGGGGCAGGGCAGGCCAGATGCCCAGGAAAGTTAGCCCCAGTGATGTGCCCTCATGCCCCAGGCTCTGAGGAGGAAGAAGAGTTTAGAACCAGAATCAAAAGGTGTAATTAGACTCTGCAAGTAGACACAGATGAATGTGTCACACCTGCCCTCATGCTGCTGAGAGTGCTCTGAGCGCTTTGGAAGAAAGGAGTAGTAAAAATACAAAGTATTATTATCATCTTAATTATAATTAGAACCTACAAGTTGAGTCTTGAAAGACATTTATAGCACATCCTGACTTGTTTAGGTCAGCTTCCCAGAAAGAGGGGAAAAAATACTTGGACATTTTTAATTGAGGCAAGAAACAGTTCCAAGGGTCAGGGCCGCTATCTGGAGCCCCTCCTATTTTAAGGATGCTCTTTGGGGCTCAGATATATTAAAGGCTGGCTAGAGCCTAAAAGCTCAACATGGTAGAAAATAGGCTTGTTTTTAGCTTTGAAGGGCTGCAGGCCAATTGGAAGCTTCTCGCTGTGAAGTAATGTGGCTGGTAAAATAGCTGGTAAATTGTCCATGACTCAGGGCTCCTCGAGTAATGGGTCTGCAAAGCAGAGCGCGAAGCGAGGATGCTGAACAAATACCCAGGGGAATCCTAACAATTCTTGATTATTCCAGGGCTTACTGTCTGGGTGGAGGGTAATTCAGACTCACTGACATTTGTCCTTTCACCTTCCTTCCACCTGAGAGGACAGAAGGTGGCAGAATGGGGCCAGAGGGGGGAAATGCTACCTGCCTATTTAGCAGTTATGACAGCTCTGGTGAAAAAGTTCATGAGAGCAGGTTAGAGTCGCTGGTTGTAATGAGGTCACGACCTCTGGATTTCAGGTGACCACACCGCTCCGTGCCTGGAGCACTTTGGGAGTGAACAATCTGGAAACGGCTGCGATTGGCAGAACCACTGAAACCAGAGCTACGCAGACATGACGGGAAAAGTCACGCCACTGTGTGGTGCAGCTAGGTTTGCTGGCTTTGTGACTGTTGAAGGCAAATGTTGCATAACAACAGCTTTTAAAAACCTGGTTTAAAAAAATCTGTGTACCTGTGTCATAGTCACTGAGGACTTACTGGAGACGCAGGCAGGGATTGTTTTGCTTCTATTCCATCTCCTATTCCCAAAACACAGGCTACCAAGGCTCACTGGGCTACCCAGGGCCCCGTCATACCTGGCACAGTCCCATCTCATACTCCAAGCCCTTCTTGATTCCCTTTCCCTCCTCCACCCAGTTCCCACGTCCCAAACTTGCCACCCTCAGTCTCTCCCTTAGGGACTCTAATAGTTTGAAAATCATCAATATTGGATTAACATTCTTTCAGATAACATTTATT
Organism: Pteropus medius; assembly: GCF_902729225.1. Classification (NCBI taxonomy): domain Eukaryota; kingdom Metazoa; phylum Chordata; class Mammalia; order Chiroptera; family Pteropodidae; genus Pteropus; species Pteropus medius. The sequence goes on along the minus strand of NW_024349800.1, from coordinate 22,989,786 downwards.
CTACTTTGTGGATATGTGCCTTGACGACTGCTGGGGGCCTTTGAGGCATCAAGAGTCCAACAGGGGACATAGTTGTGTGTGGGAACTCTCAACAGTGCCCAACACACCAAGTCTGACAAGCCTAGGAGAAACAGAATTTTTTCCCCCCAATATTGCTTTGAGTTTTTTCGCAACTGTCCTTGCTCAGATAAGTTTTCCTCTTTCTAAGATTCTAATCCCTAAGTTTGTCATGACTCACATTTAAAACAAACAAATTGTAATCCACTCCCCCTAAAACACACACACACATGTCGTGGCAGTTTTCCCGGGGTGGGAAGAAACTTAGAGTCTGCTCCAAAAATTTTGGAAAAGGAAACTTTGATTTCTCCAATGATCACTCTATATTTCTTACTTCAGGAGTGGTTTACTGAAGTCAAGAGCATTTTGTTATGTCTTCTGGGTAATTCTGTGCCAAAATTCACAATTTTAAGATAACGTGGGTATTAGATGCAACCCCGTATCTATTTCTCCACAGGCTCTAGCCACAGGGGTCAGAGCCAAATGCCAGCTCTGCATGCTAGAAATGTTCACAATTTGGTCTCTGCCAGCAGTGAGGACTGCAGAGTGAATGTGCAAATTCTTGCTCTAAACTGGCTAGACCCACACTTTGTAAATGTCATTTCTAAAGATCCTGTTTTATCTGAGAAATGAGATTTCACCAGTGGCACTGAGAAGAGCTGGTGATGCCATGCAAGTTCTGAATCCTGCAGGAAGAAGCTCTTTTGAGGCTCTTTTCAATGCAACTGAAATACTTCTCATTTTATGAACCTTTTTAGGACAAAGTTAAACCCTCAAATTGTTCTTTAAATCCAACAAAATGAAAATCAAATTCTTTACTTCTACAAGCTGCTCAAGTTCATCTTCTGCTTTATCACATTTGATGCAACTGCTTATATCGCAGAAAATTTGAAAATCCTCTTCTTGCTTTTTATCAATGAGGTAATATAGGTTCAATATACACTAAAATACAGAACTAAAAATGCACTATATATTTAAAATACAGATTTTTATATAATGAGAAAACAGTCCTGGACCTCTCCCTTTAAAAATTAATGTCACAATACAAAAAGTATTTTTAACCATGCAAGTCAGTATCAGATAAACCTCAAATTCTTTTTTAAAATAATTTTTCAATTACAGTTGACATATAATATTATATTAGTTTCAGGTGTACAACATAACGATTAGACATTTATATGACCTATGATCATCTCAATAAATCTAGTACCCATCTGACACCATATATAGTTGTTACAATATTACTGACTATATTCTGACTATGCTATGCTACTGACTATGCAATGTTACTGACTATGCTATACTTTACATCCACATGACTATTTCGTAACTACCAATTTATACTTCTTAATCTCTTCCCCCTTTTCACCCACCCTCCCAATCCCCCTTCCATCTGTCAACCATCAAAATGTTCTCTGTAGCTATGAGTTGTTTGCTCGTTTGTTTTGTTTTTTAGATTCCACATATAAGAGTGGAATTATATGGTATTTGTCTTTCTCTGTTTGACTTACTTCAGTTAGCATAATGCCCTCTAGGTTCATCCATGTTTTTGCAGATGGAAAGATTTCATTCTTCTTTATGGCTGAGTAACATTGCATTGTATATATGTACTACTTCTTCTTTCTCCATTATCTATTGATGGACACTGTGTTGCTTCCACATCTTGGCTATTGTAAGTAGTGCTGCAGTGAATGTATGGATGCACATATCTTTCTGAATTAGTGTTTTGGATTTCTGATAAACCTCAAATACTTAATTTTAAGGTAAGAGTTGTTACCTCAAAATGGAAGAAATTGTTTTTTTAGAATCATTGCTATATTTTTTTACTTGGGTAGAGTTTGCGATAAAAGAGGTAAGCTGGCAGTTAAGCGTATCCCTAGGTATTTATTCACCTAAGAAAGGACACAGAAAAATACACTGTGCATAGAATCTTCAATCGGATGCTCTACTATGTTTTCAAATGAGCTTCATTAAGGTTTACACTCAATAGAACTACTATACAGGTGAATTTAAATAAAATATTGTTTTCCCACTAAATGCCAGATTTAGTGAAAATGTGTCATTATTTTGCCAGGCAATGACTAACAAAATGAGTGAGTTACATGTTTAGTAAAGGTAAAGTTAAGGTTGAAACTGACCATTTATTGTTCAAATTACAATAAATTCTTGTATACCTGGAATCTAAACTGCTAGAAACATCAAGAAACAGAAGTGCTTTGGAAATATTCTGTTTTTATGATTTTTATGTGACTAGTAACTACGCTGATCAAGAGATGCATGTAACTAATAAAAACATCTAAGTTACACCTCAACAGTTGTGTAGTTTCACCCCAGGATATTTGCCATCTGAGGTTAGAGTCCTCAGCACTAGATTTTGTGCTCGTGGGAGGGCCCTAGTTGGTTCTGAGGGGTTGGTGTACCCAAGGTCCAAGTACAACATCCACAGAGCAAAGGTAGAAAAAGATAGTGGTGAAGCATACGGACTCTTGATGGTAGCTGACCTGGGTTCAGATCCCTGCCAGACTACTTACTTCCCGAGTGACTTTCGGTCCATTATTAATTGCCTTTAGCCTCAGTTTCCTTACCTGTTAATTGGCAAATAAAGTTGCATCGTAGAATTGTTGCGAAGGATATATGAATGTAGAGTGCCTAGCATAATGCTGGCATATAGAAGGCATTCGATAAACGTTAATGATTATTATTCTCAAATGTCCTTTTCCCAATGGATCCTAACCTTCAGTCTATGGCTTAATCTGACAGAAAACATGATATGACCATATGCAGGAGTGTTGCCATGGAAATACCTGTCACCTTTCTATTGCACTAGGTGCAGCTCCTAAAATCCATCACTTGAGCAAGTGTAAACGGAGTATATTTGGATGTTGAGCACAAGTGTTACTATTTGCAGTAAAGACAGCAAACACCTTCCTGCAAGTGTTACATGTTCTGCCTCAGGAGCCAGTTGAGCTATGGGGTTCTGACCCACCTCAAACCTAGAACTCCCAAGTTCCTGCTCCCTATGACTCCAGCCACCAAGTTCACTATTGTATCTCGGCTCTCTGACCAATTACAGATTTTCTCACTTCTCCTAATGATTGTATATTCTAGGTTTAAGAGGAGCAGATGTCCTTTAAGGCAGACCAATGCAGAGAAATCAGGAAGGAAACATTTGTTTCTCTCCCCAGCTTGGCTGTCAGATATTTGAGAGCTGGCCAAGAGGAAAGATAGTACCATGGAGAATTGCAAATCCAAGCATCAGCTGCCTGGATATTGCAGGCTATACAGTCTTCCGGGGTGATGCTTTTCTCTAACATTTAAACAGAGTGGCAGGAACCTCCATTCTACATTTGGTGGAACCAGCATGACCCTCCCCACAATGTCCCAGGTGACTCCCAAGGTGCTTACTCATCTACTTGCCTCTTGCTCAGATTTCTTGCTTCCACTGCACTCTTGAGCTAACCTTGTGTCTTGCCTCTTAGGACTGCATCATTCTCCACACCGCTTTGTCCCATGCTGGACACTATCCTAATGCCTTCAGTCTCTCCAAGCACCACCTAGAGGCTGTGGTGTTTAGCAGTGTTTGGAGCAAGGAAGAGGTTACAGCACAGCACAAGAATAACAGACATCATTGTTGTGAAAATCCATTAATTATTGTCATCTTGGGAAATTTCTGGATGGCCATATTATCCCTTAGGCCCATCTTGATGTTATTTTCTCAGGTCCTTCCTTCCCTCTCTAGGGGTCACTGTCTTCTCCAGATTCGAATTTGCATGACATCTAGCTCTTTAGTGTAAGCACCCCACTAAACTCAGATCTACCTTTGCAGATCCACCAGCTCACTAAAGCGCTTTGCTAAGAAGAGGCCCCTTACTCTGGGATCAGCTCTTGAGCTGCATAAAGACCTGACAAAAGCTTTGAAATCACATTATCAAAATCACAAATAAGACATTTATTCCCCCGCAGTCCCTGTAAGAGAGAGGAGGGCAGTATATTGGTTAGGGTAGGACACACTTCAGTGTCAGAGACCCAAAATAACAATGGCTAAAGGAAATGGAATTTTAGTTACTCTCACCTGTAGATGTCTGAGCTGGAACTGGGGCATTGCTACCTGTAGTCATTCTTGAGGTTGCAGGTTCCTTTTATCTTATTGCTCTGCTATTCCTAATCACCTGGTTCCAGGTGTACATGGCTATATCCTAGTCCAGCTAGCAAGGAATAGAAGGTGATGGATCTTCCCTCTAGGGTATAACCTGGAAGTCATCTGTATCACTTCCACTCACATCTATTGGTCAAAACTTAATTACATGCCTGCTAGAGAGATTGTGAAACATCGTCTTTATTTCAGGTGACCACATGCCAGCTGAAAATTGGCACTACTCCAGAACTGCACTGTCCAATGGTAGCCACTAGCCACATGTGGGTATTTAAATTTAAATGAATTAATATTAAATCAAATTTCAAATTCAGTTCTCTGGTCAGCCTAGCCACACTTCAGGTGCTCCGTAGTCACATGTGGCGCATGGTGACTGTATTAGACAATGCAGACATAGAATATTTTCATTAGTGCAGAAAGTTCTACTGGACAGTGCTGCTATAGAAGAAAGAGTGAATTAATGAGGCATAATAGGAAGTCATTGTTACAGGCAATATAAAGATGTAATCTGTCCCTTAAGAGTAAGTCCCTTGGGGTTGGGGACTTTTCCAGCCCTACAGTATGACTCTGTGCTGTAGTTGCTCCCTTTTGTGAGCATGTGCTGCAGCTGTTCACCAGGAGGTATCATAGGTAAGGGATCTAACACACGCCTGGCACATACTAGGTGATCAATAAATGTTAGTTCCCTCTCCGTGTGTCTACTCCCCTCCCCTTTCCCTTGTACGAACTCATAGTTCCCCCTCCCCTTCATGGAACTTAGTTACAGAGTCCCGTGTTACCACTATTCATCCCCCCACATCACAGGACAGGATATGAGGAGATGTCACCTTTTCAAGATGAGGGAGAGAAGTGTATGCCAGGGTGGGGATTCTGGTTCTCTCTCTCTCAGCTCATTAAGTATCTGCTTTGATGCTGTGGAAAGCCTGACAGTGACAGATGACGACCTCCTCATGCCTTTTAAAGAATGCATGGAAAGAAAACAATCTCATACACTTGCAGAAGAGAGGGAGGTCATCCTCTCTAACACAGCCCTCGGTGGCAGGTATTTGCTGGAGACTTTGTGGGCTATCTGGGAGCCCATGCTGGATCTTTATTTTGAAGAACTACTGGACCCTGAGAGCTGGGTCACTTGGTCTCCTTGACCCTTGGCTTCTAGGTGCCCTGTGACCTTAGATCCCCTCTCTCGAAATCAGGAATTTACATGCTGTGACATTCCAGGGACCCTAGATAGTGAAGGGTGGAGATGGTAAGAGAGTAGAATGAGGGAGGAGACCAAGGGTGTATAAAAGTTTCAACATTAGTCTCTCAAGTCTAACATCTGTGTTTGGGCTCTTTCGGAAGAGAGGAAAGCATGAAGTTGCTAATTCTTAAACTTTGTGGAGTCACATACCCATTTGAGAATCCAAGACTGTCTCCTCAGAAAACTGCATGTACATACCAAAATATACAAACATTTTAGAAAGTTCACGGACTTACTTAATTGAATTATGTTACCATTTGGCTTAGAGTCCCAAATGGTCACTATGATTTCTTAAAGTTTTATGAGAGCGTGTTATTAGGCTTAAAGAAGTTCTCTAGGTCACCAGGCTTGTTAAAGGTCGGGCTTAAGAGAAGTCAGTCATAAACTGATGTCACAGCATCATGACGTAGGCTCTGATTTCTTTGTTTCTGGGAACATGAGGAACTTCTCTAGAATTATACCCCAGGGATAGAGGCAGCCATATCCACTGAGGCTGAGAAAATACCCGAAGCTTTAGCCAGGAGCAAAAATTACCCAGATTGGGAGATAAGGAAATGAAAATGCATGAGAAATGAAAATACATGACATTCATCAGCCCAGACTTTCAAATGAGAAAATAAAATTCCTGATTTTAAATCTCCTTGGGGAGAAGAGTTGCTATGTTATGGGAACAAAAGGTTATTGCATGGTTAATGTTTTCTCATTAGATCGTGAGTTGATGAGGGGCTTTCTGAGGCCTCTTGGCTCAAGTGCAAGAAGTAAATCGTGAAAGAAGGGTGGAGTGAAGCATGGAACAGGCCGCAATTGCGGTGGCTGTATTATTACGAGATGTGCTCTATCACCTGGGGCTGCCGTCACTGACACTTTTAGCTCTTCCTGCTTTATCTAGAGCTGCAGCTCCCGGGATGGCTGGTGTTCAGAGCCTCGTAGAAGCTCCGTCCTCTTACATCAGTGGTTCTTACCCCTGGCTGCACATTGGAACCACCTGGAGAACTTTATAACTTCTGCTGCCTGGTTACCACCATTTGACTGGTCTGAAGTGGGATCCAGATGTCCCAGGAAATCAAAGCTCCTCAGATGATTTCAGTGCACATTAGAGGGAGAACCACTACTTTAAAGAGTTGCTAGAAACTATTGTAGGTATTCTGAGCATCCGTAGAGAATTCAGATACTTAATAATCATAGAAAGACTAAAAGGACTGTTCTTTTAACAACCACGACCGCCTTGGAGCTGGGAAAACTGCATTGTCAAAGAAGGTTGACCAGAAAAATGGGTTTGTGGGTCTGACATTTGTCCTCCTTTCAGTCATTAAATAACAGAATCCGATCAGCTTTGGTAATGAAACTCGACTTCTGTTAAATACTTAATAAGATGAGATTTTCCAGAGAGAATTAATCAAGAATGAGTTTAATACTATTTCAATTAGGTGTGGGTTAAATAATACACCACATAAAAATTCAAACTAGACAGAGATAAAGAAGACTGTGGGAGTCCCTCCTGGTCAGGGTGGGGATTGCCGACAGCACGAAGGTCAAGAATGTTGGCTGTTGCACATTACTTGGCAATAAAATCTAGTGATTTTGCACTTTGACAAGGTTTAATTCTGTTCCAATGAGATGTAAGTTAAATGTCACTTTTCTTCCAACCAGATTCTTTGTTTATAGGAAGCAGACAGAGGGTTAAGGGTGACACCCGGAGACTGTTGAGTCACATGTACAGAGCAGTCAGTGAGGTGGATGTCTTAGTTTGGGTTCCCCAGAAGCATGCTCTAAAACAAAGAATTGAGGAAAAATTGTTCACTTGGAAGGTGATCCCAGGATATATTGAAAGGGAAAGAGAGAAGGGAGGCTGAGAAAGAAAGAATGGCAATAAAGGGTATGTTATCGAACATTTACCACTAAAGGCAACTGGGGTGAATCACACTGTCTAGACACCCTCAGTAACCCCAACTGAGATGCAAGGAAGCTGAGCTTCCTCCACGTCCCTATCCACAATGGATTGAGGACTGCTTCCAGAACATTAACTCGCCTCTCTGGCTCCCAGGCCTAATATACTCCCTGGCCAGATAAAGGTTCACAGAGACAGAGTGGCAAGTGTGTGAAATAAGCAGCCTTTGGTGCACAGACGTGAGAACAGAGAGAAGACAGGCAAGGCACTGACAAAGTCTGCCATGGTAGACTGAGAGTAAAGCTTTTAATCATCCATCCATCCATTAATCCATCCATTAATCCATCCATCCGCCTAACCAATAGAATAATTATCAAATGGCAGACACATACAATTCAGAATAAGTCTGGTCACATGTTTGCATCTACTCTTACAGATTTCTATATAGTGGCCTTGCAGAGAAGAACCAGGGGTATACCAGCTCACCACATTTCTTTTTATCTGCTTGCTGGTCTCCCAGTTGACCCAATCATTGAATTCAGGAAGTATTGTTTTCTCTGATTCTCCAAAAATTTGTTGTGCTTAAAACTTCTTCCTTCTATTCCCCACTCCAACACTCAAACCATGATTGCAGGTGAGCATGTGGATCTGTCCTATTGGATCCCACTGGATCTGGCCCACCAGAGGTAAAGGGAGAAAAATCATCTGAATATGTAATATTCACTGACTCAAAAAGAGATGGAAGTCACCTTACCTTGTTGGGGCTGGGTCTCCTGACTCTCTTGTCATTATTAACTGCTTTGACCTGTCATCTCAGCCTTTGGCATTGTCCTCCAGGCCCAATCTAAAGCATGAATTCTTTAATAGCTATCTGATGTTTCTTGCTAATAACCAAATGACTGAAGAGATTCTCTCTGGTGAGAAGCCAAAAGTGAGCCAGAATCTAAGGTTATGGTAGGGAGAGGGGAGGCATTGTGCCAGTAGAAATGAGAAAGCAGTCATTTTATGTGAAATCCTTTGACACGGCCAAACAAAACACCTACTAAGTGTTTGGGTTTTTAAAAATACCAATGCTGTGCAAAACCAAATAATCTCACTCCATTCCTGGCCTTCCTTTTCACAGAGTGTGGTTTGGCATGAAGAAGGATGCAATGGGGGAGGAGGGCTGGCACCAGCTGGCACATAGAATTAGGCTCCTGTGTTTGCTTCATTTGCTTGTCTCAGGAAGTACCATTAACAAGTTTGCAAGGGGTCGCCCCTTCTCTAAAAATCCACTTGTATCTTAATGGCTCACCTCTCAAATTCTCTGCTCTATTCCTTAAAGTTAACAACACATCATGGTGTTGGGGACAACAAGGAGATTATCTCTTTTTCTTAACTTCAGAATGCCCAGAAAAACTTCAATGAAATTTCTAGTCCTTCTTTATATACTTTCAATAAAAGATATACATTAAATGCATTATGCTGGCTTCCAAATTATGATTTTTAGAGATGCAACTAATGGAGCGTTAGAGTCTTGTCCAGTTCTGGCAGACCTTAAAATTTTTTTTCTGGTTATAAAACTAATTTTCCCCATAAAACTTCAAGCAAAACAGATCAAGAAGACAGAGGGAGTCCATTGTGGTCAAGGTGGGGATTATAAGCAGCACGAAGTTGGGAGTGTTAGCTGTGCCTGTCACTTGGCAACAAAACCTGTGACTTTGCACTTTGACAGGGGCACTAATGTCAAAATGGCTTCATCAAACTGACCTCCATCCTGCCTCCTGGGAATGGAGAGATGGAGGCGTAGGCTCCTGGCCTGTCTTATCAGACATATTATGCAACATCATTCTACACATGTTCATCGAGTACCAAGCACCGAGAAGACATTGATGAGCAGGGCAGACTTGGTCTGTGCTCTCCATGGTCTCCCCTCTCCACTGCTGGTAGTGAAGGAGATAGACCTAAAAAAAATAGCCATGCTCTTTAAAGCACAATTATAATCAGTGATGAGAACCACGGAGGAACGGAGCCTGGTTCTAAGAGAACATATAACAAAGGACTCTGCCCTTGACTGGGGCTGAGGAAGACTTCCCTGAGGAAATGCTGAGAACAGAAATAGGTGGCATAAGCAGTGGGAAGGGAAGCCATGGGCCTTGCAGATGGCAGAAGCAGCATGTGCAAAAGCCCGGTGGAGGAGGGACTCTGCAGTTATAAGGGCTGAAGGAAGGCTTGTGGGAAACTGAGAATGGTTGATACTGCATTCCTATTAGACAGGGCTTCTTAGCTGGAGTCTGGATAAGCTACGGAGGGTTTATGCAAGATTTGTGAGCATGTGGGTGAGTAGAGGGTGGAGACATGTTCACGCAAGTTGCAGTTGGAGGGAGGAATGGGCAGGGAGAAAGGAATGGCAGCATTGTTGATGGGCGTATCCCCAGCTGGTGGGCTATTGCAGTTGTCCTGGCAAGAGCAGACAGAGGCTTGCCTGGGGCTGGCATGTGCCTTCAAACCCTCTTATAGCTACAAACAGATCATTACTGTTTCTGCTATTGGCTTCTTGATGCCAGTTCACTGGCCCAGCTGAACTGCATCAATTCCCCTGAGGGAGCTTCCTGGGCTCCTGTACACATTGATTCTTATTTAGTAAGTCTCAGGAAGGCTCAAGAATTGGCAGTTTCAAAGCTTCTGCAGGTGATTCATATATGCAACTGCATTTTCCCATTTTCTCCACAGATTTGCTTGGCAAGATGGTGTTGAAACCTGGACTGAGCACTAGGTGTTAATTCAATCAAACCACTCCTAACAGTGTGGCCTTAATCAAATGGTTTCACCTCATGAGTTTGAATTTCACCATCTGTAAAATGAGAGTGATGATAATTTTCTTCTTGTGTGCCTTGTGGAGTTGTTCTGGGGAATGTAATGAAATCATAAATTTGAAAGCATAATACAAACACCTGATATTCTTAACCTGTAAACAAACCATAGTTTTCAGTGTGGAAAAGGCATTCAGATTTGATTACTTGGTATTTTGGCCCTTTTTTCTCTTGGCTACGTTGGATAAATGAAGGCTTTCTGATGCTTGGTTTCAAATGTCTCCTCCCAATTCGCCGAAGAGGTTCTTCTCCTTCCTTTCTTCCATGAGTGTTTTCCCTCCCTCCAGGCAATGGCTACTGTTTCCCCTCTTGCTTGCTCACATGTTCATCACCACTGCGGCCAATATTGACTGTTCCCGCTGCCTTTGGCTGTACATCAGCTCATGTTTGCTATGTGCCAGGCACTGAACTAAACTCTACACATAGTATAGAAAAATTATCCTTATCATCCTCCCATGAGATATGAGGAAATTAAGCCTTAAAGAGATCAAGTAATTAACTAGAGTTCATGTGGCCAGGAAAGCAAAGAGCTATTTGAATCCATATTGTTCACCACTTTGTTTGTGGGGTGGGAAGTGTGAGGAGGAAGGGGCGGAGGAGAGGGTTCCTTCTTCTCTGGGAAGTGACTCCCAAAGCTAGGTGGCCTTTATTTCCACTCTCTGCCTTACTTCTTGATCTCTGTGTCCCAGAGGTCTGACCAATAGGCTCAAACTTCACCTTCACCTTTCTTTCAGAGGAACAGGGTACCACCAGATAATGGTGACACTCTGGGTAAGTATAGATCCAACCTTGAGCCTCAGTTAAGTTGTGGAGATGCTCATAAGGCTGAGGGCAAGGACACTTCTTATTCATCTTTGTATGAATCACACAAAGTAGGTGTTTGGTAAAATCTGTAGATGAACAAAGCATTGGCAAGATGATTAAGAAAAAAAAGCATTTATTAATCCAGTGCTGGCTTCCAACACTCTGCTTTGAATTTGGAGCAATAGCAATGTTAACTTAAAAGGTGAGTAGTGCTTTACAGTTTATACCATGCATCAGTATAATATTTATCCCATGAGATGATTTTTTTTTTATCCCCATTTGAAGGGAAAAAACCCTGAGGCTCGAGAGGTTAAATGATTGCAATGTTGCAGAGTGTTTTGAGAGCACTGACATTGAAGGTAGACAGTGGGTTTGACCCTTGAACAAACTAATTATCATGTGGCTACCTAAACTGAACTAGGCATTTATGCTCTAGAAACCCCATTTTCCTCATAGGTTAAATGGAGATGGTTATAACACCATTTTTTTTTTTAGATTAAAGGAGATCATGCTTAAAAGTGCCAGGCACATAGTAAGTTCTCAGTAAATATTGGTTCTTGCTAGTGGCCATACAGCTGGTGAACTTGGTCATCTGACTTCATGTGAATGCTCTTAGCCCCATATTTGAAATCTGTGGCCAGTTTGTTTATATTGAACAATATTGTGGCAGAATACTATAAGAGAATTTATGGCAATATTTACCTAAAGAGCTGGCATTTGCACTGATGAAAACCAAAAGAAGTCCCCTCAGGACTGACCAGGGAGAAATACTGTAGGTTTCTTTGACAAACTTGGGTCCTAAGAAAGGATGGTTCGTACTTCTTGTAACTACAGTATCCAACACAGTGACCTTGGCTTGCTGTCACCAACTGATTTCAATAGTTACCTGGGGTATCACTTGAGAATAAAATATCATTCAATTGTTGAATATTTATTGGGCACCTACTGTGTGCAAGTCACTGTGCAGGGAGTCAGGATGTAATGCTGAGCAGAAGAGGCAGAGTCCACAACTGCATGAAGATCAGAGTCCGGCAGGAACAACCCTGGAGGGGCTGCTCGTCGCGCTGGAGAATCTTGGCGTGCAAAGAGCCACACCCCTGGTGGGACACGGGACCACTTGGACAGAAAGCGCCCAGCGTCTGTAATGATCCAATTTCTTTTAGTGCTAAAGCTGTGAGCAAGTCTCAAAGCCCATTTCTTCTCGGAGGAAATACAGGCAAGAACTGGCAAGAACATATAAATAATGCCAGAGAGGAGGGGTTCTTCTTTGTGTGGGGTCCCAAGATCCATGAAAACATCTCCTGATGGCAGACATCCTCTAACTGGAGAGATAATCCCATGCCTTATGCTGCTCTAATCTGACTGTCCATCCTTTTAAATGCTCTCCCAAAGGATGTGTATTCTTGGCTGGATGGGATAGGAAAGGAAGCCCCTTTGATTTTCCATGAAAAACTTATTTCCCTTCAATGTTGATTCATAGGGAGATGGTGGCCTAACAGAAAGACCTAAATTTTCCAGAGTTAACAAGCAGAAACATAAAATAACATTTATGGTGTTAGCCTTGTAGCTACTGATATAGAGACAGCCAGAGCTAAAATGCTGGTTTTTAGGCCCTCTTCCCAAGCAATATATTTATTTGCAAAGAAAACACGTTGTCACATGCAGATCATGTTTTCTGAGTGTCCCAAACCCAGCACTGGGGCCAACAGAAAGACCCTAGGTAAAATTTGTATTATGCATTTTCATTTATAAGACAGGCAACTATCTTATATAGAACCAGCCTCAGACAATCAGCTTGGGGATGAAATGAGATCGTGTGTGTAAAACACTTAGCACAGTGCCTGGCATATTACAAAGACAACATTTGCTGAGACATCGTTGGAGACATCGTGGGTGTCTGGCATTGGTCTGCCTGGCACCCGTGCCTCCTTGGGGGAGCAGTGCCCCTCCCATCCCACGTAGTCTTGGTGGGCAAGGAACCCAGACTGGGCCAGTCATGGTACCTTTTCTCCCACCTGCAGCAGGAGAGAGTCAGGTCAACATGCAAAGAAATGCAGAGATGAGAGCTGGATGGACAGTGAGAGCATCCTGGCATACTTGAGACCAGCTTTGGTCCCTAAGTCCAGGTTCCTATAGTTCCATAGTCCATTCTGTGAGCACCTTGGGCCAAGTCACAAAGGTGAGCAAAAAGTTTCCTTTTTGCTTAAATGGTTTTGAGTTGGTTTTCTCCGCTTACTGTTAGGATCCTGAGGATGTGTGTGCATGAAGCTGTAAGTCCACACGACTGGAGGGTGGAGTGGGGCAATACCCTTTCAGGTGCCCACAACTGAGAAGAGGGAAAGTTCTCCATGCATTCCCCAGGTCTTAGTCACTGACATTTAAGCAGGCGGCCGAACAGCTCCCTTCATCCACCTCTCATGGGTCCTAGCTGAGTTACATCATGTGGCTTACCACCGAAAGTCACACTTGCCTTCCCAGTCTCGAAGATAACGAGTTGGCAGAAAACCTGGAACTGCGATTTGGTGCTCAGAACCTCACACTCGTTTAGATGAGGAAGGCCATCCAGCTGTCTGTGTAGGTCAGTCCTCGCCCGGGCCAGTGGCCAGAAGGAAAGAAGAGTGGGCATAATGAGCAGTGAATATAAGCTGAAAAACAGACATCGATCCCAGGGCATTTTCTGTGTTTTATTTATCTTTGGACCCCTGAAACTGAGTACAGCAGATATAGCAGGTCCTCAAATAAGTCGTTTTGTTCATCATTTCATTATAACACTGATGAGATGCCATAGGAACTGAACTCTTATTTACATCAATCAACCTATGGTAAAATTAGTTTTGTTCTATGTTGTTTCACTTAAAGTTGCAGAACCTATTGACGATGTTAAGCGAGGACTTACTGGACTTTGTCAAGTACTCTGTTAAGGTCTCTGTGAGGGGAATGGAATCTGACTGGGCAAGGTGCACGTCTTTAGCCCACTCCCGTTATACGGCTGCACTGGACGAGGTCCTGGGGGCTGCGTTGAAAAGGCACAAGACCTGCTTCCTGTCTTCAAGGAGCTCCACCAGGGAGACGGAGTGAGAAAACTGATATGCTAGGAGAATTCAGAGTGGGAGAAATGATTTCATGCCCCCGGGTGCTGCTCTCCACTGAGAGGTTGGAACGGCCAGAAAAGTGGGGTTTCCGCTGGCCTCGGATTCTACAATGTAGAGAGTAGAGCGAAGATCGGGCAGCTGTGCATCAAGAAAAGCAAGAGCTTTAGATCTGCAAGGCCAGGGGGATATAGCTGAACAGATAAAATAAGTATCCTGGCAGGCACAGGGGCTGTAGCAGTTAGGTGGGGGAGGGTCGTGGCGCAGTTTTTGCTAGCATGTTCGGTTTTGTTGACAAGATAGCATTCGATCCAGACCTTGACCAACCGGTGGCATGCAGGGTGAGGGGTGCCCTTTGCGGAAATGAAGTGGTACGGGCAAACCGTGGTCCCTGACCAGCAGCAGCAGCGGCATCTGAGAACTTGTTAGAAAGGCGAATGCTCCACTCCACCCCAGATCTACTGATTCAGAAACCGTAGGGGTGGGACCCAGCTGTGTTTTAACAAGTTCTGTAAGTAGTTCTGCGTACTGGCCTTGTGCAGTCAGCGTGCAGAGAGCATCTGAGGAGGCCAAGCAGGCAAGGTGAGCTGGCACCTGATTCTAGGATCCTAAACACTAGATTCCAGTATTGGGGCATTTTTCTCATACCATTGAGAAGCTACTAAAAATTCTTAAACAAGAGTCATTTATTCATTCATTCATTCAGCTAATATTTATTGAACACCTACCATGTGCCAGGACCCACGCTGGGCACTGAGATCCAACAGTAAACATATCCACATTAGTTCAGGGCAGCATTGTAAGAACAGGCTTATCTGAAGACAAGTGCCCTACTATCTGTCTTTTTTCAAAAAATCTGATCTACTAATGGTACATACACCTATTTTGCTCTCCAGAAACAACTCTGCTGCTTGTATCTGCCATCAGAAGTTGTTCAGCTAGGCATTTACCGAAGTTTCAAACGCTAGTGATGTGAGCTGATAAAGAGGAAACAGGCATACACCCACACAAAATGGAAAGGAATGGAGGTCAAAAGGTACAAACTTCTAGTTATAAGATAAGTCAGTCAGTCCTGGGGTATAATGTACAGCATGGTGACTATAGTTAATAATACTGTATTGTATACTTGAAAGTGCTAAGTATAGATCTTAAATGTTCTCATCACAAGAACAAAAATTTGTTATACCATGTGTGGTGATGGATGTTAACTAGACTTGCTACAATGATCATTTCACAGTATGTACGTATATCAAATCATTATGTTGTACACCCCAAATACACAGTTTATGTGCATTATATCTCAATTAAAAAATAAATAAAGGTGTAAAGTTCAATGAGAGAAAGCAGTTCCTTGCAGTTCCTTGCTACACACCAGAGAGCTGACGTTTTACTGAATTCTCAGAGGGACCTTGCAGCCTTTGACTTTGCTGTGTGACGGTCACTTAGCTCTAGGTGTTTCTGTGTTCACCTAACAGTTTTGGGAAGCTGCTGGCCTGCCTGGAGGGTGGGGGAGGGGAGGGGAGGAGAAGAGAAGAGAGGCGGCCCGGGAAGTTCTCACATGTTCTCACACATCAATTTTGCCTGTTGCTAGAGGAAATTAGAGCATGATTTCAAAGACTAACAGGTCTTTCCATCTGAATTAAATGAAACAGGAAGGTAGAAGCCCTCAGGATACCTTTTAGCCCTCTTTCTGGTTTGGACTGGGTCAATCTCGGAGTGAGGATGGGGAGGCTGGAACCCCTGCTGGGTCCCAGTTTCTGACCACACAGCTCCTCTGGGATTCTAACCAGGCAGGCTGAGGTTGGTGGGTGTGGCCTTCTGCTGGGGCCTGACAGAGAAATAAGTCCAGGCCAGCAGTGGTCACATCAGGTCGCAGAGGACAGAATTCAGAGGAGTCCCAGGGCTATTCCAGTTTAAGCTTTGGCTCCCTGACCTATAAGAAAACAGAGATGGGTTTCTGATCTCCCCTAACCCATCTGTGTCCTGTGTCCATACGTTGTACCTTGTCAGGACCCCAGAAAGATTACGATTCCTCTTTTCTCGCAGTAGAGCAATTGTTCACTTCTTGCTCTGAACAGTCCTCGGCTCACACCAGATCTGAGGGCACAGAGGAAAGAAACAAAAGAAAGACGCTGAGAGATCTCTCCCTATCCAGCATTGCCAACGTCACCAGCCCTGTGTCCAATTTCCTTGTCCTACGTTTGACCATACTGTACAAAAGCAGCCTGGCTGATGCAAGATCCCTCTCCTCATTCACTTCCCGGGGATTGTTTGTAGGAGATCAGCATTTCAAAAAGCAAGCGCCACTTTAACATATCCGTAGGCAGTGTGCACTGTCATCTGTACCATGGATCTTATTTTAAACTAATTACATTACCAAGGGGTGGGTGAGAGAGAAGAGAGGGGGTAATTATAATTGGGAATTTTTTTTAAAAGACCTACTTCCAAAAATCTCAGACTTAATTTAGTAAATTTGAATTACAAGGGGAGTTACTAAACTGAGGATCATTTGCATTATAGCCTTAATTACCACTTCATTTTTACCCGAAATCATCAATAGAGATTCTTGGGAATGTGTACTCAGAATAAGTGATTGATCCTAACGAGGCCTTTGTTCTTCCTCGGCTTCTCTGAAGAAGCTATTTCCTCCCTGGTGGAGAGGCACAGAAGTTTGCCAAGCCACGAGTGGAGACACCTTAAATTAAAGATGGAGCTTATGAGGAAATCAAGAGGTTTTCAAGCTGGCTTTACCACCAGGGAGAGAGGATGCCGCACTCAACCTCCATCTCCCTAACATCTGCTCGTCAGGCAGGCTTTCCCCCTCTCCTCTTGAATGTACTAACTCTGCTGGGCTGCTGTGGATGATTCCACACCCAAGTGAGCCACAAATGTCCATCTTTATTCGTCAGCAAAGCGGAAACGCCTTTCTGGCCTTCCTCTTGCAAATAATGGATGCCACTGTTGGTCTGCCTGCCTCTGCTTTCCTGCCGCCTCTAAAAAAAAGGGTGTCCAGGGGTCTCTTCCACTGGATCTTTATTGGAGAAGTTGTTTTCCAAGATTGTTTAGTTCTGAAAAAGTGATGAGTCCACAGGGATTACGAGACTCTTGCTCTCTTGCTGTGTGTGTGTGTGCGTGTGTGTGTGTGTGTTCTTAAGATCTATTTTGTATGAGAAAGATCTATTTGGGCAGGGAAAAGGGCAAAGTGAATAAAAATATACCTAAAACTTGCTAATGCTTGCTGTTCCTTCATATGGTACCCCTCCCCCCTTTTAAAAGCACTTTCTCATCTTTTGCCTCAAAGGTAAGAAAAGAATTGCCCTCATTCTACAAATGAGGAGACTGAGGTTTGGGAAGGCTAAGTGACTTGCCCAAAGTCACTCAGTTGGGAGGTGGTTAATGAAGTGAGGATTTAAGTCCAGGTCTTCTAATCCTGTGCTTCTTCCATCACAAACCACCTCCCGTGGGCTGCCAGTAGCCTAAACGTCTACCTCATTTGTGGAGGTTGGGGTCGGCATCCACTGCAGCGAGTTACCCCATTTAAACTTTGTTTCTGAATCTGCATATTTAAATGACTTTGTTTCAGAGGAATCCAGAGAGTAGCCTATCCAACCTTCCTCTGGAGGTGTGTCTATTTGGTGGAGAACGGTGGAGGGGCCAGGAGGAAAGGGAAGAGAGGACCAGCAGGGAATTTTCCCAGTTTTCCACTGGAGGAGACCAAAGTCCAGGGAGTCAGAGACACATCCATGATTTTCCTGACATTCTGAACATTGGCCAAATCTCTGTTCTTTGCTCTCATTATTCCCCTGGGATGGCTTCTAAGCATGGAGGAGTGTAGGCTATGGAAGTGTTCGTGTTGGGGGCGGGGGCAGAAGGACAGATGCTGTGAGGAAGAAGGGTGTTTACACCAATGGCTGGCCGAGGATTAGGATCCCAGGGACTGGCCCAGAGTAGGAAATGTCCTCTGAGCTAGAAGTGTGTTAATCTCTTCCAGAAGCTCCTGGATATTGTAGCTCCCTCATGGTGCAGATGGAATACTCTTGTGAAATGAACAAAAATTTTGGAGCTAAATAACTCTGGGTTCAAATCCCACCTCTCTTTATTAGCTGAGAGGTCTTGGGTGAGTCACTTAACCTCATAAGGATCAGTTTTCTCATGTATAAAATGAGAATACTAATATCTACTCTCTAGGCTGTTCTGAAGTTCAAATGAACCACATAAAGCAAATAGAAAACAGTGGCTTTGCTTAGTAGAGCGTTTGAAATAGTTAGGAAGTGGGAGGATAAGAAAAGGGGACTGTTTGTCCTGCAAAGACAATAGCAAGGAGCAGGAGTGGGTTCAGTGATAAAACAGCTTGCAAGGACTTTTGTAAACAGCCCATATGCGGGCACTGGGGGAGAGCTGAGAAACTAGTTCGAAAAGCATAAAAGTCATAAAATAGCACCAGTATTTTTTTTCTCAGTGCAAGCAAAAATATTCAAGCAGAAAAACCCAAGCCAATCTTCTGGGACTAAGACTTTAAATATTACTTGTGAGTCACCCAGCTTCTTTAAAAGAGAAAGACTTCTCCATCCTCTCACTCAACACCCTGTCTGTGACGCATGAGGATCGCAGCTTTATAACTTCTCCCAGCAAACTCCTAGTCCCTCCGTGGGCATGAGGGCAACCCTGTGTGCAAAGAATGTTTCTTCATTTCAGTCCCTCTTGTGGTTAGAGCTAGTTTCAAACAAAAAACAAAAAACAAACAAACAAAAAAACCACCCTCAAGAGAGCAGGACCCACGCCAAGCCCTACAGCAGACACTAGATGGCGCTGGACCCCACATTATTCGGGTAACTAACAAGGCACTCTTCTGGGAAAATGTTTCTGTGGTGAGGTCCCCTTCTTCCTCCAGAGACTTAGGGGGCTATTTTAAGTTATACCACAAGCATAAAGCGCCACTAGAAGATCTGCCCTGGCTTTGCTGCTAACTGGGACCCTGTGTGAGTGCTGCTGTGGAAGGCAGTACCCAGATCTGAGGCCGGAGACCCAGCCATAATTGGCTGAGCTAAAAATAACATTAGGAACAAGTAACCCTTTTCAACTTCTGCTCTGCCCAGAGGGGCAGGAAGGAAAAACTCCCTTTAGGAGGAGGTTTGGGGTGGGGGAGAGAGATGTATTTCTTTGAGACTCCTTTGTAAGAGCTGCCCCACATTTGCCCTTCCTTTGGGGGCAGAGATGATAATGGATGGCCACTCTGACCCCGGCAGTTTCCTTCCAGGACCTGCCCCCTCTCAGGGTGAGACCAATCCTCAGTGTCCCAGCGGAGATGAGTTGTAGGGTTATTTTCTGTCCAGGGATCTGGGCTGAGGTTGCCATTAAATACTCGTTTAATTTCATTGTACTGAGAGTACACTCTCATATATATACCGAGAGCATTTTGGAATCCCTATGGCTATGATCCCAGAGCTCTTATGAACGGTAATAATAAGTGGCAGTTATAAAGTGATTTCCAGTTTGCTGAGCATTATGAGAGCTCTTTATACCTGAAGAGGCAGGTGAGTTGCATTTTCTGTTTGCAGATAAAGTGACTGACACCCCAGGGTCTCATTGAAACTGCTGGCACTGATGTCTCTTTGAAATGGTGATGATCGTTGTTGCTTATTATTTATCATTTTCACTGAAATGTTCCTTTTGATGTGCAAGAGTCCAAAAGAACACTTGTGTATAGACAGATTTTGGCTAATGGGTTTCCATTTGGCTGATAATATCTGGGCAAAGAAGAGCTGAATGTGGAGAACCACTGAAGGTACGTGAACTCCTGAGCAGACTCTTGACTTCTTGGCAATGCAGGAATTTCCTGTGGTGGAAGGTTGGGTAGGCTCTGTAGAGCTGGAAGGCAGGTGCACTGAGGGGGCAGGTGCGCTGGCAGTGCTGCTCAGAAGGCTAAGGGGGCATCCCCATCAATCAGCCAATCAACACATTTGTGAGCACCTGCCATACAGGAAAGAAATGGTGTGCTGTGAGGTCGCAAACATCTTTAAGTCTTTGCTCCAAAGAGCTTATAGTGCAATGTCATTGGGACAAGTACAATACATACAAATAAAAAGAAAATTAATGACTCAGACAAGTCCTATCGAGAGTCCAGAAACCAAATATCTAAGCTTGGTTTTGCGGAGCTGCCCCTTAGAGCAGTGAGGAAGGAGGGGGTTTGTGGGCCGGGGGAGGTGAGAGGAGGGGACTGGTCAGTATTCCTGGTGGCTTTGGCTAAACCTTATCATCTATGTAAGATGAGGCTTGCCCCTAGATCATGTCCAGGCTCCAGATACCCTGATGGGGTCAAGGTGGAATCAAAGGCCCAGAGTGCATGGATGATGGTTTCTGCCTACAGGGTGCTTGTATTGTGGCCCAGGAAGTCAGAGTGAAGTCGCCTAGGGGCAGGTAAACTTTCCACCCTCCAGCCCTCCTCCCCACACAGTTCTGTTTTCCAGGTCCTCAGAGAGGTGAGCTTAGATCCAGACCTATCACCCCTGACTTCTAGAGAGTCACTGAGTCCTGGCAACTCTGCTCCTGACTACCTCCCTTCCTCCCACCCTCACCACCACTGCTACCGTTCTGGCCCTCATCGCATCTGGCCTGAGGGGCTTTTCTTTTAAAATTAAACACAATTATTTTTGTAGGAATAAATGCATGGAAATGAATGCACATGCATAAATCCAACCAAAAGGATTTATGATCAGTCTCCCTTCCACCCCTGGTTCCCAGCCTCCCAGATCCTCCCCCAGAGGCAGCCAATGATCCCCACCCTCCAGTCCACCCCTTGTCTCTACCCACCTAAGCCTCCTCCTATCACCCTCTCTGTTTTTGAAACACAGATTGATCCGGTTGTTCCTCATCGTCCTCAGAATATGAGAAAATGCAAACTCCTTTGCCCAGCCTTTGGCCCTTTCCATCAGGCCCCATAGCCATCTCCAGCTTCATCACCCCCAAGCTCCATTTACAACCTCTTTTCCAGCCAGGCCCAACCACTTGCAGTGGCCTAAATCTGTGTTCTCACTTAGTGCAGTATATTTTTTAAAATAATTTTTAATTTACTTTTTTGAGTAGATAACAGGTTTACACATACATACACACACATGCAGACAGACACACACAATATCCTATTCCCCCAAAGATAAACAGTGTTTACTAATTTCTTGTATTTTCTTCCAGATAATTTTTATGCATATTTAATAAAATACACCTATATCTTCTCCTTTTTACCCCAAAGATAACATGCAAGTCACACTTCCTACATATGTTTTTTAAAAATTTAGGAATAATATCCCAGAAACCTTTTTTTCATAGCAATGCGTAAAGAGATTTTTCATTGTTTTTGTATCTCTGTAGTATTCAACTGAGTGAATATACTCTAATCTGGCAAACTTTTTCTGTAAAGGACCAGATAGTAACTATTTTCGGTTTTGTGGGCCATCTAGTCTCTGTGGATACTACTCATAGGGAAAAAGAAGCAGTAGATAATGTGTAAACAAAGGCGTGATCATGTTCCAATAAAGCTATACTTGTGGACACTGATATTGATTCAGGACAGGGCAAATTCCCCCGAGCGGGCCTGCACCAAGAGAGAGTTCTTTGAGCACAAGGAAGAATTCAAATGCACACCAAAGTTAGGGTCAAAAGGAAAGTTTATTAGAGAAGGGGTAACGCTCCATAGATAGAGTGTGGTCTTCTCTCGGAGGCAGAGAGTGAGAGAGCCTGAGACTCAAAGGGATAGACAGACAGAGGGACAGAGTGAAAGAGAAGGAGAGGAACCCTGAGAGTTCGGGGAATTCAGTTTATATATCATTCTTTAGTTTCTACGAATTACAGTTTAAAGACTTTATCCATTTTCCTTTGATATGGGTATACAGTGATAAGAGTACTAGTGAGAAAAGATAAGAATACATAGCATGAAAGACTTGCTGGCAATTCCTAGCCTTTGATCCAAGGTTCCCCATCGTTTTAGCCATAGGGAATGAATAATTTTATAATGTGTAGGGCTGTGACTTAAAAACTTCTCCAGCTTCATCACCCCCAAGCTCCATTTACAACCTCTTTTCCTGTTTTCCCTTCACAGTGTGGGTAAATGGTTTGATTCCAGCAGAAATCTTCCTTCGTTCTGCAGTTTTCCTCATGGTCTGGCTTCTGGCTGCAGGGCTGATCAGCATATTGCAGTCTCTGAATATAGCTTGATTTAACATCTAGTTCTCTTGCCTCCTCCATACATTAATATTAGAATTTTATATAATGTTCATGGGTCACAAAATATAATTTTTCTTTTGATTTTTCCCCCAACCATTTAAAAATGTTAAAAATATTCTTTCCTGCAGGCCTTCCAAAAACAGCCAGAGGGCCAGCTTTGGCCCCTGAGCGGTAATTTGGCAATCCTTATTTAACCAGTTCTCTATTAATGAGCATTTAAATCGTTTCTAATCTTTTGCTGCAATTTATAATCGTGTACATATGTCACTTCATATGCATGCAAATATATCTGCCTGTAGGAGAAGTTCTAAGAAGTGTGATTGCTGGATCAGAAGATAAATGCATTTATTTTGATAAACATTACTAAATTGCCCTTCTAGGGGCTGTACTAGTTGACAGACCCACCAGAATGTATGGTAATAATATCTGTATAATATCTGTCTGTATCCTCACAGACAACACTATATTTTTACGCTTGGATTTTTGCCAATCTGATAGGTTTAAAAACAAGGCATCTCAGCACTTTTGATTTGCATTTTTCTTATCATGAGGGAAGTTGAACATCTTGTCATATATTTAACAGCCATTTGTATTTCTTTTTTTCTGTGAGTTGTCTTTTTATATTCTTTGCTATATGCTTATTGATCTTTTCTTTAGAGACTTATTTATATATCTTTAATTTGAATAGATTAGCCCTTTGTCTGCTGAGTCACGTATAGTCTTTCCAGATTTTTTTTTAAACTTTGCTTAAACAGATTTGCTTGTTTTTCGTTTGTTTCTTTGGAATGCACAAGCTTTAAAGATTAAAAAAATATATTATCAGCTGAATTTATCAATTTGTTATTTTATAGCTTGTGGTTTTTGAGTCATAATTAGAAAGAATTTTCTTACTCTAAGATTATAAAAGAATTTGCCCACATTTTCTCGTACTTGCTTGATTTTATTGTTACAATTAAATGTTTAATCTGTTTAGAGTTTATTCTAGTGTATAATGTGAGATATGTAGACAAACTATCTTTTTGTCTAGCTGGCTTCCTAGGAATCTCAATACCTTTACTAGTCACTGGATTTGGCATGCCACCTTTATCATATACTAAATATACTTATATTCTTTCTAACTGTTCCATTGATTGGTCTATCTGTTCATGTGCTAGCACTATGAAGTTTTTAATTATCGAAGTGCTGTGGTATGCTTTTGTATTTGTTGATCTAGTCCATGATTTCTCAACTTCGACACTATGATGTCTTGGGTCAGACAATTCTTTGTTGTGGAGGTCTGCCCTGTGCATGGTAAAATGCGCAGTAGCATACCTGTCAGTAGCAGATATGCCTGCGCGCGCGCGCACGCACACACACACACACACACACACACCACACACACACACACCACGCAGTTGTGATAAGCAAAAAGAAAGAAAAAGAAAAAAGTTTCAAGATATTGCCAAATGTCCCCCGGGGACAGAATCACTTTGTTGAGGCCCACTGGTCTAGCCATTGATCATTGCTCTTTTTTTCATAGCTTCCTGTTTATTCTTGTTTATTCTTCACTGTGTGTTTTCACGCGTTGTTCTCTTTACCTGGAATGTCCTCCTCCTACTTTCCCATCAAAGTTTAGTTCGGGCACTGTCTCCCGGGAAGCTTTCTTGGACCACCCTGCCTCATTCTGTGCCCCACCCCCAACCCAGGTGTCAACCCCCATCATTCTCTGTGGAAATGAGACATTTGCTTGTCTTGAACCCCTGACCAGGTTGTCAGCTCCAAGAAGATAGGAGTTTTGTACATGACTTTGTCTCCAGCCTCTGGCACTGAGCCTGGAATAGGGTAGGTGCACGATCAGTATTGTTGGATGAATGGATACGTGGATACTCCTTTTACCCAGCTTCCACCAACAGCCACAAGTTTAGTCGATGAAGATGTGTGGAGGATGGGATCTGAGAGAGTCTAGTGTGTATTGAGAGCCCAGTATGTGCAAGGCATGGTAGTGCGTGAGATGTATGTGATCTCCTCTTTGAGTACTCTATGGTCCCCCACTACCAAGACACACTCATCTGTTAGGAATAGGAAAAAGAGGAGATGTGGGGAGAGCCAAAGGACCTCAGTGGTTTCTTGGGAAAGCAAGACAAGTAGTGCTGAAAGCATGAGCCCTAGACTCGAATAGTTCATGTCAAATTCCTACTCTACTCACTTAGCAGGTTCTTAACCTCTTTAAGCCTCAGTTTCTTCATTAGTAAAATAGGATAGTAATAGTACCCACCTCAGAGGCCTCCACTGTAAAGTATTTAAACTGACTGATACATAATAACATTAAAATCTGGTAGGCTGCTATTATTATTTCATCTGCTAACCTTGGACTGCCTGAAATTTTTTTCCAGCCGGGGATTGGTTTAAAAGTCTCTGAGGCTACCCTAGACCCAGGATGGGATGATTTTAGAGGGGGCATGTCCTTGCAAAGAGCTAAGGGAGCCCTGGCAAGAGCCTCCTCCAGGAAGTCACAATGTCCCCCGTTGACTGGTTGTTCACAGTCCTACAGGTTCTCCCAGTTACCTCAGCCCCAAGAGCCTTAGAGAGAGGAGAAAAAATAAAATGATGACCCTGAGGTACAGGTCAAACCCTTTGTGGGAGAATGATGGTGTTTGGGGGCCTGTTTTTTTAAAAGCAAGGAGACCCCAGGACCAGTGAGAACCAGCCACGAGGTAAGAAGTGTCCCTCAAAAACTTTAACATCTAAAGCATTTACCAAAGATCTTAAATGAAGCAAAATTATTCAATTATGTGCATAAGAGAAAATAATAGTAACAAGTAGCATCTATTAAACGCCAGACACTATGTGCTAACTGGTTTACATGCCGTTATATGACCTACTCACACATCTCACTCTCTCAGAGCTGGTTTTCATCTGGTGATGGGATGGGGTGGAATTGCTGTACCCACCTCATTATCAATTCCCTCATTAATCCTAGCCCTGTTTACATCTAATCTAAAAGCTCTCTCCTTTCTGCCATGCCCTGCTCTGTGCAGGTTTAGCTGAGGCTAGAAGCAGACTCAACCCATCAGATGTGAGTGCTGGCTCTAGTCTTGGTTTTAGAGGATTTTATCTCTCGCTGCTCATGACTAGAGGAGGTGGGGCTGTCCAACAGGGCATTAGCAGCTAAGCCTGCACCCTCATACCTGCTGCCTACAGCACTATAAAGAGTGTACCTGCTCCTTGTAAAATCTTCCAAGAGAGTAAAAAGACTTAATCTAAATAAGAACACATGATTCTTTTTTTTTTGTTTTTGTTTTTTTTTTTTGCATTTCCTCTAATGTCTGCTCAGAACCAACAGGTGTGAAGAAGGTGATGTTGATGGATTTGCTGTGGTCCTAGCTACATTTTTAGGGATGTGGCCCAAGCCAGGCAGTGGGTACAAAGCCCTTCTCCTTTCAGAGGGTTTTCCAAGAAGAGAAAATGATGTACCACATTTATGTTGTTTTCACCACAATCTTTGTCCTGGCTGTCTGTCACCCTTTCCCCAGAATCTACAATGTTTTCAAGGATGTGCCCGCCTCCAGCCTTTAGCAGCCTGTAATATTGTGATTTATAATAAATATGCACTTGGTCTTTGTCTTCTCACCTTTGTCTAGTGAAACTTCACTTGGTGAACTCATCGAATTGCATGTAAATGTCACACTTCCTCAAGAAGGCCTACCAGCTCTCATGGCTTCAAGTACCGCCACTCATAGTTTCAACTTTTTATTTGCTTCTGTGATTACTAATTAATATTTTCTCCCTCAGTCCCCAAGAGGGCAAGTGGTATCTTTTTTTTCCCCTATTACTTATCCCCAGAGCTTAGCATAATACCTGAACCATAGTAGGTACTCAATATATATTTATAGAATGAATAGTGAGTTGGGGGTAGTAGAATCTAGTAGATAATGCTAACATTTATGTACCAGTAAAGTTCTAAATATGTTAAAATATTACAATCTTCCCAAAAATATATGGGTGGGTATTATCACAGAAGGAAATTCACTTATGATCCCATAACTGATAAGAGCCAAGATTTAATCCCAAGGAGTCTGGCTCCAGAGCCTGAACCTATAACCACTATGATATTCTGGCATATGTTGTTCTCCCATGTTTTAATAAATCCACAAATTTCATTTGGTGCTAGGTTGTTATTACAGTATACCTTACTTCTTTTTGCAATGAATTGTATTCAACTTGACATGACATTAGACAAAATGTTTTATCTGCCAGATAGCGTTCTAGTAATATGTATCCTGAGTTTTAGCAAAAATAAATTGTACATGTTAATCAAAATTTGGTGGCAAACCTATGAATAGACATCATAGTACCTAAGTTGACAACCACTGGTCTACTGACCAATAACAAATCCTTAGTATACTTAATGATTCCATTCTCTTTTATGGACTGTAAATAACATTTTTTCTCACCATTCTCCTGAGACAAAGGTATCTTCCTGGAGTTGGTGCTATGATTCATCTTTCTACTTGGCAAACCTTTGTTCCTTAGGAGAAGAAAGGCCTCCTTTTATCCCCATTGCCCCCAATACCCCTTCTCTGACATTTGCAGTGATCAGAGTAATGTGGGCCTCACCTCAAGAGGCCAAGGCCAAGCTTGTATTCAAAGATTTTGATTTCATTACAGCTGTGTTCTTGGTTCCTTGGTACTTTGCAAAATCACTCTTACCCCCTTGCAGGAAAATGCCAAGGACATTAATCCAGGGCTTTCTTGGGTGATCTGCATTTTTTCTTTCCTAGTTGGAATTAGAACATCCCTAGAAACAGTTATAGGGCCTGTATTCCAGAGATTAGTTTGACTTCTTTGCTAAGGTCAGTCCTCATAGGCATCAGGGAGCTGGCAGTGCAGTAGGGGTTGGGGAGTGGGTGGGTCAAGGACTCGAGATGACTTAGCTAGATCCTGCTTGAGCTCAGGCTGCTGCCTTTCACTCCTACCTCTAAAACCTTAAGCTTACTGGACATGTCGAATCTTTTCTGTTTGCCTCACTCCAGACCCCTGCCCAAGATTCATTCTCCACCCTTTTTTTCACTACTCTGCTTCCAGGTGGGTCTGACCATTGAGATTCACTGTAGAGTCTTCAGGGAATCAGAGGATAGGAGGAAAGAGGGGTTGAGATATTTATTCTCCCCCCTCCTCCTGATTAATGGAGATTCTGGCAGTGGCTAGGGTCCTCTGTGGCTATAGTTCCCATGGGATTGCCCTTCTTCTGCAGCTTTCATTGGGCTCCAGTAAAAACCATCTCCTCCCCTCACCTCCTTTACACTTAGAGGTGATAATGGCTTCCCACTGTTGCTAGTCCCTGGGTGCCTCACCGGATTTAATGATCCTTTTAACTATGCCCACCTTTGTAAACAAACCCTTCATTAAAGTCTCTTCAGCTAAACCTTTTGGAATATGCTTCTTCCTGTCCGGACTCTGACTGATATACCCTGGAACTCTTAGGGGCATCTTTGTGGCTTTCTTAATACGTTTATGGCTCGTGAGAGTTCCATAGGACTGCAGTCACCTGGATACCTCTCCTGTATCCAGCAGCTCTCGCCATCTCCTTGAATGTGGAGAAGGCCTACATCACTCTGAGTATATAACTTCTGTGCCTATGTCAGACCCTGATCCCAGGGCTCTCCAAGAGGAGGGAACTGAGGTAAAGGGAAAATTCTGAGATGTTATACCCATCTGAACCCATAATGTCTTTTTCAGACCAAACCTTTTTCTACTCAAGCCTTCTCACTCCTTCGTCCTTCCTCCACTTCTAGCTCCCCAGGTCCAGGGTTGAATAAGGCAGGAAGGCAAGGGAGCTGTCAGCTCTGTGTGCTCAGGCACACCAGATACTGTTGGGAGATGCCCTGACTAAGACATTTCATGATTTGTAAGCATTATAACTCAGAGGATATCCATTTGCCCTAGCTTATTTGTGGTTTGGGCATTATCCCAAAATCTTCATGTCTCAGCCAAACATAAGTTCCTTGAGGGCACAACCCGTCTCGTGTCTCTGTTGTAATTCATAGAGAGGACGTGGTGGCTGTAGATAGCTTTTGCCTGCTGAGCTCACTTTCCCAACCCCTAACCATTTTCCTGTCATTTCTAGTCTCTGGTTACTTTACCTTTTTGTTCTTTTAACCTTTCCAACACTTTTGTAACTAGTTTCCTGTATGAAGCACTGTTTGAAACATCTGTCGTGATTCCTATTTGCCTGTCTGGAACCCTGATACAGAACCATATTGTATACTACCTAATTTACCAGGAATTTCAGATGTTAATGAAGTTTCTTCTCAACAGGATGATGAACTTCTATTGGGAGGGTCTATGTGCCTCTCACAGACATAGTATAGTGCTAAGCAGATAATGTGGATTTGTGCATTTATGTAATGATTGTTTCAGTCATACATGAGACAGCCCTAACTTAGAGGCATCTACAAGCTTGATGGTACATGAACACAGAAACACTCTGAAAGCAATATTAAAAACATATTCAATTAGCATGACTGAGACTACTCATTCCAACAGGGGAGCATATGGAATGACATGAGTGTCCTTTGGTGATATTCAACCAAGCGGGCTTTCTGGAACAAACTTTATGGCTATCAAGAAAGCCATAAAGATGCCCCTAGGAGTTCCAGGGTATCAGCTATCTTAGGCTGGTATGTATATAAGAGACATTTCCTTAATAATTCCTCTGATTCTGAGAATGATAAGACAAACTTATAAGGAAAACAAAGGTGAGGCTAAAATGTGTTTGACTCCATGTCAGCTAAATGCATTCATTCATTCAACACATCTTTATGGAGGACCTACAGTGTGCAGACACATTAATCATACAGTTCTACCATCTGTTGTCATGTCAGCATTTTACTCAAATGATGTTCCTTTTTGAGTTTTGTAGTGTATGCAGCTGGGCAATGACTCACACTGAAAATCTACATTTGCTCACATTTAAAATTTTCAAATGCCTGAGAAGTACAAATTGTCTATCACTTACAATTCCTTGGCTAGGCTTTCAAGGAAGCAAACCCAGTTGGAGGCCAACCTCCTTGAAGCATCTTGCTTCTTGCTATTTTCTGATTTCGGAGCACTTAGATTGTCTGGACTCCAGCTCTTTCAGGTGGCCTCTAAGGAATTGGACCTTGACAGCTGCCACTATGGTTTTAGGTGTGATCATGCGAGAATCCACGTGGCTCGGGTCTTGCAGGGGTCCTCATTAGACCCAGAAAAATGCTTCCCTAACACTACAGAAGGCTGATTGCTTCCAGGCTACCCTGGAGGCCATGGATAACAACAAAGATGTTACTTGGTCTTTGATCTTCATAGGTTAAAGGTATTTACTTATATGAGAGTGAAAAATTAAAAGTAACCTAAATGCCTGCCAGTAGGAATAAGTAAGTTGGAGTAAATATGTTATTATGGAATACTACATTGCCATTAAAAATAATTTGATGAATCTATGTATACTGGCCTGGAAAGATGTCTAAAACAGAGTTTAATAAGAAAAAAAAATTTCAAAGTAGCAAATATAGTTTAATTCTGTGATATAAAAATATTTTTAAAAGATGTATTTTTTGAAGGACGTATTAATGTGTATGTGTAGATATTATACATGTAAATTAATTGAATAGAGATGAAAAAGATCTCTAACAAGATTCGTTACTTCCAGAGACAGACAGAAGAGTAAAAGAGGTGACGAAGGAGAATGTTTTCGAATTCTTAGAGGTAGTATGCTTCTGAATATTTGGATCTTTATAGTAAGAATATATTCACATATCCGATAATTAACTCATCCCCAGAAGAAGAGAGACAAAGAAAGAAAGATTATTAATGCCAAGGGAGGGAGGAAGATGAAGAGGAGCAGTCAATGAAAGGGCTCTTTCATTTTTTACTCTGTATCCTTCTGTATTATTTGAATTTGTGCAACAGGAACACGTGCATGTATTTCTTGTGTGGCTATTTTAATCATGCAAATATTCATTTATGCACTCAACAGCTAATATTTTTTGACTGTTTGCTAGATGCTGAACGCTGTACTCCGCACTTGATCTGCTATAATCCTCACAATATTCTGTGAGTTGCGTAGTATCGTCCCACCTTACAGAAGAGGAAACTGGGACCCAAAGACTGCTTAGGTAATCTGCCAAGTTACCCGTGTAGCTAGCAAATAACAGGGCTGAGATCCAACCAGGTCTGCCTGATTGCAAAGGCCACGGTCTCACCCGCCACACTCCACATGTGGGGTGTGATAGTAGGTAACCAGCAGGAATGAGGCTTCCCTGCCTTCATATTAGTGATAGAAAGGCTAAAGAAATTAACAGACTGTGGAAAATGAGCAGAAACATTTGATGGAAATAAATGCTCAGAGAAATAACCCTAGTAAAGTTGAATGACACCAAAAAGACAGAGATGGTTTGGGCGCCTGAAAACCTATAAACCTTTTCACACTTGGTTCTGCACACCCGGAAGCCTCATGTCACACTGCAGCTCTGTCTAGATGATTCTAATAATAGCCAAATGGAATCCTGTGGTTGGAGGAGACAGCGAGAGGTCACTGAGTCTGTCCCCTGCCTGCAGAAAGGCATAAATGTTCGCTTTATGGGAAAACCAAGACAAGTAGTAACATAAATCACAAGATCAAAGTCATTCCTTTTCTCCACCCCTTAAGTCAGCAAGGAGTTGGAACCGTGTGCTGGAGTCCAGGGCACCAACAGTCTCATGAGTCAGCATGTGGAAAATTATATTCATACTGAAGCTCTTTATAAAGGAAACAACTGCCCGCCCCGCTTTTCCAGCTGTAAACCATCTGGTGGCAGGAATATGTCAGCTGGGTAAATGAAAAAGAGTCACTATAATGCCCCTTCTCCCATGGTGGCATCTGGAGGAGGAACAGGGACTTTCAGAAGCGGCTTGGAAGGAGTTGGGTGTTAGTCGTTGTTGTATTGTTGGTGTCAGTCTTTCTTCTCCATACTTCATCAAGATGTGGCTCCATTCGCACACCAAGTGCATTATGAATGATTAAGGGCCTTGCAAGGGATTAAGAGAATTACATTTGTATATTCCATCTAGCCAAAGGCTGAGGACAACTGCTGGCAATTCTCTGACTGGCTTTATACATGAAAAATAAGAACTACTGAAACTGGTTCGGGCTTACGGCTGTGAATAATGAGGACTTAATGTAGAAAACAAGTTCTCTGAGGGAAAGTGGCTCCTCAATCATGGGCACTGAGAGGACTCTTGATGGTTAGGTAGGATGTGAATGAAGATACAAGTCTGACAACAGTGATCCCGGAAGCAATCCATAAGGCAAAGGTTAGCTTTGGCCCCCTGTGATTAACTGGGCCAGGACTAGGGTGTGGTACTCCCAGCACAAAATTTAAAGGAATGCCAAAAAACTCAGCAATCAAGAAAAATATTTTAATGCCGTATTTTAAAAAATAAATGCAAAAAGAAATCCATGATGAACAAAATATCAAAATTTTAAATAAAGGCCGGTGCTGGGCCAAGCCATATTGGAGCTAGAAGCAAAAGGAAAAATGTGCACTCTTGGCTTTAGTGGAAGCAAACTTATCAACCATATTTTAAAAATCTACTCCTTTGCCTGTCTCATTTTTAATTGAGAGAATTGCCATGTCTGACAATTTCCCTTGACTAAATGACAACCTTAAATAATTTTTAATTAATCTCGGCAGAACTAAAATGACAGTAAATTCTATTTGGCTATAAATAAAATATCTAAACTTAAAATAACAGAGTTTTAATACACCTACTTTTCAATCTTTCAATATTTTTTCCACTACTTTAATATTCTGGGAAAAATAAATCATTAAAAGAATATATATGGGGGTGCATAGCTTTCCTTCTGCCTCAGACTCCAATATGGCCCCCCATGGCTCTGGTGGTAGATAAACCATATTAGATGGTCTCCAGTTGGAAATGAGGTGTGTCTGTGTCAAACGCGGTGTGGGTTCTTGCTGATTACTCCTCCCCTCAGTCTCCAAAAGACCCTCTTTCTCTCTGTGGTCACCCTTTAGGATTGGGGATGCTAGGAATCATCTCCTCCCATTTCACACCATTCTCAGAGGCCGTGAGATGACTGTGAACTGGGGAAGACATTATCTCACTCTCATTGATTGACATACAGAAGTCCCTGGCCTTTGAGAAAGGGTCGCCTTGAGTCAAAGGCCAAGGGTACACTGCACATCTCTCATACTGACCTATGGCTGCGAATTCTGTGCACCAAGAGACTTTAAGAAACACTGGAAGCTTTTGGCTTGAAGAGGCTGAGATAATGAGGTTTTGTCTTATTGTTATTATTTTTAATGTATATAATATACTCACATGGCTCAAAATTCAAAAAGATATAAAAAGGTGAACATTGAGAAACCTTTCTCCCACCCTTGTTTACACTCTCCCCTTCCCCACATACAAATAAGCAATGACTTTTAGTAGTTTCTTGGCAATTGGAGCTTCCTTAAAAATAGTATTAAAATAGGTTTTATGAGTTAGACTGAGACCTACCCAACTCTATCTGGCTGGTGTAGAGTGCCGAGCCGAGTTGTCATGTTTTGTGTGTGGTTGACAATGGCAACTTTGAGCCACTATCATGTTTGGGTGCCGCCAGAGCCCACAGGCAGAGGCATCTGGGCCTCTCCTGCAGATTGGCGTAGTGTCTAGTGTCAGTGCTACTAGATACCCCAGAGCTAAGCCAACAGGGAATAGGTCTGAGGCTGTCAGCATGGTTGGGGTTTTCTTCCTGTGATATCTTTGGTCTAATAATAATCCTCAAAGGAAAGGGTAGCAGTGTTTCCTAGAAACACATGACAGAGTTGATGATCTGTCCCCATGAACCACAGGCAAACTTCTGCATACTCAGGATTACATGCATCCTCACAATCGAAATGACATTCCTAACCACAAACACAACTCTTTGTTTTTGTGGTCACCATGTACCCTCAAGATATCATTGTTCCAAAGGTAGCAGATCATTACTGGCAGAATGGTAGGGAGAAACCCCCTTACGAGTAAGGGTCCCACCAGGCTCTGAGCTGGAATGTAAGCAGAAGCTGGGCCGGGAGAGATCTCAATACAAACTGGAGAAAAATGCTGACTGAACCACTAAGCCACATTAGCTTTATAACGTGTCAAAGGCGTCTTCTCCTCATGGCTCTCTTGGCCACATCCCTACTCACCGCTCTTCTCTATAAAGCTGTTTCCCATTGAGTCACCCTCCAGGGCTTGCTGGCAAACTCTCAACTCCTGGCTTTCAGCCCAGGGGCCCCTCCTAGACTTCTTACTCGTTCCCATCCTTCACAGAGCCCAGGAAACTGCTGAAAACTCAAGTGGCATGTGAACTCCCAGGTGCCATAGCAGGTCCTGAGCAAAATGGGTGAGGAAAGTAGACTGGACCTCATTGTTCTCTCTGGGCCCTCTGTCTAATTTGAATTTAAGAAGACATGGAGACTACAGGGTAAAGAAAAGCCAAACAGAAATTATGGTTCTGCCCTAGGGCAGCACATCATTGATTATCTAGCCTAGAGCAAACATGATTTTTTGTTTAGTTCAACTAGTGTTAATTAACGCATTCGGAAAAGTGAAGATAGTTGTGAGGGCAAAGTAAGAAGGCTCTGTTGGGAAGGATGGGCAAAAGGCCAGTGTTTAGAGAACAGGAAATGTCTCAGAGAGCTCTGGAAAGATAGCCTGTGAAATTATGACAAGGATCAAATGCTTAGATGCTGAAGGAAATCCACATGAAGGTATTTGGGAAGCGGCAGGTTAGGCTCTGAAAGGAGGTCACCAGATGAAGCAGGAGCAGAATCCCAGGCACTTTCCCCACTGTCCTCAAACTCATGGAAGCCTCTCTCTTCCTGCCCTTGGGCTTTGCATATTTGCACCTACTTCACTATGGGCGCTAAAGAATCAACTAAAATGATATATTTCTCTGCATATTTTTCTCTCTCCTGGGATATCTCTTCCTCAGTTTTGGAGAAGAAATATAAGGTTTTAAAAATTCAAATAACTTTTTTCTCTGGAAGGCTACTTCACCACTAGTAGACCATTCCCAGAGATGTAATACAATAATTCTCTTGTGCTATGTCTAAGGAATACTTTACATAACACATTTTCACAAATAATTGTCACATGCATTCTCAAGGGTTTCTGGCTGTCCTTCTGTCAGTGAGTGGAGTAAAGACTAAGTCATTATTTCATAAGTAATATTATTTCATAAATAACTAGACAATAACAGATTTGAGGGGTGTTGCTTTGGCTTTCTTGACTGTTTTCAACACTCGCTGTCCTTTTCCAAAACTCTGTGATTTTGAGGCCACACTGATGGAATGTTCCTTTGTACTCTTGCTGCTGTCTAGAAATATTTGTTTTCATCTTGTGGATTAAAGAGAGCTCAGATTTCTATATTCTAATAAGTGTGACCTAGATAGTGGTAAACAGCCCACACTTCACTCATACTGTCTCTGATTTAATACAGTACATCTGAATATGCCTTTTGAAATTCTGATGAGCTCAGGGCAGGGGAGTTTGAATCGTTTACATTCCACTGCTAGAAATCTTGCTGTTAAAGGAGACTTCTTCCAGGCCCACCCCATAAACACAAACCACCTTGGGTGGGGGGAGAACCAAGAAATATTTTTTTTCATGGCTAAGTCTAATGAACATTAACTTCCTTCCCTCTCACGTAAACTATTAGAGATCTCTTGTCTTACCAAATGCCAGTTCCTCCCTCCTGTGGGACAATAACAGAACTTAACTCCTTGGGGTACTCCTTCTGTCTCCTTTATGCTGCCTCAATACCTCCCCTTCTCACCTGAGTCATTCCCATCTGCATAAAAAACAAACATGAAAAATTCCCTTCTCTCACATCCCCAGCTATAACCCCACTTCTCCATTCTCCGTCCTCCCCAAACTTCTAAAATGACTTCTCTGCCCATTGCTGAGGCCGAGGCCTTTGTCTTCACGGTGCCACTGATACGGCCTTTGTGAAGGACCCAAATGTCTGCCCTGTTGCCAAGTACTATGGTCATGCTTTTGTCCTAATCCTTTTCCACATGACTACTTCCTCCTCCTGGACCCTAGCTTGGCTTCAGGGTCAGCCCCTCTCCTGATTTTCTTGCTCCTTGCCCACGTCTGCTTAGTCTGCTCCATGCAACTTTAAATGTTGGGCAGCTGGAGGGTTTGGTCTCAGACTCTGCCATCCTCCATCTACACCCTCTCCCTGGGTCATCTCATCAGTGCCCAGGGATTGAAATGCCCTCTTCATGCTGTTGGCTCCCAGATCTCTCTAGCCCAAGACTCTATTTAGCTCACAGAACTACTTGAGTATTGTGGCTTCTTCCCATTCGCTGTCTCATGGATGTCCCAAGTCCGACCAGTCCAAAACGAGGGATAATATGCATTTCTGAGCATTTGAGAATTAAAGGAATTTGTTCTTGTCTTCATCCTGGATGATGATGCCTGCTAATAAAATTCACGTATGAAGTGTGGCTTGGCTGTGTGTGTGTGTGTGTGTGGCAGCTAGAGTTCTATTCCCACTTACCATGTGTACAGGGTCTCAGTAGGCAGCTGTGTGTCATTTTCCCCAGGCTTATTTCTGTTGGACTATTTGCTTTTTCCTACTGGTTATACGATAGTTCAAATCATGACCCCAACACCAACGAAAGTCCATATCCCATACATTTCCTGGAACGTTGGGAAATGTTCTATAAACTATGATGATTGCCTTGCTGGGACCAGGGGGCCAAGACATAGCTTTTCACGTGGGGATGGAGAGATGATTTCCCCTGAAGGAAAGAGATGTTCTCAGTGCCTCTTAATCCCAGAAGAGTTAGTTCTGGGCCTTAGATGTAAGTAAGGGAAACCATAATCCCACTCTGTGTTCAACGCTTCGAGACTCTGAAGATGGTAATAGTGGGCAGGTCCCTGAGTTACATAAACATAAAACAGCATTTGAAAGCCTTTTTGTTTAAGTCAACTTATTCATTAGTCCCTCTCCCATCCTGGCTGTCTGCTAAGTGATGCTCTGGCCAGTGGTTCTCCATTTTGCTGCACATTGGAATTACTGGGGGAGCTTTAAAAAATACTGGTGGCTGAGATTTTCCCCAGAGATTCTGATTCGCTGGGCTAGGTAAGTCAGTGGCCTGGTTGCTGATAGCTTTCAAAGCTTTCCAGGTGATTCTGATGCAGAGCCGAGATTGAGAGCTCTACCCTGGGCCATGCTATCACCAGCTTCCCAATCATTTCCAGCAGTAGGATTTCAGCTCCAGAGAGCCCCAGGCTTGCATCTATCATACAACATCTTCCCTTCTTGTGTAGATCTTTCTTTCTCCAGTAGCCTTAGTTCTTTAAGGACTGCGCCTATGTCATTGCATCTGTTTCTCTATGTCCAGCACACAATGGAGATCAAGAAATGTTAGCTCAATGAATGTCCCAAGCAAGGTGAAGTAGACTTGGCACCAATCCCCATGCCCTGGTATTCACCTTTGGGGACTCTGCACCATCAGCTGCACATTGGGTGTGCACTTTGCATCACAATGCATTCCCAGCTCCCGTCTGGTCTCCCAGGTTCTTGTGTAGAAAACCCTGAGTGGGATTATTCTCCTCCACGCTCTCATTGTTCAGCTGTTGCCTCCTCCATCAGGGCGGGGAAACTCACCACAATAATTTAGTTCCCTATTTGCTATAGCTGGGGACTGTCACTCCAAAATGTTCCCACCAGCCATTCCAAGCCTGCTCTCCCACTGGCCCAGGAACATGGTACCCGGAATGCTGGAAGGTCTGGAACCTAATAGGCGGTTCCGAGAAAGCTCCTGCAGGCCTTGGAAGCAAGTGTTCCATGAAGGATGGTTTCTCTTTGGGATGTGTCACTGGTTTGACATTGTCACCTGTCATCCTCTCAGTCTCAGGATGACATCACTGAGCTCAGGACTCTGGGTGTGGTGGCTGGTGGTGCCAGCATTGTTTATACTTTGCCTTTGTGCAGCTCTAGTCCTTGGGACTGAATCCTTCAGAATGCGGTGTCTCATCCCAGGGTTGATAAGAAGGGTCTTGGGGAGGAGGATGCACGACTCTCTCTGTGTAGTATTGCATCAGTATTCTTTAAGTACATTTCTCTAAAGAGAGAGGTCCTTAATTTTCTTCAGATTCTTAAAGTTGTCTGTGAAACTGTGAAAGTTTGGTCCATTGACCTCCTCCTGTCCTCCCCCTATATCATCCCTTTCTCCAGAGCAGGTTTGGTTTATTTTGGACAAGGTGCATGCCCCACCCGTCCCTCCCTGGGCAGTGGCTGTGGATGAAGTGAAGCGTTGTTTTCCCACCCAGGAGAGGCAGCAGCCAGTGGAGCCAGGGCCCCCAGTGCATGCTCTGCCCTTTTCTCCTTGGCAGTGGAAAAAGTGACAAGCAAGCATTGAATCTGGGAAGCCTGTCCAGGGACTGCTAGGGCTCTAAGACTCAGAGGGAAGCAGGAGTGACCACACCCAGGACTGAGTAACGTCCCAAGTCACATGGGCTGGCCTGGAAATGCTGTCAAACCCACTCGCTCTCTGCTTTCTTACAAGCCGGGTACCCGTCTCACAGCTGTCCGGGAGAGAGCATAACTGTGGAGGCCTCCCTCACCGCCGTTCCCAGTGGGTAATTTCCAAGCCTTCTTTTCCATTGCCTTCTCCCATATAGCCTTTACTTCTTCCCAGAGAGCTGTCAGTGGGTCTCCTTCATCAGGTTCCTGATACTGGGGTGGTAAAAAGTGAGATGGCACCAAGGGGTGCTTTTCTTGACAGACACTCTGCCCTGAATTCGGGGAAGCAGCTCCAGTGTGAGCAGCCTGGAAATCCAGGGCATTGCTGTAAAACTGATGGTGGAGGCCCATACCCATTGTCTTCTAAGCTTTCTAAGTGTAAACCTCACACATATGTGAGCACCTACTCAGTATACAAGGTACCATAGCTGGTGAATGCCCTCAAGTAGACTGCAGTATAGTATGGAAACTGGGTCTGCACGTAGGAATAACAACAATCGTTTTAGAAGAATAGCTGGCATTTTTTGAGCATGAACCAAATCCAATACATGGCCAAGCAGTTCACATGGATCACCCGTGTTAATCCTCACAGTACACCTGAAGTGGTTACTACACCTGAAATGGTTATGAGATTTTACAGAGGAGAGGGAAGCTCGGAGAAGTTCAGTAATTTGCCTTTGGTCACACAGTAGGTAAGTGGTTAAGCTGAAGATCAAGTCCATCTCCAAAGCCTGCGCTCATAACCACTACCGTAAGCTACCCCTACAAGGATGCCAGGTGTCAGAGCAGCCCCAGCAGTGGAACGAATGGTAGATGATACGGGAATTCAGAAGAATGAAAAGAACAAGTGATAAGAAGAATGGGAAGGAATGCCGTGGGGAGGAGAAATATAATTTTGGAAATGAAAGCCTTGAACTCTGCCATGAATATCTATTAGTTCCCTTAAAAGGTTGATATTGAGAAGACTTATGGGGGATACCTGTAGTGATCTCAAAAACTGTCCCCAATATCTTCACTCTGCCTCCAGTGTGGGAGCCTCAAGTCTTCTGCTCCAGCTCCAGCCCATTTGGGTTGATTTCCAGAGGGTGCTGGCTACTCCTTTGCCTCCGGGTTCGCTGATGATGCTCCACCCAGAACTCTCCTCCTGGCCATGTTTGAACAACCCGTACCCGTGACTTCCTCAGAACCTTGTTCTTGGGCTAATGGAGCCAATTTCTCCTTCAGGAGCAGGACATACCTGGGAATGTATAACCCCTCCAAGGTCACCTGTAGCCAGGACTGACGTAGGATGAAATCTCAGCAACCTTCCCTCAAGATGGTACAAGGCGTGATTTCTATTCTAGAGCTCCTCAGGGGTAAGTCTGGTGCCAGACTCCACCTGAGGTCACAGCCACACTTGGCTCCTTCTACTATACCTGCCCTGTCCACTTCCCCACTCACCTTGCAATTTCTCGGAGCAATGCCTTCCTAATCACATGTGTACAAACCTCATCTCAGGTTCTGCTCTCAGGAACCAGGCTTCAGGCAGTGTGGCTATGAAGTTCTGGGGAGAGTTGATTTGAGCTGATAGGACATTTGTGGGTCAAAGAAGCCCTCAAGGAAGAGGGAGAGCTTCTAGAGGGCAGGGCAGAAACATGGGCCATCATTCGCCTCCCACAGGATTGCCTGCCGCGCACAGTAGCTCCTGGGTTGGCAGTGAGCCTTACTCTCAGAGATGGGACTCTGGCCTCTGCCCTGCTCATTCTAACATCACAAGCCTATGAGGGGGCTAGAGTTACCGAGAACAGAGGATGGGAAGTGAGGTGGCTCCCAGAGGATAAGGTAAAAAGGGTGAGGGAGAACATTCCTGTGAGGAGAAACAAGATGAGCAATGAGGAGGAGGTCCTGTTGGGACCTCCTTCTTTCAACGGAGCCAGACCTGGAGCCACAGCTGCGCCCCCCTCACTGAAGATCAGATGCACTTGTCCACCTGCAGAGCTCTCACCCTGTGGCTGGGACAGTCACCGAATATGGGCCCTTTCTTTTTTCCAATAACTCCTACTCCTACAAACCACAGCACACTAAAGTGAGAGGAGGTGGTGATTCCCATGGATGACTTCACCTGAGGAGCTGTGTTTCCTGAGTTTCAGGTAAGGATGCTCTAATAAGAAGATCCATGGTACACAGGACTCCCTCTATGGAAGTTCCACATCACAGCCTACATGTGTGCGTGATGCGCACAAACACACACACACACTCTCTCCTTCTATGTTCTCTCAACCATACGTTGACCTCAGCCAAGCCCTGCTGGGTCAAGCCAGGTTTTGAGGCCTATTGTAAAGCCAGGCTTTGGGCTCTTGAGTTTCCCCTACTTGACTAAGCAGTAGCTGGCAGGCTGACACAGATAACCCCCAGCTCAGGTCACAGGGAAGGTGGTAGAGGTGGGAGTAACAAAGTGAAGCACCCCAGGGCCCTGAGACCTGCCTGACAGCAATGGGCCACTCCCCTGCTTGAGTCACCTCAACTCTCTCCCTCCACACCTGCTCAGAGAGTGTGACCCGCTGCATGGGGAATGCAGGTACCTCCCCACACAGCTTGTCACAGGAGAATAGATGTTCCACTTCTAGCAAAAAGTTGTCTCTCCCTTGGCCTCAAAGGGATGCTATCTCCTGCTTTCTTCCTCATTCCTGAAGTTATGGCAATTCTCTCTCCCTGGGTAATGCCAGGTGTGGTCTTCACTGGAGTTCATTCTCCACTCTGGGGTGTTTATCCATAATGAACCAGGAATGTGCTTCCTCCTCTCAGTATGGGAAGGTCCCGAGGTAGGGCACAATTCCTCCTCCCTCTGTCAGAACTTCCACTGATACTTCTCAAGCTGAGGAAATCTTCAGCAGGAAAGATAGAGTTCCCAGGGGTATACTTCCCTCCACTGAGGAAAAGCAGCAAATTCATATTCTCTTAATGATAATTCAGTCAACACATAGAGCCACCATGGACAGTTGTATAGGTTGTATACTGCACAAATACACCCTGCCGAGGGGATGAGTGGAGGCTAAAACTCAGCCGGAGCTCTATTTGCTAAGCTGTGTATTCTGGTGTGGGACAGAGTACATCCCTCTTTCCTTTGCACTAAAACACCAGTCACTCACTGGGCTGTGTACCCAGAAGGGGCACATTTTCCTAATTCATAAAAAGCTTCCTATAACCTAACCTCTGACCTGGCAACCTTGTTCCTCTCACCCTTCTGCTTAGAAATGTTCTAGTCTTTGCAATCTCAAAAGGCAACCTCTTTTTCTTCTCCTCTTCTGTCTGAGGATGGTCTAAGAGTATCGAAGACCAGCTGCCTATCATTGCCATTGAGAAAATAATGCCTATGTACCTTCTCAACTTCTCCATCCTCAGTGAACAACAGCCCGTCAGTCTGGACAAAACTGTCAATGCTCGTTTGCCCATCTGCTCGCCCTGGCCTTCCTCCTCTCCCCTCTAGTGTCCAGCAAGATCATTTCTTATGACGCTTTCTCCTGAGGAGGGCAAAAAAGATTCCCTTGCAGGTGGAGCTGGTAACCAGGCCTGGCTCTGATTCCCCCTTGCTCTTCTATGTAACATTTATTTCCCTTTGTTGGGTTTCCCTCTGCTAGGCTGTGAGCTGGAACTAAGCACCCCAGCTGGGAGCAGCACCTGACACAGAGAGGCGCTTAAGTAAAGATTGTGGAAAGCACCTGCTGGGGTAAACGGCCCTCACCAACTTTAGTTTGCAGTAGTAGAGGCACACATATATCTCAGATGCTCTCTATTTCTTTCCCCCTGGTTTTCTCTTTCCTCCTCAGCTATTTGCAGGAGAAAGAAATGAAGAGTTTGTCTTTGTGTTTTTGGACCTCCTCAAGTTTAACTCTGAAGCCCCCAACAGAGTAGACCTTCTTTTGTCCCCTCTAAGAAGGAGTGGGGGATTGAACCGGGCTTTGGAACTGGTCTGATCCTACGAATTGGGTGCAAACTGCAACCCTAGGCTTCACCAGTGGCACAGGAGGGCCAGGGCCTGCTCATCCACAGTGTGACTGAAAGCACATGTGCCCTGAGTCGGGGCTCTGCCAAGCTCACAGCCAGGACTGGGCTTGTTTCTGTGTCATGTTGAGGGGTCTGAGCACAGAGATTAGAGAGAAGGGAGGCAAGGTCAGAACGATTAGGTCTTGGTTTGTAGATACTATTCTCCTCTAAGAGGAATCAGAGTTCCTTGAAAAAATAGCCAATTCTAGGGCTAGAGCAGAGAAAGCACATGAGCCTGGAAATCTTGGGTCAGAGAGCAAAAAAGTACTCAAACAGTGACTGGAACATGACAAAAGACTCAGAAGCCAGCTTGAGAGAGCTTCCACCGGACGTATCTGAACCAATTTACAATGATGGTAATGAATTATAATCCATTTAATAAGATAGGAATCTTTGAGTCCGTACTGATATAAATAAATAGATAAAGAAATTGAATGTTTGATGAAAAACAGCTATTTCCACAATCTGAAAGTACTTCCCTATAAAATACTTATTAATTACAAAAGAGAAAATAATAATTCATAGTGTAGAAACTGGCTGACACCACCTTAATCAAGTGATTAAAGTTAATCAGTAATAGGACAAATTGAAACTGGGGTGCCACCTGATAAAATGCAATGCCAAGAGCACAGAATCGTTGCTAGGACATGACTACAAAAGAGGCATAACATGAATTTATTTGTATCGAAACATGAGATAAACCCAAATTCTGCAAAATAACTGGCCTATAGTGTTCAAAAGTGGCAAGGTCATGAAAATCGAATAAAGTTGGAAGAATGGTCCTAGAATGGAGACTAAAGAGACCTGACCACTCAGTGCAATGCATGATCCTTTTGCTGTGAGGAACATATTTGGCACAATCAGCAAAACTTGAATATTGTGTAAGAATTAGATGGTAGTAATATACCAATCTTCATTTTCTGGTTTCACTGGTTGTTTCTGGTTATGTAAAAGAGTATCTTTGTTTTTAGGATACACACAAAAAAGTATTCAGGGATGACAAGACATCATGTTGTAAATGTACTCTCAGTTGTTTCAAGATAAAACAAAACTATTCTTGCAAATATTCTGTTAATTTGAGATTGTTTCAAAAGTTAAACAATTTTTCTTAATGAATTAAATGAAGCCACGCACCCACAATAAAATTTAGGATGGAGAGACCTATTTTTGCAAAAGTTCAAGTATTTAGGAATTCCTATTTGGATACAAACTCAATACCTA
The DNA here is from genome assembly GCF_902729225.1 of Pteropus medius. Classification (NCBI taxonomy): domain Eukaryota; kingdom Metazoa; phylum Chordata; class Mammalia; order Chiroptera; family Pteropodidae; genus Pteropus; species Pteropus medius. The sequence goes on along the minus strand of NW_024349800.1, from coordinate 22,946,716 downwards.
TAAAAATGGCAACAAAAATATATAGCTTAAAATGTTATTAGGATTAAAAATAATTCCACTAGACCGTGAGGGCAGAGACTTACCTATTTTATTTACCACTATATTCTCAGCACAGTGTCTGGTATTGATAAATATTTGTTAAGTAAATGAATAATACGTGACATATAATAATCCCTTAATAAATGGAAATTTTAACTGTTATTATTACTTGTAAAAATAAAATGCAAGTCAACCATATGAGGCTGCCAAAATATTGGTCTTAGGGTGGTACAAGGAGAATAATGGCTCAAACACATACTATTATGGTCGTGACCAATCTGGAACATCATGTTCAGTTCTGAATGCAACATTTTAAGGTGTATCAGCTATAATTGCTTTCAGCTGTAAATAACATAAAACTTGATTTACAATGCCTTAAACAAATGAGGGTTCGATTTTCTCATGAAACTGAAAGTCTGGAAGTGGGCAGTTGGTGGCACTAATTCTGCAATTCAACAGTTTCATTGCTGGAATCCCTAAGATATTTTTTACCTCTCCCTCATTATCATAACATGCTACCCCAGCTCCAGGCATCAAGGGAGCAAAAGATAAAGGAACTGTGCCAGTAGTATCTATCACTTCAATAGACTGGAAAAGCTTTCCCATAAGCCTTCCGTTAGGTCTCTGCTGTGTGTCATTGGCTAGAACTGGGTCACATGAATGCCCTTGGTTACAGGGAAGATTGAGTAGGGGAGTGTTTAGTTTTTCCATTCTTTACATTGGAGGTGGTCAAGGAGAAAAGATTGCAAACCAATGAATAGTGTCTGCCATAGAGAGACACTGACAAGCCAAAATATGTTCAAAGGTACATAATTAGGATGCTAAGGGATGTGAATATCATGTTGTATTAAGAATGATGCAAGAAACTGAAGATGTTTGGAATGAAGGAGAAACAAATTAAGAGGATGTAGTTTAATAGTCACCTTATAGAATCATCCTATGAAAGGGAGAATTTACTTACTCAGTACTGCCATAGGGGGCAAGAGTACGACAACAGGTTGGAGACATAAAGTGGTGGCCCATGCCTTAGGCCGACCCTGCCTGTGACTAGAGCTCGCCCTACAAGGAAGGGGCTGTTTCCCGAGGGAGCGAGGGCCCCTTTCTGGGAGTGGCCAGCAGTGGTTAGACCATCACTATCAGGGACATCATCCACCACATGGGAGGTTGGAGTGAAGAACCTCTAGGGCTCCTTGCATTGCAAAGATTTGGCTGACTTCCCTGTCACCCCTTTAGAAGCTAGGAAAGAAGCAGACTGATTTCTCATTGTGCCTTGTCACCACAATGTAACTTTGTTTTCATTAGTCTTGGTGAAAGAGAGCATCTTGTTTTTGAAGAAGTCAAAGCACTTATTCATCTCTTTAGTCCTGTCCTACTGGGCCTCTTCTCTCCTGCATATAGCTTCAGGGATGTTTTATCTATATAACCTCTGAACTTGATGACAATTGAAGAAAGAATAGTTCCTACTAAGCAATGAATACGGTAAGAACTTTATGGTGAGCAGAGGGTAGAGCAGAGAGAGTGGCATTTTGACTCTAGAGCTCAAGTTTTCCTTGAAGTTGAAGACAATACTCGAGGACCTGTTTGACTCAGGCAATTGTAGGACCAAGTGTGGTTGAAACCTTCAAGTCCTGAACTAATGAGAGTCCTTATTACAAAGATCTAATCATTCTGCCTTCTGTCCTATCACCGAGAAAATATCCAACCTGGAGAACCTATATATTGGTAGAAAAATCTATCTCCCAAAACATAATTGTTTTCTCCTCATTGGGCCTTTATTAGCAGTTGTTTGAGTATTTCATTAGCTTTGCTTTGAACCTTATAAATTAGCAGTGATTTTTCTGCTTCTGTCTCAGGAGGCTTCAGAAAAAAACATTCCATCTGGGTTTGTTCTTCCTCAGCCCTTATAACTACACCTCTGATCCTGCAAGCCAGCACTCGCTCCAGAACCTGACCCATAAGGGGCCAGCAAATGTAAAATCTTTCAGGAAAAGTATGTTTTTCATGATCCAAATAGGCAAATATTGCCTGCTGAGAAAGAACTCGAGTTGCTTTTGCTAAAGAGAAGGAAGATGAGGGAACTGGTGTTCATCGAACGTCTAGCATTCAGTGCCAGGCACTGTGTTAGGTGCTTCTAAGTTAGTATGTTCAATTCTTGAACCAATTTGTACCAAATATAGAGAAGTGTCCTTATATTACAGAAAAGGAAATCAAAGCTTCAGTTAAGTAGCTTGCCTAAAAGTTATATATCTTACAAGATGGTGATCAGTTTTTGAAACAGGCATTTTTGACTTCAAAGCTTGTCAATCAATATACACTTGTCATAAGCAGGGTGGCTAGGCCGAGCCTGTATCTTAAGGGTTTTAAAGCTAGAATGACAGGAAAGGAAGCAGGGTAGGTATGTATTAGGGCTAATAATTAGGGCTGGAAAGTGATGTTTATTTTAAAGGCGCCAGGTTTTTTTTGTTTTGTTTTGTTTTTTTAGACCGTAGAGGTGGACACATCATTGGCCTTAGCAGAAGAGGTTGGGGACTGTCACCACCACAATGGGCTTTTTGGTGCTGAGAATCACTTGCAAGAGTCAAGGGGAATGGTTTCATGAGAGACTTGGGGAACTGGCTGTGGGCAGCTGCTTCTAGACCCAAGGAAAAAAGCCTGGAACAGATAAGAGGAGATGGTATGGCCATCCTTAGGGTGTGTGGAATCCCAGGTAAAATTTTTAGGGGCCTTTGTTTATAGTAACCATGTGCTTTAAAAACATATTACTAAATTTGTAGGTCTGCATTAGATATAGCCATTTATCCATGAAGATTTTGAATCATGGGTAGAAAAGAGGTACTTCTGTATTTGTTTATTGTTCAATCGATAGACCTGTATACAATAAACCCATGAACCTGAAGATTCTTTGTAAAGTCCAAGCACCCAAAAAGGTAGCGACGCTGTTGTTCCTCACAGTTTCTTGGTACTTTGGAACCCTTTGTACTTAAACAGTATAGCTCTTCTCACCTCTGCAGTTCCCTAATACCGTTATGAATATTGATTATATCATTATTCACAACGCTGCATTACCCATCATGCCGCCCACTGCCAATCACTCTCTCAAAAGTTATCTTCTGCATCCTTGGTGATGACCACAAATGGGAGTCAGAGTATGCAAGAAAATATAAACAGTAATTTGTTTTCTAGTCATGTTCATTTTATTTATAGGAATTTTGTAGCTAAAGTGTAGGAAAACATCTTCTGATCTTGTCTTCTCATAAACCCATTAGATGGTAATCACTGCATTCCTAGAATGTTACCTCTTTCAAGAGAAGGCACCCCTGCCTTTCAAACACCTCCACCAATAGGGAAGAAGAGTGAGGAACCCTGATCGAGGCAGAACCAAAAGATCAGTCTCATCAGAGCAGTCCCTTGTGCCTAAAAAGCTTAAGACTTGCCTGGAAGAGAAATGGATCAGAAAGGCCTATGAGCATTGCAGAGCAACAGACCTCTAAAAATCTCTCGAAGAGAAAGACAAGGACAACCAGGGAACTTTCTGACTCGTGGCCCCGAGCCTGTGGTAGAGGTGGGTGACAGTGATGAAGGGAGGAGGGTGTGCCATCGGGAACAAAACACGCACTGCCCCCCACCTCACCATTGAGTGCAGCACACTGGGAGTGGCACCGCAGTGAGAATAAGGGACTGATACACACTGATCAACCCAAGTCAACGTGGGACCGTGGGTACCCCAAAGCCCCAACCTTGTCCTTAATCCAACACCGGTAAGAATCTCACCAAACCAGCCTATTGGCAGCATTCTGGTGACCCAATCTCTCATGATCTCTGAAAACAATATTGCACCAGCCAGCCGGAGCAATCCACTCACCAAGCTGGAAGCAAGGCTCTCCACAGGTCCCAGGAACCACCTCAAATTTCGAGAAAGGCATTCTAAAGCAGGGGCAGTGGGGGTCGTATGAGGAGCAAGGGCCCCACTTGCCTAGGTCTAAGGGTGGTAGGAAAACACTGTCTCCCGGCTTCTACCTTAACTGAGCACCTCAGGGAAGAGGCAGTGTTGAAGTGTCTGTAGGAGGTGCTCTGCACACTGGGACACCCATCTTAGCCTTCATACTGAGAGGGTAGGGACCACAGCCAGAAGTGGCCGGAAGGGGGATGACAATCCCATAGGCTCTGCACAGTGATAGCCACAGACAAAATGATTTGTGGGCTCACAGATAGTACTTTGTAAGGACTCCCAGAAGTTCTTGGAAGATACCTTGGAGTTGGCAGAAGTGATTGGGTAGTAGGAGTTGAGATCCAGCAATCCTCTTATTTGGGGAATTGCAAATCTGCTCTCATTTTACACTAAAAAATGATGAATAGACAAGTTCAGTTAGGTGATTTTTTTTTTAAAAAATCTTACTTGCCATGGATATTCATATATACTTATGCAAGTGTTTATATAACATGAGATATTTCCAATCTGCTTTCAATTAAACAGTACAGCATTATTAACTTCCAAGATCAATGATTACTTGTTTATTTTTTAATTTCTTAAATTTTAGAGGTAAAATTTATATATAGTAATATTCGATCGCAAATGTATAATTGGATCAGTTTTAACAAGTATGTACAGTTGAGTAACCACCACCCCAATCAAGACATAAACAGTTTCCATTCCCCCAGAAAGTTCTCTTATTCCTCCACCAGTTAAACTCAACCCCGTTAACAACCACTGTTATAATGTCTATCACAATGAATTGCTTTTATAGGTTTTAGAACTCTATATAAATGGAATTATCCGTTATTTACTCTTTCGTGGAGGTCTTCTTCCACTGAATACGTTTCGGAGATTCATCCATGTTGTAGTGTATGTTAGTAGTTCATTCTTTTTATTCCATTGTATAAATGAATACAATTTATTCTCCTCTTGATGGACTTTGGGTTGTATCTATTATCTGTGATTTTAAACTGTGTTGAGGCGCCTCAGAGTTACTGTAGGGGTCTATTTAGGATTAGCTGCCAAGTAGAGTTCAAAACCACTGTGTTAGACCTTGCTGGGAAAGAGTTTAGCTTTCTAGAGGCTGGGATTCCCTTGGCTTGTTCTTCCCTGGTGAAGCATCCATGTCAAGGAAGAGGCAACCAAGGCAAGTCAGAAACCAGTAAACCAGGTGCAAGCAGTCACAGCTGCCTGATGACTGACTGCCAGCCAAATAGACCTGTCCAGATATGCCACTTCAGCTCACCCTGGTGAGTAACTCTGCTCCTGAAACAATGGCTCTTCTGTAATTAACAAAGTTCATAAAATTAGTTGGACTTCGACTGTCTGCCACATTCCAAAACAGTGAACCAACTGAAGGCTAAGATGGAAACCTCAGCTTCAGACCAAGTTTAGGTCAGACATTTAAATACACGGAGATAAAACAAAATACGACTATCTTGAGTGTCTCCAACTTATCATTCACCCTGAGAGTGAAATATGAGTGATGTATCTCTCACAGGAAGAAGGCAAGGGAGTGGTGACAAAGCTGGGGTTCTCGAGGTGGGCCCATCAACTAGTTCGTTGAGGCCCAGCTTGTAGACTCAGATAAAACAGAGGATATGGCAATTCAGAGAGCTGGAATTTCAAAGTGAATCCTCTCTCCAGTCCCTCTCTTCCTCTCCACCCTCATAATATCAGAGCAAGAGGAAATGTAAGATTGCATCCACCAATCTAGTTCTTCTAAGAAATCCACAGTCACCTACATTCTCCCATCAGCCAAAGTCTCACTTTCTTTTTTGTAGTCTCACCTAGTTTCACAGGAAGTTCCGTGCCTTCTACTTTTGGCCACCAGCAAACTCAAAGATACATTTGCAACCCAAATATTTCAGGTGTATAAGATCTTGTCATCTGGACAATCTGTTCTGATTGGTCCTTTCCCTTGTCTTAATTTTATTCTGTATTTATATTTCACTAATACACTGTGTAGTTCCTTTAAGCTATATCTAATCCTTTGTGGAATGAGGTGGGGTATGAATAAATAAGTCATGAAGCCTGACCTCGGAGCTAAATTGAAACCACCCACATTGCTTCTGTACCCCCACCCAGCAGGGGCGGCTGATACAATGGCTCCTTCTTCCTGCAGACAGAGTGAACAAACAGGAACCTCCGGAGGTGATGCTGTCCAAACATCTCACCAGTACTCAATTTGCACTCATACATTTATGCAACAAGAACCAATTGAGAACCTAACATATGTCAGGTGTTGGGGGAAATAAACAATGTCCTGCTCTTATGGAATCTACTTTGTAGTGGGGGAGACAGAAGCAAATAAACTAAAAAATAAATCACATGATTTTATATAAGTGCTATAAAGAAAAATAAGTGAGGTTAAGGCGATTTATTGTTTTAAGTAGGATGGCCAGGAAAGGCCTCTGGGAGCAGGGGATATTTGAACAAAGACATGAATAAAGGAAAGGAGGCGAGCCACATGATGATCTAGGGAAAGGGTTTTCCACACAGAGGGAACAGCCATGCAAAGGCCCTGTGAGGGGAATGAGCCTGATTCATTCTGGGAACTGTAAGAAAGTTCAGGGAGTGCCTGGAGCGTGGCAAGAAAGGGGAAACTGGTCGGAGATGAGGAGCCAGGTCATGTAGAGCAGCAGTCTCTAACCTTTTTGGCACTGAGAAACCAGTGCTCCTATGAGAATCAAATGCCTGAATATCTGAGGTGGAGCAGAGGCTGTGAAGCTAGCACTGGGGAGAGACTGCAAATATAGATGAAGCTTCACTTCCCCACCTGCTGCTCACCTCCTGCTGTGCAGCCAGGTTCCTAACAGGCTACAGCAGGCCAGTAGTAGTCCCAGCTGGGGGATTGGGGACCCCCGATGTAGGGCCTCATATGCTGCAATAAAGAGTTGGGAATTCATTCTGAGTGTGATGGGAAACTGATGAAACCTTTTGAGCAAGAGAGTGGGGTGAACTGATTTGTAATTTTAAAAAATCTCTCTGGCTGCCGCATGCCGAATAGACTGAAATGGAGCCAGCTGGAAGCAGGGAGATTAGTCAGGAAGCCTCTGCAGTGGTGTGAGTGGCTTAGACCAGAACGTTAGTGGAGGAGATGGAGAGGGTGGACAGATCTTACTAAGAAAAATACCATTAATTAAACTATGGCATGCAATCAATTGCAAGATGCATTCTGAATTCATCGATGTTACCGTATGTGTCTTAAAATCGATGAATCATGGTATTCGAAAAGTGGAACCCAAAAGCCTTGCTAATGATTGGGTGTAGAGGAGCACGGAAGAAAAGGAAGCAAAGATGATTCCTAGGTGTTTGGCCCGAGCAAATGGGTGAATGATAGTGCTATGGACTAGGGAGGGGAAGACGTAGGAGGGACAGCACTGGGGCCCTAGGAAGGGGGTGGGGAGGGGAGTAAGTTTTTTTAAGAAAAAAACTATGTTATGTTTGAGCTGACTATTAGACAGCCAGGAAGAATTCAAGGCAGGCTTGGCCAACTTAACTTGGGTATATGAGTCTGGAGCTTGAGGGAGTTAAGAACCAGATTTATAAATTTGGGCATTTTTAGCATTGAAATGGTATTACACAGAGACAAAATTGGCCCCTACCATTGAAATGGTAGCCATGAAATGGTACAATCACTCCTTACCCCTTTTCTGGCACCCCTCCCAGAGGCCCTGTCAGCCCTACCATGTTGCAGAAAGATCTTATGTCATGTTGCACCCCACTGTCTCCCAGGGACCCCTCTGTGTGCCTGTCTTACCTGTGTTTCCTCCAAAAATCATAGCCCAGGGCAAGGCTTTTATGCAAGCAGTTTATTTGGGGAAGTGAATCCAAAGAGCCAGAATGGAAGAATTTGGATGTCGAAATGAGTAAAGAGGAAAAACTAATCCAAGGGCCCTTGATGGAGCTGGTCACCATTGTAGGCCTTCTGAGGGATCATATAGAATGTACCTTAGAACTTTCCACCCGAGACTCAGGAGAGGGGAGTATTTATCCAGCTCATCCCATAACCCATTGGACAGCAGTCGCCTTACTCCCCTCCCCGCCCTTCCTAGGGCCCCAGTGCTATCCCTCCTACGTCTTCCCCTCCCTTTAAACTCCCAGGTGTTTATGTGCCCCAGCAAGACAAGGCAGGCTCTCTCTGGCTCCCCACCTGGTGGGGTCAGGAAGTCCTGGAGTAGAAAGCAACAGATGCAGGAGCAGCTGGAGTGAGGGGCTGCCACACCATGCAGCTGGTTGCAACTGTGGCCAGAACAAAGAGTGGGCCAAAAGATATGAGACAGGATGTGAAAGAAGTCTTCCAGGGTCCCCTTGAACCCTGCGGCGATCCCGAGTCAGTATTTAAGGATGCACGTCCACGAGGGCCTAGGGATACATGAGACACAGAAATGTAGTGTAAGTGAGACAATCATGCGAGGTCAACTGGATTGTAATACTTTGCCTAAATTTCTAGAGGCAAGAGGCTTTGCAGAGCTGATTCACTTGTTACTATGACATAGGATTAAAACGCTTCATTGCAACCATGTCTGCAAATACAAACTTTTCTCCAAGGATGAAGTTGTCCTAGAGTTTGGCAAGATCCCAGGTGCTGTTTATTTGTGTTGGTGACTTGGGTAGAGACATGTGACTATTATTCCTGGTCTAGGAGCCTTTGGCCTCTCAACCAAAACAGGGTAGGTAACATCTTCCTTGAATTAGAAGTGGTTTTCTTTGGCCCAGATTGAGGTCCTGTTACTTGGGAACTGACACCAACAGCCCTGTCTTGGTTCTGTACGAGGATCTGCTGCAGACAGGGTGGGACTCGGCACCCCAAGGCACCTCCAGGGTGCCCTGGGAGCTCCGCATGGGCTCAACCCTGGAGCACAGGGTCACGTATCAGGGAGACAGGTTTTCTCAGTTTGCTCTGGTCTGGTTGTCATGTGCTCTGATAGTAGCCACACCACCACCATCACTAACACAATCAGCAACATCAACACCACAACCACCACCATCACCACCATCATTACCACCATTACAACCACTTCACGTTGCACCAAAAGCTTCCATGATAATTGTACTAGTATATGTACGCTGTGTGTGTGTGTGTGTGTGTGTGTGTGTGTGTGTGTGTGTGTGTGTGTGTGGATTCCTATGTATGGCAGATGTTGTTCTTAGCACTTTTCACATAATAGCCTCATGTTTAATATATACATTTATATATGATTTATATAAATTTAATTTATACGTAAATGCAAAGCCTCACATTTTCACATAATAGCCCACTTAAGCCTCAACAATGATTAGGAGAAAGTACTAGTATTATCATCATCACCCCCATTTTTACAGGTAAGGAAATTAAGGTATAGAATGGATGAATAACTTGTCCAAGATTAACTAGCTAGTAAGTGGTAGAGCCAGAATGCAAACCCAGGTGGTGTGGCCCTGGAGTCTACCTGCTTAAACACATGCTTCCTGCGGCCATGTTTCGGCAGTGCAGCCCTACCTCCTATGCTAGGGTCGGTGGGAGTAACACTTGGTCAAGACATTAAAGAGAGGAGCATGTCCTCCTCCTTTTCCCCATCTCTCCGGCTGGAATATAGATATGATGTGAGCCAACAGATAAGGGCAATACCCAAAATTTAGCAAAGCAACAAGATAGAAGAAACCTGGGTCCCTGGCAGGATGGACCCCTCTGTCAGTCCTGGACTGCTTAGGGGAGAAATAAATCAACTTCTGTTTGGTTTAAGCCACTATTATTTTTGGTCTTAATTAAAACAGCTGAATCGATATCTGTAATGATACAGTAGGCAAAGTCAATCTGGAAAGCTGAGGCTCGTAGCAGCATAGCCACCTGTCCCCATCTCAGAAGCTGCTGTCTGCAGCTTTGATATGCCAAGGGGCCAATTCTGTCTCTGTGTGAGGTTGGAGCTTTCTGAAGACTAGTACACCAGGCTGCACAAACCAGACTCACAGGCTGGAGGTAAGGAGGGGCCCATCTCCAAGATAATAAGGTGGTGGTGTTTTTATTTATGTAGAACCATAAATGCCCCAGTAGTTTTTATGAGCACACGTCAGAAAATCAAACCAGAGCAAGGCTTCCTAAGCAAAGAACTGACACTCTGAAGATGCTTCATCTCGCAAAACAGGGTGTGTGTATGTTTGGAGAGTGTAAGATCACAGAAGAAACTAGATAAGCAATCTAATCTGATCTGAAGGCTGGGAAAGAAAAAAACAGTGAGGAGGCCAAGTTGAGTTATAAGGTTCAAAGATGGTGGTTTCGGAGGTGCAAAGAAGGCTTCAAAGTTTTTTCAATTCACCTTTTCACTGAAAAATCATTATAATAGTGAAAGGAGTTTTTAAGCCTCTATAATTTCATTAACCTTTAACAACTTTTTAAAAATCTTTTATGTCCATCTTTTCTAGTCTTCATATTCATAATTATCAGCTTCTTATCTACGCATTCATTCCAAAAAAATATTTTTTTTTACTTCTAATTATACTTCTCCATATTTCTACATACCCATCGCAGTTGTTGGGAAAGTCAGTTAACTTATAGAACCTTAGTTTCCTCATCTTTAAAATGGGCTGGTAATATCTAAAGGAGTCATTATAGGATTAATTGAAGTCAAGAGGGTCGAACACTTAGCAGAGTGCCACATAATCAGTGTAACTTAGAGGCATCCCTTCTCCAGAGAGAGTTAGATGAAGTTTCCCCAAAACTCCAATTTAAGGCCCCTGAGAGTTTCAAACATCCCCTACAATCCTATGAATTGCTAACAATAAATTTCCTCAAGCTTCTCTCTGCCTCCACACGCATAAGGTACTTCTCATCTGTTCACATCAAACCAGTAAAGGAGTAACGTAAATTATGTCTTGAGTACATTTATCAATTATGATGTATTCGTTTGATGGACTACTAGGTAGCAATAAAAAAAGAACAAAGCGTTGCTAACACAACACTCTGGATGCAGTGCACGGTCTTAATGTTGAGTAGAAGACGTTAGACACAAATAATACAAACTATCATCCCCTATGTAAAGGTCTTAAACAGACAAATGAATCTATGGTGATAAATGTCAGAATAGTAGTCACCTTTGGGGGAGATGACTGCAAAGGGGGACAGGGCAGCTTCTGGGGTTCGGGTAATATCCTATATTGTGATCTGTGAGGTGATTATGCAGGTGTGTTTACTTTGTAAAAATACATCACACACTCTACCCCTTATTAGTGCAGTTTATTGTATGTTCTCCTTCAGTTCAAAAGTTTATTTACAAAGTGAGGGTTCGGGGAGTCATAGGAGAAAATTCCAACACAGGATGCCTGGTTTGCTCTGACAACCCCATCCCCACCCCACTTTCTGCCGTCTCCTCTGTGATGTCCAAACACAGTCTTCCCCTTCCTCAGGTAGGACAACACTTAGGGTCTGCTCAGGGTCTGCTCTTCTGTGTCACATTGAGAAATTTCTTCCCTCGGAAATTCTGTTGTCATTCATATCATTATGATTAACTCCTTTATGCGTGTGTATTCTTTTGGATGAATTTTCAGGAATGAGAGTACATCTTTATGACTTTTCATTCATATGGCCACTTTGCTTTCTTAAGATGGCTATATTCAGTCACAACACTCAAGGCATTTTGATATGCACCAAATAATTAGTTCTTTCTGGTATGTGGACCAGGGGAAAGACTGCTCCTGAGGACACTGTCCTGGCTACTCTTAGGCCATGGGCCTTCAGGGGAAAGTTCCCCCAAAATGATGATACTTCTTAAGCATGTGATGTGGTCGTTCATCTTAAACATGTCATTATCCACATTCATGCATTCCACAAACACTAAGTGTCTACCGGGCCTGGCACCGTGTGCCGTGTGCTAAGATGAGTGTTGCAATGATGTGCAACCTGCATGGTGATCTCCGCTTTCTGGCAATGCAACCCACTGGTGGCAGAGCTGACTTACACAGACTGAGAGAATCCTCAGCTTTTCTGTGTACCGTCGTTTGAGGAGACCAGCCAGACTCAAAAGGGAGTCGAGAATCGGAAACATCACCCTTATGAATGATGAGTTACTCGTTGGCAAATGAGTCCTAAAAGGCTCTGCTCCTTTTCTCTAGTTACAATACAAAAATTCTCCGGAGAGATTCTGATGGGCCCTTCTTAGGTTATCTGCTCATCTCCTAGAACAATCACTGAGGCCAGGATGGTGGAACCATGTAAGGAGTGGCTTCCATTTGGACCACATGGTTCTTGAAGAAGAAGTAGAGGCACCCCCAAAAGAAGAAGGGCATATTTTCCCAGTGGGAAAGGAAGTGTTGGACAGACCACACAAGAAATATCTTTATGGAAGGATGAGCACGTGGGTGTGTGCATGCACTCATAGCAAGGAGGAATATGTCTTAGCTTTGGTTCCCCCAGAAGGAGATCTTGAGACAAAGATTCAAGTGCAACAGTTTCTTTGGGGAGTGATCCCAGGCAACACAAGTACAGAAGTGGGGAAGAGAAAACATTCATGAAGGGGAACACTTTCAAGCCAATTTTTAAGGGTAACTGCAACTTAATTATACTGGACAATTCTGGAATCTGGCAGGACACTCAGAGTTATTCCACCCGAGTAACTATTTCTACACCGATTGCCATTAGTCATTGGTGGAGGGCTGTCCTGAGTTTTGGGTGGTTGGAGCATTAGTTCTCTGCAGCTTCTGGCTTTTCATTATGCAGACAGAGCAGGCTCCAGGTGCCAGAGAAAGCCCTGGTATAGCTGGAAGTCTGGTTAGTGTTCACACCATGGTAAGGCCCAGGGAAACATTGTTGGACGCTAACAGTGTCTGCCTCGCACATGCTGTGTCACAGGCAGAAAGACCACTGTGTGCAGCCCTACATCTTCATATATACCAGTAAGGAAACAAGGAACTTGTGTTCCCTCTCAGGGTTCATGGGAGTGAGGCTCAGGTCATAATTGTTTTGGGGGGATGAGTAAAGGAAGAGCTCTACCTGAAAATCTGTTGTTTCCATCAGGGCAGCACACCTATAGTGCTGGCCAGTGCTGCCAAGTGCAATGACCCTGAACAGGGTATGTATGTTGGGGCACACCTGTTGGTTTCTTTCCATGCTTCCATGCAGGGTGGAAACCTAAGCCTGGCCTGGCCAATCAACATATTTCATGCCCCGAGCCCTAGCAACCGGTTCGGGCATGGACTTATGGCCTACATTAGAAAAAATCAGAGTCAATCCTAGAATGTTTGCTGGAATAACCAGGAAAGGGTCCTCTCTTTCTGAATGACCTGAAACTGGGAGACTGTAAGCCTGGAGCTTTGGGGACCACTGTGTAAAGAAAACCTACTGGAAGAAAAACAACAGAAAAAGAGCCAAAGGCCTTGGAGAGACTGAGGGCTGATGATATTACACAAGCCACTGGATACAGCGATGCCTGAACACCTACCAAATCAACCTCTGATTTTTCAATTATGTGTGTTAAAATGAATGCCCTGTTTTCCTGAAGCAATTTAAAAAAAATTGTTCTTGTTTGTTTGTTTGTTTTTACGTCACTTGTCCCTGGAAGAGTACTGACGAATACAAAATGTGAACTTATAAAACAGTGAGATTTCCAGGCAAGCCCTGGCTGAAGGAACTAAGAGAAATGTTAACTGCTCTTCAGGCTTCTCAGAACTTTCTGGAGCCTTGATGAGCCGCTACGAGCATCTTAAGGGTTACCAAGGCAACAGGATCATTTTAAGAAGCAAATTTAAGCCTTTTTCTTTATTTCTAGCAGATAATTGATAGTGCCCTTGCTAGAGAAGAATCTACATTGGCTGGTTGAAAAAATAAGTGATTTCTCGAGCCTTCTCATGATTTATTGGCCCATTATATCTTCAGCTAGACCTTTCTCTGCCTCTGTTAAGGCCAGCTGGGATATGAAATCAGAATAAGATCTCATAATTAATAGCTTACATTTTTGACAACTTCTTATGTGCCTAGCATAGTTCTAAAATGTTTCATATACATAAACTCATCTAATCCTCACAGAATCCTATTAGGTAAACACCATTATTATCCCCATTGTACAGATGAGGAAACCGAAGCACAGAGAGGTTAAGTCGCTTACTCAGAGTCACACAGCTAGTGCATACTGGAGCCAGGATTCGGTCTAGGAATCTAGAGCCTATGCTATTTTCTAATTGCCCCTCCTGGAGAAAGGAACAATACTTGCTTTCCACTAATCGTATGGCAAAAGCCAAGCATATCCCTCAGCTATTCTCACAGGTGAGATATAGACTCTCAAGATGAGATGGGCCAGGTATGTTGGGGACAGAGGCTGCTTTGTGGAATTAATTGGAAATGCATAATATGGCTAAAGTGTTAAAGCACTTTCCTGGGAGCTACTGCTCAATAATCCCTCTCCCTGGTCCTCTATTTCCTATTTTCCGTGGTGGCTGCACGAAATTGCCCTTATCCTCAGGGCCACATTTCCCTCGCTCTCAGCTAATGGCCTCACCACCTGCTCCACTGAGAAACAGGGTACAGTCCCTCCACCTCCTACACCCATAAACTTCCCGGTATCTCCAGACAATCCTGATTCCCATGTTCAGACTAAGCGAATGTGTCCCTTGTCTCATTCAGGGCTTTCCCCTTCCCTCCTGATCCTGTTCCTTGCTGCCTCTACAGAGTTCCTGGGCCTGGCTATTTTCTCTCCGCCCAAGTTCCTCTCAGCCCTTAAAAAAAAAAATCCAACTGCCAACTCTTTTAATTGCCACACTTCACAAAAGAGATCTACAGTAGAGTTTTCTTCTTCCTCACACCCAATCCCTTCTCAGCCTACTGTAATCTTGTTTCTAACCATTATACCCCTCCCTTTATAAATCGTTCCTATGATAGGCAAAGATGACCTAATCTTTTTTTTCTTTTTAATTATTTTTTTCCAACTACGACTGACATACAGTATTATATTAGTGTTAACACAGTGATTAGACATTTATATGCCTTACGAAGTGATCACCCCAATAAATCTAGTGCCCATCTGACACAAAACATAGTTATTACAATATTATTGACTATATTCCCCATGCTGTATTTTACATCCTAATCTTACCTGACATCCCTACAGCATTTAAAACCTCCTTTTCATTTTGTGAGCATTAATAACAGAGGGTGGCAGTAAAAAGTGCTGTGCTGGCTTAGGAGATGAGCTATCTGAGTTCAAACTCCAGCTTCTACTATGTGACCTTAGGCAAATGACTTAATCAATCTGAGCTTTACTGTAAACTCAGTAAGTCTGTATTAACTATGTAAGGACTTTTTACCATGGCAGTGATAATGCTCCGCCTCATAAGGCTGTTTAAGGATTAAATGAGAGGATGGATATAAGGCTAGGCATCTATCTGTATGTGCCATGTGTCCTCCCTCCGTCCATCACTGACCACCTCCCTTCTCTTGGTGCTGACTTTAGAGCCACTAGACAACTTTTACAGAATTATTTGGCACCCTTAGTGGTGGCCTTCAGGGAGCACACACCCGAGCCAGTGAACATGTGTCTCCAGTGCTCCTAGCAAGCATATGTTATACTGCATATCGATTAAGTCCTCTTCTCATTCATACGCTTTGGTCTCAAGTAAGTCAGATTCTGAGGTCTGATCATTTAGGGTCACTAACAATGTCAGATTCCTGGGCCTACCCAGGGTATCTAAGTGAGAAACCAGTAATTTAAGGGCTCTGCCACAAGTCTCTCAATCTACAACCAGGAGTGAGGAAGAAGGAAGCATCTAGAACAGCTTCCAATTTCTGCCCTGAGTGACTGAGCCTACAGGAAGTGGGCACACCCAGGCAAAGGGACTTCCTTTGCTGTGAAATGTTGGAGGCATGAAAAGGTCCACCAGCCAGTCTTGAGATACAGACCTGGTGTCCTCAACATGTAGATGGCCACAAGGAGGAGGCTCTGCTTTCTGCTATTTTTCTCTGAATTGCTTCTAGTTGCCTTATTTCCTCGTTTCATACCACTGAGTATTTTCCCACCTCTGAGAACTGCTGATGTGTTTGTTTCCACCAGCACAACCTGAGACCCACTTACATTTCTGTCTGCTGTTTCTTAGACCACAGTGGTGGTGTGACTTCAGACCGCAAACCTGTGTGAGTGCCATTCCGTGGTTCAGATTCTCAAGGGACGTTGTTTCCTTCCTTCACTTACTGCCAAGGTGAAGGCATTCAGTTTTCCTTGCTATTGCTTCCCTTTCTGCAAAGTGGGTTCATTTTTTGTTTACCCTTCCACTGGGAGCGGAGCCCTTTGGTGGTCTACTCTGCCCCCTTCACCATCTTGGTATATTTTCTTTCCTAGAGATACATCTAATAATGGTGGATCTTATAGTAAGATAGAGTTAGCCCTTCATATCTACAGGATCTGCATCTGCAGATTCAACCAACTGCAGATGGAAAATATTCTAAAAAGAAAACATTACTTTGTTGCTGATATGTAATATGTGACTAGGCCTATGATGGTGGTGTCTATACTAACCATGTAAGGACTTCTCTTCTTATTTCCTACACAATACAACTACTTATATCGCATTAGGTATTATAAGTAATTTAGAGATGATTCAAAGTATACGGGTGGATGTGCTTAGCTTATACATAAATATTACCTTGTTTTATATAAGGGACTTGAGCATTGACAGATTTCAGTATCCATAGTGGATCCTGGGATCAAGCCCTCACAGATGGCTGCCCCTTAGATTTAATGAAATATGGTACCTTCCTAAACAGATTAATCATGTTTCTCCCATAAGAGCCTTCGTAACTCTCATTTGCCTGGAGTATGAAGCCCAACATGAATACGGGGCCTATTCTCTCCTCCAGATACTCTCCCTCAACTCCATAGCAACCTTGAGTCTACATACACCAGATCACAGGCATTCCCCAACAAATTTTCAGGTTTTATCTTGCAAAGATTGAACAATTTGGGGAAAAAGAAGCATTTAAAACTAGGAATTAATTTGGGAAATAAAGAAAGAACATGCGTGGGGAAAATAATATTATTTCATAGCTGTATTAGTATTATTCAATATATCGATATTTCAAACCCATATTTAAATGTTCTCTAAATTTGTAATAAAAAGAGTTTATTTCAGCAAGAAAAAGTAGTACTAAATTTAATATGGAGGGGTTTATACATCTTACATTTTTCATATAATAAACTTCACATTGAAATTTTTCCTAACTCAATGCCTATTATCTCCAACTTCCTCCAGGGCTGATGTGAGCCTAATACATCACTAGCTTTTAAAAATTAAATATTAAATCTCTAATAAATTGAAAGCAAATGATTAAATCTAATGCTAATCTACGGAATCATAGAATGTGTTTGGAAACCTGTTATTTTACAAAAAAATAGCCCTGCACGCCTCTGTGAATTCCCTGCTCCCGTCTCCCGGGTCTGGCTGGACATTCTGGCTGATCGGATGTTCCTTCCTCCAGAAAGCCCTCTCTAAAACTTCTTTCTACAGGATCCTCTCATCTGGGTTCCCCAGACTACCAGAAAAATTTTTCTCAACCAATTACAGTTAATTGTGTGTGTTGGCCTCTTGGTAGATCATCGGAAAGCCATTCAGTATGGTAGAAAACACAAGTTTTAGAGGGAAAAAAATTGTATTGCAAGTCTCAGCTACTCTGTTAATCCCTCTGAGACCAAACTTCTCATCTGTAAAATGAGGACAACCT
Source organism: Pteropus medius (assembly GCF_902729225.1). Classification (NCBI taxonomy): domain Eukaryota; kingdom Metazoa; phylum Chordata; class Mammalia; order Chiroptera; family Pteropodidae; genus Pteropus; species Pteropus medius. The sequence goes on along the minus strand of NW_024349800.1, from coordinate 22,929,023 downwards.
AGCCCCAAAAGAGTTAAAGCAGATAAAATATGTGCCTGTCATTAGGCATAAAGAAAGACTTCGTTGATATTACTGACATGAGAAAAAAAAACTATAATTATTTTTAAAGCTAGCAGCTGTTTGAATAAATGCCATTAGCAGCATGAGAGAATTTTTCTTTGAGAGAGAACTGCTCTCTTGCCTAAGAAAATTCTTTGTTTTTTTTTTCCCCCAACTTGGTTGTAAAAGTTGAGGCTCCTCAGGACCTGGTTTAAAACGGGGGAAAAATGAACTTAAATTATAAAATAATAATAATAACTACGAGTTAAACCCATCTGTTTCTTTTCCTCTTCTGCTCCTTGTCACTTCCCTTTCCTTCCTGTGCCATTTGGTCCTAAAGCCATGAGGGGGGCAAGACAAGGTAGGTGTCCACAATGGGGGAACTCAGCGGGCAGCAGCAGTGTGTCACCCTGGTGGAGTGAGGAGGGCATCCACATGGAGGGACAGCCCAACGTGTGGTGTCAGAGCCTGTGTGTGGTAAAGAGGGCATCCGGTGGGGAAGAGTTGGGAGACCAATTTCATACAGAGTGTTAACCAAAGAATAGGTTTAGGCTTTAATAAAAAACAAAAAAGCATTTCTTTGAGCAAAAAGGATTGTAATCTGGGAGGCACAGATTCAGGTGCAATCTAAACTGTTCTGAATAGAGCAAAGAAAGGTAGGATTTATAAAGGCAAAACCACAAGTGCAGTTCCCATTTAGGGCCTCCAGACAAACAAAGGATGCTGGTTAAGTTAATAGGGATTGATTAGTTCCAATATGCAAATGAAGGAGGCAAAAACTGCGAAAAGAAGTAAAGTTCCTACCTTCCCATGCAGCAGTTGTTGTTCCAGGACGTCTATTGCTCAGCCTTGAGCTGAATTTAGCAACAAGTTAGGAACTTAATAGCAGTTCTGGGCACAGAGGCATGAGATATGCATAGGCCCCACTTCCTCAACTGCCTCCCAAGTCTATTATAAGTGACTCTTTTAGCAATGTTTATTCTATTTTATTTTCTCCATTATCGAGAGAGATTGATCCAATTGGAAATATATTAAGGATGGTGAATGTCACTGTCAGAGAAAAATGGAGAGAAAGAAAAATAAACCTTATAGTGGCTGGATTGGAATTGTAGGCATCAGTGTGAACTCAGTTTTCCATATATATAGATTTAGGATAAAAATAAATGTAAATGTGAGTATATACATATGTGAAGAGAGAGACTGCTAAGTAGTATTTGATTGTATGAATATCCCATAATTGTCTATCCATCCTGTTGATAGGCATTTGAGTTATTTCCAGTTTGGGGGCCATTATGAAGAAAGTTTCTGTGAACATCTTTAAAAAAGTCTTTTTTGGAGTATGTGTTTTCATTTGGGGCAAGGCGGGGGGGAATTATTGGGTCATAAAGTAGAAATCTTATTCTGTTTGGCTGCTGTATACCATAGACTGAGTGGCTTGTAAACACAGAAACTTATTTCTATATTTCTATATTTAATTTTATGAGAAATCAGCATATGATTTTTCAGTGTACCATTTTTACAAGTGATGTAAGAGAGACCCAGTTGCTCCACATCCTCACTGGCATTTGGGGCTTTTAATTATAGCCATTTGAGTAAATTTGAAATGGTACAACATTGTGATTTTAATATGCATTTCCTTGATGACTAATGATATTGAGCACCTTTCCATGTGTTTATTTGCCATTCATATATCTTCTTTCATGAGTTGTCTGTTCAAATCTTTTATCCATCTTTTAAAAATTGAGTCGTTTATCTTTTTGTTGTTGATTTGCAAGAATTCTTCATATATTCTGGATATAAATCTTTTGTCAGATACATGCATTATGAATATTTTTTCTTAATGGTTTCTTTAAAAGAGCAGAAGATTTAAATTTTATAAAATCTAATTAATCTTTCTTTTTCCTTGTATAACTACTGTTTTCCATGTCCTATCTGAGAAAATTTTTCCTAATCTCAGGAAGATATTCTTCTATGCCTTCTTTTGAAGCTCTAGAATTTTAGCTTATATAAATCAGGTCTATATTCTACCTTGAATTAAACTTTATGTGTGGCATGAAGTAGTGATTGAGGCTCATTTTATCCGGTTTAGTTATGCAGTTATTCCAGAACCATCTGTTGAAAAGATTTTTCTTTGGCCACTGAAAATCCACAATGCCTTTGTCAAAAAATCAATAAAATGTATATGTATGGGTTTATTGTTGTACTTTCCATTCTGTTCAATTGATCTATTTGTGGATCCTTACCTAAATAAAACCGTGTCCTGATTATAGTAGTCTCATAATAAGTATTGATATCAGGTAGTGTGAGTCCTCCAGCTTTGGTTTTTTTCTCTCCACCATTCAGCTCTGTAGACATCTTGAGGGCTTACAGCCGCCATCCCAGAGCTCAAGGCATGAGTGGCGTTTTATTTCCCCTTTTGCATGCCCTAGTCTCCAGAGCAGTGTTCGTGGAGGTCCATCAAGTGAACGAGCTGGGCCTAGCTGAGCCTCCCTCTTCCCTGAGCTCTGGCACATAACAGGCGTGACCTTCACCCTGCACTTTCCTATGAGAGGTGAGACTATTTTGCCCTTATCTTGATTGTTGCTTAGGGGTTGCGTTCAGGTATGGAAGGGTTGGTTTGGAATGTTTTCTCAGATCTATTCTGAGAAAACACCCACATTTCCACCTTAACTTAATACTCCCGCCAGCCCTGCCAGATGTCATGGGCTTATCTGTGTCACAGACGCCCTGGGAGGAAGGAGGTGAAGGGCTGCCCTGGAATGAATATACACCCTTGATCGTTGACTCTCATAAGTGAGACCTTCAGTTCCAGATAGAATCATTTAACATAATTCCTGGCAAGAAAAGAATCATCTAAAGTCAGGCTTAAGGTTAGTCCTCTGTGGGTCTAATGAAGCCTATTTGAAAAAAAGCAGCCTGCTGTTTCATTTGGCCTTGCAAAAGTCAGGTCCTCTGGCCAGAAGCTGTGTTCAGGGCACACTAGCATGCCTGCCCACCTGTGACACATTCAGCCACATGTTTACAGTGAAACTTATCCTAAGGATCCCACCTCCAGTTAGTGGCCTCTCCCTGACTTTCACAACTCTGAGTCTGCAAGGGTTCCCTGGGCGGGATGGTGGTGAAGATGAAACTCTCCCTAGAATGTCCCTCTTCAGAGGCACTTGATGATTTTGTCTCAGAGACACAGGCAAAGTGTGAGAGCAGAAAGTGCTTTCTTTGGGAGTATGCCATCTCCAGCAAAGGTATCAGGTTATTTTTAAGGCTGGCAGATCTCATCAAAGCCAGCCAGATCAGTTCTATTTTTTCTTTTTCTTTTTTTTTTTTTTAATTTTATTTTATTAGTTTCAAGTATACAGTACATTGGTTAGACATTTATATAGTTTATAAAATGATCCCCCTAATTGTTCTTTCTCTCCTCTCAACCCGGTCAGTTCTTAACACTGGACAGAGACCAGGCATCTGGTCCCTCAAGTGAAGAAGCCAGAATACATAGGGAACCTGCAGGCTACAGTCCCCTCACCCCACCCCAAAGCTGTTCAGCCTAAATAAGTCTTAGAAAGTTTAGGGACAAACACCAAACCCGAGTCTGATACCTTCGTCCTGATATGTTGTTTTATGTTGCTAGTCCCCATATTAACACATCAGTGACTTCTCCAATGCTTCCTTCCTATTTTCCCAACTGAGGGGGGTAGAGGGGGCCAGTATTTGAAGAATGTGAGATTTGAAGGCAAAGGGACCGAGACTGGAAACTAGAAAGAGGTACAAGTGAAGACTTAAATGCCTAATCAGGCCCTGTGGCATATGTTTGTCAAGGGAAAGGAGGAAGGAATGGTGATAACCAGAAAGGCCAAGGCAGGTCTCCTTACAAATGTCTCCTACAGGTTCTGATAATGCATTTATAAGCCAAGCCAAATGCTACAGAGAGACATGTTCCAAATGTAATGGGTTCAACAGCCTGGGGTAACATAGACGTCATACTTGTTTGAGGTGTTTCCATCATCTTCCCAGAATGTGCCCAGAGTAATAATCATTAGAACAACTTCATCGAAACAGGAGTGCCCTGAAATGCTCCACCCTTCACTTTAAGGGTTAGGCTTTGTGTATCAGCATACATTCCTGACACTTACTAAAACTCCCTCCTTGTGTATAAGATGCTTGGGCTCCAACATAATTGGTTTGCATTTAAGTGCCCAAATGTGATTATATAACCTTGATTCAATTAACAGGTCTGACTTGATTCGAGCCTTGCTCAAGAATGAGCCAAATCATCATCTAAATAATAATTAGGACAAGACTAACCTGTCTTGCTGGTGTCCAATATTGGGGATTGAAGAAACTTCCAAGTCATCAGGTAGACTTGATGGATCTAGAATCCCAACTCCCAAGACTGCGCTCACTCCCCTTTAAGATCCAAGGCTGTAGGTGTGGAGTTCACTCCCAGTGGCCAGAAGGGGCTCTGATAATTGCTCCCTCTTTCCAACTTAGCGGTGATAAAATGGAGCCCAAGAGAGGTGGTGTTGCCAGCCGACGTCTGTTCCATCAGCTGAAAGCAGAACAAGGACTTAAGTTGAGCCTGAAGGGCTACAGAGTTCATCTGATCCAACCTTCCACCCAGCTGAGGAACCCAGGACTATCATCGCACCACAGCTTGGCCTCTGTCCGTCCCGAAAGCCCACTATCTCTACCAGTCTTGGCTGCCTCCAACTTTAATAAACTCTTCATTGTTTGCTCCCAAACCTATATTCCTATAACTTCCATCCAAAAATCCTTTTACCCTTAGGTCTCTCAATGTCATTTCTTAACTTCCTCAACTATACTCCTGCAAAATAAATTCTGGTTTCAATAATTTTGCTGTGCTGAGGTATATAGAGAGCCGCTTAGACTCATGGTTTCTTATGAAACCCAATCATTGGCTCTGCCTTGACTTTTGAACGTTTCAGCTGCCCCACTACTGAACGCCATCACAGCCCCAGACCTGGAGGGAGTCCGAAGAATTAAGGAATCCAGCACATTGTTGTACAAAGTCATCGTGAAGAGTAGAACAAAACTGGAAAGGAAAATGAAATAGTTAATAAGAAGGCATCTGAGCTTTTGCCAATTAGAGCTTTTGCAAATATAGTAACGTATGTTGATGAGAGAATCTGATTTCTTTTTCGAATCAACTTTTGTATCAAACTGACAGTGTCATTTATGATTACTTCATAATGGTATTGTGTGATCTTCATAATAATAGACATGGATCCCACTGAGGTCCAGTTTGCAGGAGAGAAAGCCAGATAACTCAGTATCTTGATTAGATGTTCAACATAAAGAGAGAAGAATTAATCACAGTTTACGCAGTGCATGGCGCCTGGGATGCTGTGCTATAGGGAGCTGTGTACCTGCTTATCTTTGCCACTAGCCTGTGAGATCCTTGGAGGCAGAAAGCATATCCCCTTTACCACTGTGTTGTCAGGGTTGACACAGGTGGGTTCTCAGCAAATGTTTAGATGAACTAATTCATAAAATGGTTTTCACTCCCTGGATGATTTACCAGTTTACAGGAGTTAATCAGGGGTGTATTCTGACTTCGACCTCATACTGTACATCCCAGCCACCCGTATTCATAAGCGAATGCATCCTCTGCTGGAAATCCCAACATCTAGATCAGGAAAAGACTTATAATACAAGAGAATTACTTTCCTTTTAAAAAAAATGATTGGCCACATAGCCCTTCTAAACAGTAAACTCCCCTACAACATTTAAAATGATCCGATTTACAAAACTTTGGTCAGCTATTCTTGGGATCACATATCACAGATGAATGACATCCATGTAGTTACTAAAGATACATCAGCACATATTGAATAATATGTTTGAGCTGAGCCCTGCCAAGCTCAGGGATCAAACGTGATAACATTTTGACCTTTTCCACACTTCCACTGGCACATGCCATCAAATCAAGTGGCCTAGAATTCCTTCACTTTCTGTCTCTATTTGTAAATTACTTAGAAAAATGAATCTGGGAATCATATTTTGATGTTGGGGGATGGTGAAGCCAGTTCTCATGTGAGAGGGGTGCTGGTGAATACCTGTCATGGATGATGAACTCGGTTCTGACACCACTCCACTATTGCCTCTCCCACCTTCTTCTTGGTCTCCCTTTGCCACCTCCTTCACACTCAGTTCATGGGAGAGCAGAGAAGCTGCAGTGGTCCTGGCATCCCCAAGCTTCAATTCTGTCTTTGCAGGTATCAGAGAGAGACCCTGTCTTCCAGATAACCAACTTGGGGTTCAGCTTAGTCTCGCCCCATAAGCCAAAAAGAAGAGACAAAGTCTATCACAAAGTCATCACCTGTAGACAAAGAAGGAAGTATTAATAAAAGAATATGGATGTCCTCAGGTGGATGTCCTGAACTTTGCCTAGGGTGAACTTGTTGGCATCATGAATGACCCCAGGATGGCTGGGGTGGGCCTGCCCTCTAAAAACAAGTAGAGTTAGAATAAAATGGGCTAGTTAGTTTAGTTTCCTCATCGTTCACTCCAGCCAGATGAAACTTGGTGTTAGATGGTTATGGTCATATTAGCCCTTAATAATCTCCTTGCCTCTTTGTAAGGTATATAAATGTCTAATCACTGTGTTTGACACCTGAAACTAATATAATATTATATGTCAACTCTAGTTGAAAAATGAATTATTTTTAAAAAGGAAAAAAATAATCTTCTTGCCTCAACTGCAGAATCGTGGCCCTTTATCCCTGCCCCCCACCCTCTGTCCCCTCGCACTTTGCCCTCACGGTACCTACTCTTTATCCACAAACCACCATGCTCTTGGGCACCATTGAGACTTTATTGTCTCGTCTATCTAAAATAGCTCTACTCCAGTCCTCTCTTAGCTGTCTACACTCAGCTCAGATGTCACTTTCTTGTTGTAGCTTGCCACGACATGTCAGGCAAAATTAATTGCTCCCGCATCTGAATTCCCATAGCACTTTGTATGTCACTCTGTATCGCTCGTCACTTGATGTGAGAGTATGCGTCCCCATGTCTGTCTCACTGGTTGGACAATGCTCTCTTTGGAGGGCAAGAATCATTCTTATTCCCACTTGGGTCTCCATGACCTGAAACAAAGGAGGGGCTCCATAAATGTTGTTAGAAAGTGGCAGCAGCAGTGGAAAAATTTGTGTGTGTCCTCTAAGGGTCCTGGGAAGCTTCTGGGATCCAGGAGCCTAAGAGAGGCTCCTGAGTGACCAGACCTCTTATCACATTTTCCAGTTGGGCTCAGTTCGGGTCCTGGAGGAGACCGTCCACCAGTTCTAGTGCAAGGAGGCATTCAGGAAGCAGAGTTCGCATTGAAGGACATCAAGGTTACTTTTCAAAGCCACGATGAAAAGAGGGTTCTTGGCAGAGAGAGGACATCATCATCTATGATCTGGCTGAACGAATTACCTAATCTCTCTGAGATTCAGTATCCTCATCTATACAAGTGGGGGGAATCATGCACACCTTGTGTTACTCTAAAGATTAACAATTACTACTTACTGAATTTGTTGTAGCACTAAGGGCTCTGCAAATGCCACCAAAGAGAAAGTGACAGAATCAGAATGAGAACTTGAACCACAATGCCATATGAAAGGACATGACAAACTGCAAAAGATTACACAAATATTAGCTATATTTATTGACAGTGCATTTAGATCTCAAATTCTTTGTTCTGTTAGAAATTGAAACTGGAGGGGAAAAAAATTTTTTTTCTTGGGCCAGAGTAAATAGCTGTCACAGTAAGTGAAAGGTGGGGATGTGTGTGGCAAGGATGGTTAGTAGTCCACCAACAAATTGTGCCTCACCTTCTGTAGGCTGAATTGTTTCTGTAAAGCAGTTTCCCAACCAGGGGTTACATTTCCTGGCTCCCCTTACATGTAGGTGGAGCTGTGCAATAGGTTCTCCTGTGGAGCGTGATCAGAAATGTGCCACTTATAGGTCAAGGTGGTTAAGAGAAGGGTGTAAGTAGCCAGCAGGTAGAAACAACCCACATGTCCACTGATAGACGAATGGATAAATTATTTAGACTTAAAAAGAAATGAAATTCTAACACGTGCTACATCATGGATGAACCTTGAAGATATTATGCACAGTGAAATGAGTCTATCACAAAGGGCAAATATTGTATGATTGCACTTATATGAGGAACTTGGAGTAGGCCAAATTCAGAGACGGAAAGTAGAATGGTGGTTGCCAGGGGCTGGAGGGGAGGAGGAATGGGGAGTTAATGTTTAATATTTCAGTTTGGGGAGATGAAAAAGTTCTGGAGATGGATGGCAGTGATGGTTGCACAATTTAAATGTGCTTTATGTCACTGAACTATAAACTTAAAATTATTAAAATGGTAAATTTTATGTATATTTTATCGCAACAAAAAAAAAAAAAAGAAGAAGAAAAAAGAGGATGTGACTTTTCTACACCTGCCAGTTAGATGTAGAGAACTTTCAGGTCTTAGGATTTGAAAGAGCCACATAGTAGAAGTAGCCACATGACAAAAAGTCACTAGCTAACTAGGAATCTGGCACTGGACTCCTAAGTGATAAGTAGGCTTCTAATGTGTTAAACTACTGAAATCAGGGTTCAATTTGTTACAGCAGCTAGTGAAACTCTAACACAGCCTGCAGCCAATATTCATGGCTGATGTTGCAGAATAACAATGTAACATGGTCCCCTGAGAAAGAGATGAGGTACAGTTCCAGAGCTTGGTTTGGTTTGGAACTGAGGAGGCATTTGTGCTGAGAGCCCACCTTCAAGTTCAGCAATTCTCAAAGACTGAGTTACAGCCCCTTGGCTGCGAGATGGATACCAAGGACTGTTACAGAGGAAACTCAGAGGAGTCTGCATCCTTGAAAAACACATCACCTACGCAGTGATAGGAACTGGGTGTGGGCTTGGGGTGTAAGAATACAGAGGGAGAAGAGAACTCTGGTCCTCAGCCGCCCAAGGGCAGACTTGAGAACCTGTCCCACATGCTCTCCTAGGCCAACTGGGCCCACAGAAAGTGGCTCCTTGTGGTTCCAGTTAGGCAGCAGCCTTAGCTGAGCATAGCATGGAAGCGGGCAGGATTCATTCTATCTTATGTTTGAAGGGCAATTGCCAGTGGTAACTGCACCAAGGCTGCTGGCTGTGGCACCAACACCAGGATTAGCAAAAAGAGGAGTCTCAGCCTCAGGGGCATAGAGGAGGTAGGAGCAACCAGGACAGGCTCTGGGGCACAAATAGGGAAACATTATTACAAACTGGTAGCAACTATAACAATTGTGAGAGCTGGCTGTCCAGACTCTGGCCCCTCTGGCTTTGGCAGCCTTCTAGGAACCCAAGGTTTGGCAGTGAATAAGGAGCCCCCCAGCCTCAAGATATGCCTCTGTGGTGGCTCCAGTGGCCCAAGAGACCAGGAGTGACCTTTGGGTTTCAGATAAGCATTCTGGGAATCTGGACTTCTTGGATTCATCACAGGACAGTGACACTGGGAAAGAGAGATGACCATCCTTGCACTAGAGAGGCTGAAGCTGGAGCCAAACTAATGGATCTGATAAAAGAGATGCAACCTCATTTCATTCTCAATTTTGCAAAGACTTTACTGTTTTAATGAATTAGAGTGATTCTAGGTTACCCTATAATGACAATACTCTTACATGCATTCTTTCTACGCTCCTAAACTGGAGAGGAAGCCGGGCTGGGGAACCAAGAATTGCACACAAATCTGACAGTTGTGTCAAAATCTTGTAATGTCCATAGGAGTGAGTCACGCAGGCAAAGATCATGAAAATTGCGTTAAAATAAAGTCTGAGAATGGTTGATTTTTATAGATTTTTTTCAGGGATTCAATGTTCATTTAGTGCATGATTGCCTCTCTCTCTCTCATTATAGATTAAAATTTCCAAAATTTTCCCACAGTGGTCATCATACTGCTCTTGACTCTTACCCCTCTTTAGCTTACCACAGGCATTCACCATGTGATGTGACGCCAGGCTCTGAGGCATTCAGAGATGGCAGCACAACATTCAAGAAAAGAAAAAGTGTAGACCCTGCCTTTCTTTGCATCCCCTGTTTCTTGGTGTCTCTTGGAGTCAGTCTTCCAACTTCCTACAGTCCTTCCATTTCCAATCTAGGCTATGTTTTCATTTCCCTTCACAAAAGTCAAAGTGGAGGGTTCACCTATAGGCAGAGTTCTCTATGGTCTGAGCCCTGTTTAAAGAAAGCTGTTTTGGCTTCCCTGGTATTTTTCACATTCTTTTATGCAATCTCAACCTAGGCCTTGCACAAAAGTCAACTAATAAGCATCAGAAGCCAGCCTTTGAAATAGTGCCAAGGCCATCTGCCTCCCTCGATGCTTCCAAGGAGCAGGTCCCACCCAGCACCAGTGCCGAGCACCATCCCCGCTCACTTGCCTGACCTGGGCAGGGCCCAGTTGGGAGTAGAAACCCTTAGGACAAGGGGACCTGTCTCTTGCCAATCAGAGGCTGACTCAGAGCTGCCAGTCCAGAACCCCAGTTCCCATAACATGGCAATGCTTTCCCAACCACGTGCTGCCAGATGACCCACCCTTTTGGCTGTCAGTGCTCACCTTTGCGGGAAGCACCCACTGGGTCTTGGAAATATTTTCCCATTCCCTTAGCTCCAGAGTTAGTTGGCGACTTGAGGTCATCCAGAGACCTGCCTGCTCAGTCTCCTCTGGCACCAATGTCCTCTTGCTGCCATTGAGAATGGACAGAGCTATTCCTGACACCTGAGTTGAGCAACAGTATAGGGAAGCCATGCTAGAATGCGTACAACCAATTGGGGCTCATCCTGCCTTGCAAAATGCAAGGCAGATGGACCCTAACCTCAGGTCCACTTCCCTGGAAAGGCTAACACCCCAGATGTCTGCATATTCTTGGGTGGGAGGGTAAAAGTGGACTCGTCGTTGGGATCACCTCTGGCTCCCTGTTTCTGCTTCTACTATATTTTTTCAGTTTGAGTCATTTTGCCATCGGTGTGCACTGTCCTGAGTCCGCACCCAGTTGTGGAACTCAGGCCCTTTCCTTGAATTCCATCGAAGCCAAATCAAACTCTATGTATGACTTTCATGTGTGTAGCAGATTCTGCCAAGGGCTGCTCAGGCCAAGGATATTTACATTGCAGCAATGCGAAACAACTTCAGAATGGAATTTATGACCTTTAATGATCCTCTCTGGGGCCACCCACACCTCCGGAGATTTCTCACTGGCCAGACCACCCCACATTGCTAACCAAGCTCATGTGTCCCAAAAGAGTGGCTCATGAATGTCTGCACCAGAATCACCCATGGGACAGGGTGGTATGTGCGATGCGTGCGTGTGTGTGTGTCGTGTGTGTGTGTGTGTGTGTGTGTGTGTGTGTGCGTGTGTGTGTGTGTGTGTGTGTATAAGAAGATGGGATGGGGGTTATTTTTGGCTTATTTGTTTGAAATATTTTTTTGTTAGAACTCTTATTTGTAAGTGCACCTTTACGTTTAGAGGTGTTTTCTTATGACATTTACAGTGCCCACTCACTGGAGTGACCTCTTAGGCCATATCTACAAACTCCAAAGAGTTGAAAGCAACAATGAATGCCAGCTGGTTCAGGGGTCTTCAAGCATTTGCTTGCATAGCCTTCATAAGAATTTTGAAACATTATGTACACCCCTCAAACATTTTTGTGTTTGTATCTAAAAATTTTCATATTAAGTTTAAATAGCTGCAAAAGATTAGAGTTCACTGTAAATTTTAAATATTTTAACAGTTCAAACATTTAAAAATAACTATTGTCACTCATTTAAATTATTCAAATAGAATTTAAATGTTATAGCAATTGATATCCTCCATCATCCTTTAAAAAAATACCATGAACTAATATAAATTTAAAAGCAACAAACAAACAAAACAAATAGAGACTCATGGACATAGACAGTAGACTATTGGTTACTAGAAGCTGGGGGGGAAGCAGAGGAGGTAGACAGGGTAAAAGGAGGTCAAATATGTGGTGACAGAAAGAAATCTAACTATGGGTGGTGAACACACAATGCAATATCTATATCTGACTTACTGAAACTTATTGGATTTTGTTAACAAATGTCACCATAATAAATTTTTAAAATCTACTTCTTTCATAAAAAAAACAAGTAAATAAAAATAAAAATACCATGAATGAGCTCTTCTTTAAAAGTCAGAAATTTTACATTATTTCTTTTTCTCCTTGAATTTATATTTCCATTTTTCTTCTCTTATAGAATTTTATCTTAATATAATATACATTTATGATGAAAATCTTTTATTATTCACCTTATATTTCTCTTAAAAATGTACACACATTCAAATTTATTAATTTTTCTTTGCAGTGGCCATAATGCTTTAAAGCTCTGCTATCTAATGCTATAGCCACTAGATACATGTGGCTATTTAAATTTTTCTAATTAAATAAAATTTTAAATTCAATTCCTCAATCACACTAGCCACATTTTAAGTGCTCAATAGGCATATGTGACACATGGAACTGTGTTGGACAGAGCAAATAGAAAACATTTCCCTTGTTGCAGAAAGTCCTATTGAACAGCACTAGTCTACAGTGTAAAAAGATTTTCTTCTGGAATCAGTTATCACAATTAGTAGTAGCACACAATTTGTCAAAATAACATACAGATATGACATGTTTATTGAACATTTTGATAAGATATTATTATCCAAAGAAGTAAAATTTTATTGGAAATTACCTTCTTAATGAAATGAATAGCTGGTGCTTTTTTAAAAAAATATATCTGTGGATGAATATTACTTTGTCTAGAATGAGAGCAGGTTTGGTACCAATTCTACCTTTAATTTTCGCTTTTAAAAATATAAGTGCTAAGAAAACTGGCTCGAAATAAAGGAGTTTTATTGCAGTGGTATTATTTGATTCTTTGAACTCTTTCTGAGTTGTGTGCCAAAAATCACACATGATGACAAAATTATTAGTGACTTATTATCTGATATCAAATGTTCATTAATTTCTCTTTCACCTTTGTTAAAATGATAAGAAGACGTCCGATTTGCAAAAGGATTTATAAGGATTTATAATTTAATCTTTAGAGTAATTTACTTTCTTGGCTAGAACCAAGAACTTTGAATTGTCTCTTTGGCGTTTGGAGATTTTGGCAAATGACAAGATGACGGGATGGGCCACATCTTCTGAAAAATATGGAAAAAGGACACATGGAAGAGAAAAGGAGAACAGTCCAAACACAGGAGCATTCTCAGGGAGACCAGTTTTAGTTAAGTCAGCTGGAAGTGAGTATCTAGAATTGATTTCTTTAATATTATTTGTAGTGTAACCCTTTAGAACGTCTTCATGGATGTTCTATATGGTAAATATTGGTCAGTATAACTTACCTAATCAAAAGTTATTTGGGGTCTTCAATAATATTTCAGAGTATAAGCATACCTGAGAGTACGCTTACATAAAGACCACTGCTCCAAGAATGTTTCTCAATTCAGCTCTCACCTTTTCCTCTCTTGGCTGCTACATTTTTTAACCTAAATACATGAATTTGTTCAGCACAATTAAGGGCTTATTCTTTTTTGCTCTCTCTTTCTTTCTTTTCAATATTTTAACTTAAAATAGAGACATATATTTAAGTAAGATATATACATAAATAGTATATAATAATAAGCATAAATTTATTTATCTATGAATGTATGGTATATAATAATTAAGCAAATACCTATGAAGCTACCACTCAACCTAAGAAGCAGAATACCAAATGACCCTAATGTCTCAGTTTCTTACTTCCGGAGACATGATCAGATTGCACTCATCTCTCTTGAAGTTACACATGGCCATGTGACTTAGTCTGACCAATAGAATGTAAACAGAGCAACAAGAGCCACTTTTGGATGGACTTTAGAAGCCAGTGCATGATTTGTCATGTTCCCTCCCCCACCGACTAGAGATATATCAATTGATAGAAGCCTTATTAGTTGGCCCTTAATGAACCTTTGTTGTATTTAAGCCATTGAGATGTCAGGTGTTGTTTGCTACTGGAGCATAACCATCCCATAATAACTGAAACACTGAATCTTTATTTATATCCCTCAATAATGGTATTCCTCTCCTCTTCTGTAGAAACAATCACTATCTTTGCTTTTCTTTAAGGTTTTACCACATATTCATAGCTTTAATTTATTTTTATATTTTTTGAACTCTATAAATATGAAATATTTTATTATTTTTATAAAGTATTATTTGTGAGATTCATCAATACTATGAATATACCACAATTTATTTATCCATTCTACTATTTATAAACATTTAAATTGAGTTTTTTGTTTGTTTGTTTTTTGCTGTTATAAATAATACCATTCTGAACATGCTTGTACATATCGGCTGGGAAAGAAGTATGACATTTTCTCTGGAGTAGCCATTCCCAAAGTGTGGTCTGGGAGCCTCTGAGATCATCCCAGGAGGGGTCTGTGAAGTCAAAACTATGTTCATAATAATACTAAGATGTTATTTGTCTTTTTTACCCTCATTATCTCACAAGTGAACAGTGGCATTTTCCAGCAGCTACATGATATGAGATATCACAATACACTTATGCAGAAGCAGATATGAGAATCCAGAAGTCTTTTATTAAGTCAGATTTGCAAAACTATAAAACAATGCCACTCCTCCCACTAAGTTGCTTTGTTTTGGAAAACACAGTTATTTTTCATAAACACATTATTTGTGTTAGTATGTAACGGGTTTATTGTGTTTTTAGAATGTGAAAAATGTTTAAAGAAAAAACAAAGCTGAAATAAGTAACCACATCACCATCATCATAGTTACATTCCGTGAACACTTACTATATACCAGACATTGTGATTTGCAAAATTTCATTTAAGGCTTACAGCAATCCTATGATGTAGGACTATAGTATTAATCTGTTTATTAGACAGATAAGAGAGTAAATATGAAGAATTTAATTAACTTTCTTTTTTTATGTTTGCTTTATTCACCTTATTAAGAACCATTTAAATCAGTTTTATTATTATTCCTTTTAAATGCATGAATAATTTTTTTGAATTCTTAGTTTTAAGTTTTACTATGGTAAATATTGGTCAGTCTAACTTACCTAATCAAAAGTTATTTGGGGTCCTCAATAATATTTCAGAATGTAAAAGAGACCAAAAGGCCTAAGCGCTGCTGCTCTAAGATCTGTAAGCAGGAATAAAATTGTGAGCTTGTAGGTTTTGCACATCTTCTACCTTCTTATATAAATCAATAATTTTTTCAAGAGGTTAAACCAGTTCACTTCCCACCAGCAACAGATGAGCATTCCTACAGCAGCAGCATAGACATCCGTCTTCACAGAAAGCCTTGTGAAGGGGCTGAGTTTAACAAGCATCCATTTCTCCTGTCTCCCCCGCCTGACACAGGTTTTCCAGGGGAGCTTCCCAGATGAACCAGATTCACAGCCCACTTTCTGAGATGAGGGGGCTCCTTTGGCTCTGGGGGACACGGCAAAGCTCTGAAGTCACAGTGATTGGGAAATGCCTATGAGACAGCTGGGGGTTGGGGTTCTAGAGGAGAAAATGAGTTGTTGCAGACTGAACAATGGCCTTTGATTTTCTGTTTATCCTCTTTGGGTCTCATTGAACCATACTGATTTTAAACTTTTTTGTAATTGTAACTACTTTCCCCCTTCCTGAGCTTTCTTTCCATGAGAATATAGAAGGCCTGTTCCTGTCTCAGAAACACAAAGAGGTAGAGCCGATTTTTGCATTCCATTATTCCAAAGCATTCTCAGGCAGAGGCCATGAATAGCTTATAATATTACTTCTCTGAAAACAAACATGCACACCTGGGAGTAATTGCACTCACAGGAAGTAGGCCAGCCATGTGCACAACAGCCTGGAAGAATAAAAACTCTCCCGATTTTCAGAAACATTTTCTAGGAAAAACGCCTCTGGGTTGTGTCAGCTCTCTTCAATGCCCTTGCCCCTCCTCCCTTCCCACAAATTTCCTACTTCCGTCTCAAGTTGGCAGGAACTTGCTGTTCCTCAGCCCTGGGAGTCCTGCCAGGGACCTCCCATTTTCTGGAGAGGTTCTTTTCTACTTCTAAGCATAGTTGTTTAACAACACCGGATGCCACACGGAGCCCGGGCTCCTCATCCTTCGTTCCCCTCCCCCAACCCCTGGCCCAATAGAGTGGCCCCTCCTGCCTTTGGTTCCTGACTTTGGAGCCCAACAGTGTAACCACAGCCAACCTCCTCTGTGGGGCAGGCAGGCGCACAGGCCAATTCGAAGAGATTTCCAGAGGAAATTCACTGGGCAATTAGGCTCCCAGAAGACCTTTCAGCCACCTCTTCCTTCAGCCCCTCCCATTACCTTCTCCTTCTGCCTCAATGTCCCAGAATCCTTAGGCCAGAAGAATTAGACCAGCTCTTCCAGCCCTAGTCCTTCACCCAGACAGGGCCATACTTAAATCATCACAGATTACAGGGAAGATATCTTCACTGAAAAAAACAACCAAAGGAGTGTCTTCGGCTTTTATTCATTTAGTCCTAATACACTTACTCCTTGAGTAGAGGTGTTTATTCATTCATACATCTGTCATTCATTCATTTTCTATTCAATAAGGTATCTACTATGTACCAGCTACTGTTTACAGTATTGTGCCCTTGTGGATCTTATGTATTGATGGATGTTAGGAATTTAATAAAAGGAAGGAATAAGAGGTTGTTGGAAATATGGTAATAAATAATTAGAAAGCTTCTCAGTTCCAGTGAACGACAATGGCCTTTGATCCTGTTGCAGTCTCATAGGTACATCTAGGGCTCACCAGGCATGAAGCCCAGGTTGGGCAATCGGGAAGGCCAAAACACCAGCCAAGAGTACAATGGCTAATGGGAGCAAGAAATTGAAAATGTAGCTTTGGATCTCTCCTTATACATGTGTGGAAGGAGGTGGGCCCCTGAAGCTTCACAAGAGTAGATCCCAGACCCAGCAACAGCAGACCCCTCTGCTGATGTCTGGGGAGCAGCTGGCAATCAGGGTGGGGGAGGACCCTTGGCTGTCTTGCTTGGTGCTGCTATTCTGGTTGTTGTAGGAGCTATGATACCATTATACCCACAGGTCACCGATGATGACAGTGGGGGAGGGCCCAAAAAGAAACAACCACTGCCTTCCTCAAGAGCTGTGGTGATGTCCATGTCTTTGCAAATCAAATTCAGTTTCCAGAGTGAACTAGTCATCTGTGGGAAAGGGTGGTGCTTTATCCCTGTTCCTGATTATTGTTTCTTGGGCAATACCTCCAACATTTTGCTTTTTGTTTCTCTGCTTCCAGCTTATCTGTAATGATCTACAAATATTCATTCATTCATTCGACAAACATACACTGGATAGCAACCAGGTGCCAGGCTTGCGCAGGATGCTTCTGGAGGAGAGGCACAGGTCCTGTCTCAAGGGCTGCAACGGGAGAGACAGGCACCACTAGGAACAGCACACACCTGAGAAATCCTTTCACAGAGGGACCAGTGAGCTGAGTGGTCTAGGGGCAGACAGGAGGGCACTCCTGACTCCACTGGGGGGCGTCCTTGAGAGTTCATTCAATGTGGGTTGCGCTGTGCTGGGCACTGGGATCTCAAAGAGCTTAGCTCAGAAGGGACAGTGAGCTCATTCAAGACGAATGAATAGAAGTTTCCAAGGCAGACACTTGATGGGGACGGAGTGGAGGAGTTTTGTAGTCAGAGAGAACAACCTGTGCAAAGGCTGAGAGGCAAGAAAGAGCAAGGTCTTGGCAGGGCCAATAAGTGGTTCTTATGGTAGGAGCCTGAGTGTGGGGGTAGGAACGTGGCTTGATTGGAGGGGAGCTTGGGACTGGAGGGTAGAGAGGCAGGAGGACATGGAGGCCAGTTTGGACTTTATCCTATACTAAGCAAGAAGGAACTATAGAAAGTTTTTGAAGCTTGGTATCACATAATTATATCTGAGAGATATACTCACGTACATACATACATATATTTATGTATTAATACATGTATACACATGTAAATATCAATCAATTAAAATATCTAAATATTCTAAATATATATATACAATTTAAATACACAAATATGTATACATTTCACCCACATAAACCTAGGTAAATCAGAGGCCTGCACATTGCCCAGGAGAATTACAACTCTCTTTGCAGAAATATAAAGAGAAAAACACAGTTAATATTCAGTAGGAGTTTTTCTCCTTTTTTCCAAATGGTGCTCTTGAGAATCAATAGACAAGGCTCTTAAGAAGTGGATATGGAAGAGAACAGGAGAGAGGAGTGGGCAGGTAACATCCCTCCCAGGGAGGCCTCCTGCTCCCCGACCACAGGAGTAGGGGGGATGGCCCAGAGGGAGGCCGGAGACACAGGCCTGCTTATGGGGAGAAGGGGTTCCAGTGAAAGACTGCCAGCATCTTGGATGTTGACTGCTAGTGTGCTGAGCAGAAATGATGCCCACACCTGCAGTCCACTTGCAGGATCTGGACGAATACGCCACCCTATAAGCTGGCTCTTTCTTCCCTTCTCCTCTCTTCTCAGCAATAACCTTTTCTTCCCTCTTACAGCTTATGTCCTGGTCTTTCATCTCATTGAGACAGTGAAAGGCATCAGATGGAGACTGAATCTATCAGCATCTCCTTCCATGCTCATGTGCATTGAGCAAGCACCCCTCCCGTCAAAGCCCAGTCTTTCTAAGGGCACCCAGGAATTTGCCCCTTCCCTTCCAAGATCTTTAGTCCTTCGGATCTCTCCTCCCCTTCCTGCAATACCAGTCTCATTCTTACTCTCTGCTGTCCAAATCCTCCAGCTATTGCCTCATCCTTTACTTCCCTCCAAAACCAAATTTTTAGGTGACAAAATTTACATATCTTGGCTCCGCTTAGTCAACTTGCCATGCACTCTTTCTTAGAAACAGATCTCAAGTACACCTACATCTCTTAATCTTCACTGTCTCTACCCTTGTACAAGCCCCATTTTCTCTCACTTCACATATTTGTTTGCTAGGGCTGCCATAACAAAACACCACAGACCGAGTGGCTTAACATAAATTTATTTTCTCACAATTCTGAAGACTAGAAGTCTGAGATCAAGGTGTTGGTAAGGTTTGTTTTTCAGAGGCCTCTCTCCTGGGCTTACAGATGCCGTTTTCTGCTTGTATCTTCACATGGTCTTTTTCTCTGTGCGTGTCAGTGTCCCAATATCCTCTTCTTATGAGAAGATCAATCATATTGGATTAGGGCCCACCCTAATGACCATTTTTAACCTGAATTACTTCTTTGAAGGCCCCATCTCCAAATACAGTCACATTCTGAGATACTAGGCATTAGGACTTCAACATACGAAGTTTAGCCTATAACACTTAGACCACTACAAGAGTACAGGGGGATGCAAGAGACATAACTGGTCTCCCCAGTTCGATCCTTGCCCCTCTCCAATTCACTCTCCACACAGAATCTAGAGTGAAATTTTAAAAACATAAATCTTGTCATCCACTCCTAAGTCTGGAACCTTTTAGTGTCTTCCTATTGCACTTAGAACAAAACCCAAATTCCCTATGCTGAGTGTTCTGGCTCTAGTCTACCTCATCAATCTCATCTCGTGTTCCTCTCCCCCTTAGTCACCACACTGCCATCATGCCCACCTTCTTTCAGTTCCTGGGACAAGCCGAGCCTTTTTACAGTTTGGAGGCTTTGTACACACAATGTGTTTGCCTGAAAGTTCCTCCTGTGGCACAAAGCATGACTGTCTCTTCCTTACTCTTCGTGTCTCAGGTTAAATGTTCCCTCACTGCTGTTATTCTCTATGGCAGCACTCTACACATGTACTTCATAGCACTCACATATGATCATTCGACCCCTTTGTCTGGTTACCTATTTATTGCCTGTTTTCTATTTCTCCTACTAGAATGCAAGTGTCATGAGGGTGGAGACTTTGTCTTCTTTGTCAAGGCTATATTTCTAGCACCCAGAAGAGCAACTGGCATATTATATAGGTAGTCTGTAAATACTAGCTGAGTACATGAATGATCATGCCAGAATAAATTGTGTGGAAAATGTACCTATAACGAATTGAATAATTTGTTGTATAATATTGTTTGATACACATTAATTGAATTTCAAAGACTCTGCCTAAATGACTATTGTGTTTACAGAATAGTTGTTCTTTCCTGGCGATAGTTGAAGAGCAAGAACAATTTCCTGTTGAAACCACTTCTAGCTCTCCACCATTAAATCATCTCATCAGTCGAGGAGAGCACGGCTCTTTAATTATCTAGGGCAGGATTGACCAACCATTAGAGTGCCACATTAGGGTGTCACAGACTTTGCACTGACATAGCTGAATGGTTTGAATCTCATCTCTGGTATTATAAGCTGCATGGCCTGGCAAGGTCTAAACTTTTTGAGCCTCCCCCATCTTCATGGGTAGATTGGAGAGAACATTCTTCCCAGGAATGTTCTGAAATTGAATGACATAATGTATAAAAAGTGCCTAACATAGTTTACGATACATGGAGAATGTTAATAAGTGGTAGCCATTGTTAGAGATTCATGAAGCAACAATGCAAGACTTTGGAGCAGAGTCATGGAGATGAAGAAGAAGAGATAGATTAAACACATGATGATGAGACTGCACTGATAGAATTTGTACTTATTTGGATTGGGTGTGAGAGAGATGGCAACATTAATTGAACAGGACTTACAATTTCTAGCTGGATGATTAGATGTGCAGTCATGCCATCAGCAAACACTTCCATGCAAAAGCTGTTGGGTAGAATAACTATGAGTCATTTTTAATTCAGATCACTCACTGCTTGATTTTTAGCTCTCGATATCCTTAAAATAGGGTTCCCTTGTATTTAAGGACTCCTTATGAGACCTGTTCAGTTCCTGCCAGTGGGAAGAAGAAATCTGAAACCATAGGGAAAAGCTGAAGCGTTTCTCTTTTTGTGTTTTTCTAAGTTTTATTCATCACCTGGCCTTTCCTTTCATATACGACTGAATATTTCCATTTCCCTTACACTGTAAGGGGAAAGGCTCCTCCGAGAATGGAGCTTGCCTCTGGAAGTCCTTCCAATGTTTTGGATTTAAGCTCCAGCCCCTCGGAGGGCTCTGCATGCTTCTGTGGAGGCTTTGTATACACAATGTGTTTACCTGAAAGTTCCTCCTGTGGCACAAAGCATGACTGTCTCTTGAAAGTCTTGTTGTCCAGGGCTTTCAGACAAGTGCATACAGAAACCAGGCACTGAGGAAAGCACAGAAAGGGTGTCTCTGAGAACTGGAAATCTGTATCCCTCTGAAACCAGATTAGCAACCACAATGCAATCTCTTGAGTTTAGGGTGGATGGTTGCCACTTTATGTTTTATTGGTTCCTGAATGAAAAGGTGGAGGGGAGAGAAAACAATAGGAAAGTTTTCATAAAATAAGGATCCAATCACCACCACCTTTGGCAAAGGAGAGGAGGTGAATCATATTTGTCACATCAAAAGTCAACCACTCCTTTATCCTCTAGCCTTATCCTGAGTCATGACTTTTAAAATTACAACAAGAAGGGCTTAGTGTAAATAAGCATTGAATGAATTAAATTACAGAAAGAAAAAAAAAATGAAGCATGCTTAATCACATATCCCAGAGAAACAAATGCATATATGTTCATCTAAAGACATGTAGAAGAATATTTAAAAGTTTTCTTTATAATAACCCTAAACCAGAAACATCTCAAATATTGAACAGTAGTAGAATGGTTAAATAAATAGTGGTCTATTCATGTAGAGAAATATTACACAACAATGAAAAAGAGTGAACTGTGGATACATTTATCAACATAGATAAATCTCACAGACATCGAGTTGAACCAAAGAAATCAGACATAAATTAGAATGTGACAGACACACTCTATAGTGACTCTAACCTTCCCAATTCCCAGGCCTGAGATGACAAGGAGAAGGAAGGAATACCATCGTCATGGTCACAGCACTTCACCCTAGAGGTATGTGTCCAAACCTTTCAAAACACTCAGGATCCTCAGGTGAAGAATCTCAGCCCCGTGATTCCCAGAATCAACCCTGATCCCTGTTCCAGCATCAGAGCAGAGGTGGATCTACTGTAAAGGCAATGAAGCTTTAGGACCCAGGGACTCTCTCTGCACTGGCCCCTCCATGGCTCGCGAAGGGCCCTAGCAATGAGTTTAACATGACCACATGTCTTTGTAAAATTGGCGATATATATGTGTGTAAAGTATAAGTAGATAGTGTAATATATAATAATACATAATATATAAAATAGTACATAGTGGGTATCATAGTATGTGTATATATTAGGTACATGTCACAGAGTACCCCTGTAAAATATATTATACTGTATACATTATCAATAATAAAATATACATATGTAAATATAATATATACAGCTCACCTTGAACAACATGGATTTGAACTGCATGAGTCCACTTATACACGGATATTTTTCAATCAGCAATTTGAAGAAACACAAACTACATAGCCTAGAAATATTGAAAAAATTAAGAAAAGGTATGTCACGAATGTGTAAAATATATGTAAATATTAGTCTGTTTTGTCATTTACTATTGCAAAATATTCATAAATCTATTATAAAAGTTAAAAAGTATCAAAACGTACACACGGCAAACACTTATAGACCATATGTGGCACCATTTGCAGTCAAGAGAAATGTAAACAAACATAAAGATACAGTATTAAATCCTAACTGTATAAAATTAACTGTAGTATATACTGTACTACTGTAATAATTTCATTGTTGCCACCTCCTATTCCTATTGCCATGAGCTCAAGTGCTGCAAGTATGCACTTAAAATACCTGTTATGCTAATCATCTCCACTTGAGTACTTTGTCTCTCCAGTAAATTGTCTATCATGGTAAAAAGGGATCTCTTGTGATTCTCATGTATTTTTCAATGTGGTTAGTTCAAAACGGCAAACCTTGAATAACATCAGGGGACCCATACAAAGTGCCACTAGTTATGTTGGAAGTGCTCCTAAGAAGCAGAGAAAAGTCATGACATTATAAGAAAAAGTTAAATTGCTCGATATGTACTGTAGATGGAGGTCTGCAGCTGCATTGCCCACCATTTCAAGATAAATGAATCAGTGTAAGGGCCATTGTAAAGAAAAGGAAATTCGTGAAGCGGTCGCTGCAGCTACACCAGCAGCTCTGAAAATCTTGCACTTTTTGTGAAATACTTTTGTATTGAAAATGCATCTTTTATGTGGGTACAGGATTGCTATAAGAAAGGCATACCTATAGACTCTAATATGACTCGAGAAAAAGCAAAGTCACTATATGATAAAGCAAAAGGAAGGTGAAAGATCTAAAGCTGGAGAATTTAATGCCAGCAAAAGATGGTTTGATAATTTTAGAAAAAAGTCTGGCTTAAAAAAAAATCAAGATAACAAGAGAAGCGGCTTCTGCTGACCAAGAGGCAGCAGACGAGTTCCCAGACACCATTAAGAAAATTATTGAGGAGAAAGGATATTTGTCTGAACAGGTTTTTGATGTAGATGAAAGTGCCCCATTCTGGGAGAGGGGGCGGGAAATTCCACAAAGGACATTTATTAGTAAGGAAGAGAAGAGAGTACCAGGATTTAAGGCAGGAAGGGATAGGCTAACTCTACTGCAGTTGAATTTATGATCAGGACTTGCTCTTATCTATAAAGCTGCTAACCTCGAGCCTGGAAGGGAAAAGATAAACACCAGCTGCCAGGCTTTTAACTGTACAAAAAGACGGCCAGAATAATGAGAGCCCTTATTCTGGACTGGTTCCATTTGTGCTTTGTCCCTGAAGTCAGGGAATACCTTGCCAATGAGAGACAGTCTCATAAAGTTTTGATATTTGACAATGCCCCAGCCACCCAGAATCCCTGAGGTCAACACCAAAGACTTTGAAGTGGTCTACTTGCCCCCAAATATAATGTCTTTAATTCAGGGGGCCATAAGGACATTTAAGGCTAATTACACAGGGTACTCTATGGACAAGATTATCAACGCTATGAAAGAGAAGCCTGATAGAGAGAACATCATGAAAGTCTGGAAGGATTACACCTTTGAAGATGCCAACGTTGTTATAGAAAAAGCTGTGAGAACCATCAAGCCTAAAACAATAAATTACTGCTGGAGAAAACTATGTCCAGATGTCGTGCATGACTTTATAGGAGCTCATCAAGGAAATCATGAAAGGGCTTATGGATATGAGGGGGAAAAAAAGGTGGGGAATGAAGTGTTTCAAGATCTGGATCTTGAAGAAATTCAAGAGTAATAGACACCACACCAAAAGAATTAACAAAAGCCAACTTGATGGAGGTGAGTGCTTCCAAACCAGTGTCGATGCTGAGGAAGAAGATGTAGAAGAAATGTCAGAAAACAAATTGACATTAGGCAATCTGGCAGAAGTGTTCCAATTATTCGAGACTGCTTTTAACTCTTTCACGACATGGACGCTTCTGTATGATAGCCACACAGAAACTAAAGCAAATGGTGAAAGAAAGATTGGTACTATACAGAAACGTTTTTAGAGAGATGAAAAAGCAAAAATCAGACAGAAATTATGATGTGTTTATGTGTTTCCATAAAGTTACACCAAGTGTGCCTGCCTCTCCACCCTCCCCTTTCACCTCCTTCACCTCTTCTGCCTCTGCCGTCCCTGAGACAGCAAGACCAACCTCTGCATCATCAGCAGCAGCATCATTATCAACATCATCATCATCATCATCATCATCATCATCATCATCATCATCATTATCCTCACCAGTATTCATTGTGTAGAACATCATGGGGCGGGACTTGTATGGAAGTGGATAGCCTATCCTTAAATAGGCATAAGGTGAGCGATATTTAATATAAAATTAATAATGGTAGTTTTCTTACCGTTTTATAATTTTGCTTTCAAAGAATTATATTACCATACAGTATGCCTCACTCTCATAATTGGAGAAACTGTATATCGGCCTATCATCACAGGTCAGGACTTTTTTTTAAAAAAAAGTAACAATGTTTCCAATACTGTATTGTAAGAATATGGTATATAATACATATAACTTACAAAATATGTGTTAACCAACTGTTTATGTTATCAGTAGGCTTCTGATTAACAGTAGGCTATTTGTAATTAAGTTTGGGAGAGTCAAAAGTTATACACAGATTTCGACTGTGGGAGGAGAGGTGTGCAAGGGGGTAGGTGCCGCCCCAAACCCCTCCTCCAACCCTCTTCCTCGCCCCCCGCATTGTTTTAGGGTCAACTGTATTTCTAATGGCAATAGTTTAAGATCACAGCCTCTTTCCACTCCCCCTCCTCCTCTATCATGCATTTTCCTACTTCAGACAGCCCTGGAGTGGTCATGGACATTTTGGGGATCTAGCTAAGAAGCATTCAAGTTGGGATACATTTGGTGTGGGCTTAGGGAAATAATTGTGGTCTTTTCCTCATGCAGTTCAGTGATGGTTACCATCCCACTGTAGGAATGGCTTCAAAAGCCAGCTCTGCCAGCTCACCCAGTGTCCTGATGTGAAGGCACAGAGAGGATGTTGTGCTGTGAATGTGACCTGTGGCACCCAGTACCAGAACAATTCAGGGAATGGAGGGGAAAAAAAAACAAGGATTAAAACCTAGAAGCCAGAAGCTAGTATATGGAAAAATTCTTCCAACTCTTACGGCTCCGATATGGAAGGAACTTGATAAAGGTTTTCCCAGACATAACTACAATCCTAAAAATGCATGCGGCATTACCAATAATGAGTCGTGAAGTGGAAAAAAACTTTACTAAACTATCAACAGCTTAGAAAAACAAATTTCAAGCACATTAGAAGATTGAATCATTTTTTTTCTATTCTCTCCAAAGAAAGTGATAATACAAAATTGTCACATGAAGAGAAAATCACAGTGTATGCAGAGCAAAGCTATAGGGAAAAAGATTTATAAAGGTATATCAGGAAACAAATCAATAAAATATTATGTTATTTTTTTCTAGATTCTGTACTTACGATATTTCTCATAAAATATGTAGTTTGTTGTGATTTCTTTTAGCACTCTAAATAAATATTCACTTTTATACTTAATTTTTAATGATAATTTTGTATTCTTTTTCTTAAAGAGGATTCATCAAATTGTATAAGCATTGGGCCCCACAAAGTCAGGATCCACCTTGATGGAAAGGCCATTGGCTTGAGATTCTTTAGCCACTTACCTCTCACACCCATGCCTTTCTTCCCTATACCTGCATGGAGATCTTCACAGAATCCCTAAAAGTCTCCAGAAATTTGTGTCATAGACAGTCTGAATTATAATGTGGGTGCTGGATGGAATGTTAGCACTTCTTTGGTCCATCATCCATTTTATAGATGAGGGAACTGAGACCCAAAGCAATTTCACAAGGTCACACAGCAAGCTGGTGACAGAACTTAAATACAGGATCCTGACTCATAGTCTGGTGCTCTTTACACTGTTACTTGCAGTTTGTTATTTGTTATTCCAGCAGTTTGCAAATCAATCAGTGAATCAAAATTATCTGGTTGCTTGAAATGCAGATTTCTGGACCCAACCCCCAGAGATTGTGATTCATTACAGCTGGGTCTAGAAATCTGAGTTTTTGAAAAACCTCTCCAAGTGAAGCTAAGGTAGAGATGAATCAACCTAGCTCACTTATCCCAACCTTCTTACTCATCAGATCCTACAATCCTTCCTTCTACTTAGTCCCTCCACCACCTAACTCCCAGTACAACTGGAGAAAGGAGTGGCAGAAATCAGCCCTCTTAGCTTCTTACTGTCCCATCAGCCTTCAGTACACACACACACACACGCACGCACACTCACTGCAGTCTTTTTCCCTAACACATCTAGCTTGCAAGCCATTTAAAAGGATAGATATCCAGTGAGTTCCAAGGATTGTCTAGAGTATAAACAGCAAATGGATCACAGATCCCATTCCAGGATTTTTGAAAAATAATTCCTGGTAGATTTCATAAATGCTTATTTGTCCTCCATAAGAAATGTAAAATCTGGACCTGTCATATCCAGTTTCATTATTGACCATGGGGATAACCACAGAGGATAGCTGGTGTGATTAATTTCTGACTCAGGCCTTTAACACCATCTTGACGCTAACCAGTAGTGATCTGATCTGATCCGTTGGCTCCAAACGCCTGGGGCCTCATGAAATTGGCAACCAGAACAGGACAACACTTAATTTCCAGACAAAATGGATGTCATTTGCGGCCTTAACAATCATTGTCCCTGAACCTCACCTGCCCCGAGTAGCCCGAGCTAGGTGAGGACAGCTTTTGCTTATCCCCAAGTGTAGTAAGATAATGTACATGAAGCTACAGATTCTCAGGAGCAATATAAATGCAGTGTTTCTATTCACTAATTTTATAAGGTTCAGATCTGGAAGTCTTCAAAAGATGTTCTTGAGCTCAGAATAATCAGTCAGTGCTCCCCTAAAGCACATAATCATAGACTTGACAAATGGCTTGGCCTCAAAAGAATTTCTCAGGGCACTACAGTTCTATTTTTATAAGAGCTACAAGGAAAAGTATTAATGGCAATGATTTTTGTTATTAATAATTAAGCTTGTCAAAAACAGTTTTCTATTATGTGCAGTCCTGAGGCACAACTCCATGTGGGGTTCCCTGAGAGACGGGGTGCTTCCTGGGGCTCAAATCAACCAGCCCCCAGGAGCTGCTAGCTTCTTTTGCTACAAAAGTTTTACCATCCTAGGAGCATGGCTATTGTATGTTCTTTGCCTTTATGCTTCTTCTATATTCAGTGTCCCAAAACTAAATTTAAAAGAAAAGCTAAAGGCTACTTGCTTCTCTAAATAAACTTGTATTTAGCACTCCAAGAAGAAACTTCATCCTACCTTCATGAACACGATGATCCTGATTCTAGAGGCAATAGCTAAATAGCAGCTTGTCCCAGTGGTTTAGGAAATTCTTTTCTCCATTTTCAGGATAAAAATAAAGATCACTCAGACCTGTGATTCTGTCTTGGCAGAGAGTTTCAGAGTCTGGGAACCAGAATCTATTGGATGAACATTCATAGGCTTAATTTCAGAATCTCAAATGACAGAATTATTCTCACTGACTGCAACAGAGGACCAGAAAGCTTAGCTAGTTTTGATATTTTAAAGTAGCACCCTTAAAACAATAGTGAAGGCCATCTCTTGATTTTCCTTATATCAAAATGTATTCTCGAACCGCCTCAACAAGTAAAAATGAAGTTCTATCTCTGAGAAAATTACCTAATAAATTATCCATAAACATTGTTTGATATGCAGTGAATTCTGCTAAGTACCTTGGTGCCAGAAAAATAAATATCCACAGGACCTTAAAATCCAGTCACGGAGACAAAACATGTGCACTGTTAAATATAAGTAGAATATGAGAAGTACCACAAAAAAGGTACAAACAAAGCTATAGGGTTTCAGATGCAGAAGGTTACTTCTAGCTGAAGTTGAATCCACGAAGATCTTAAAGGAGATGACATTTGAGCTGGATCTTAAAGCACATGCACAGTCTCGCTACTGGATCTGCCGCGTGTTTCTTCGTTTACTCAAAAGTTGTCTTGCCAGTGGAGTTCATGGTTATGACTTGTGTTAGTTTTCTATTGCTGTGTAACACATTACAACAAACTCAGTGGCTTAAAACAATACACATTTATCATCTCATAGTTTCTGTTGCTCAGGAATCCAGGCATGAAGTAGCTAGGTTTTCTGCTCAGGGTCTCACAATGCTGAAATCAAGATGTCAGCTGGCCTGTTTTCACATCTGGAGTTCTTCCAAGTTCATTCAGGTTGTTGGGAGAATTCTCTTGCAGTTAAAGGACTGAGGTCCCCATTTTCTTGCTGGCTGTTGTTTAGGAGTTGCTCTTAGCTCCTTGATGCCACCCTCTTATTGTAGCCACATGCCTTCCCACAACATGGCATCTTACTTCTTCAAAGCCAGCAGGAGAATCTCTTTCCTTAGGGAATGCCTGAACCTTCCTTTAAAGAAC
The DNA here is from genome assembly GCF_902729225.1 of Pteropus medius. Classification (NCBI taxonomy): domain Eukaryota; kingdom Metazoa; phylum Chordata; class Mammalia; order Chiroptera; family Pteropodidae; genus Pteropus; species Pteropus medius. The sequence goes on along the minus strand of NW_024349800.1, from coordinate 22,899,948 downwards.
TCATCTGATTATGTTAGTCTCACTCAGGGTAATCTCCCTTTTTATTAACCCAAAGTAACTGATGAGGGACCTTAGTGACATCTGCAAAATCCCTTCACCTTTGCCATTTCATATAACCTAAACAGCCATCATGTTTACAGAGAATTATACAGGGTGTATACACCAGGGGACAGAAATCTTGAGGTCCATTTTGAGGTCATTCTTCCTACTACATGATTCAAGCAAAAGTGGAAGCTTTAGTACCGTGCAATAACACAAACCTTACTACAATTCCATCTGTCTACAAATTTAAAACAGTAGGATTATGAGTGTACGTGCATGCTACATTACTACAGTACAATGCATAATAGTACACTACATGCACACACAATGCACATGCTACTCCTACAATGTGATATTGAACCTTTCTCCCATTGAGCAGTAGGGTCTATGTCACCCCCATCTCAGACTTGGACAGAACTTTGTACCTGCCTCAGCCAATAGAGTATGGCAGAAATGACGCTAAATGACTTCTGAGGTTAAGTCATAAAATAATAAGTACTTTCACATTGTCTCTTGAGACATTCTCTTTGGAACCCAGCCATCATGCAGTGAGAATACCAGTCACACAGAAAAGCTACGTGTAGGTGTTCAAGCTGACGGTCCCAGTCAACAGCCAGCAACGAACACCAAACACGTGAGTAAGTAAGTTTCCAATGGCTCTACCCCCCAACTGTGGAGTCACCCCTCACCTTCAAGCCACCCCAGTAAGTGCTGTGTGGGAGAAGAGCACTACCCAAATTGCAGATTCATGAGCAAAATTAGTGAATATTGTTCAAAGTCACTTAATTTGGGGCTGATTTGTTAAGTAGCAATACATGACTAGAAAAGATGTGAAACGGCAAGCTGGACCCTGGCAGCTCTGTAGTCCCCAGAATCGAAAAGAAACCTTCCTATAACCAGGAAGGTAGGAGTATTGAAGACTCTGAGGCCCAGCATTCTTGCAATTGCGCAGCATTCTAATATTCCCTGCTTTAATCTGGGGCTCCCTCCATGCAGCAGAACAAAACCTTGAGCTTCTTGACACACCGTTTTGAGGCAAAAGAGAAAGCAAGGGGGCTGGAGAAATAAAAGAAGAGCAATAGAACCAGAGGAAGAGATGCAGAGGAAAGAGGAGGTTGACTTTAAAATTGGAGTCTGAAATGCAAATTTACGTGTAACTGGGGAACGCTAGAGAGAGACAAAGATACACACACACACCCCTTTAGCAGCTGGCAAGAGACAACCCAGCCTCTACCCTCTCTTGCTCTCTCAGGTTTGGGAATAGGAATTTGTCTTCCAAATATAAACTGAATTTCCCATTGCATGCCACGTCCCTGGTTCTCTACCAAGCGTGTAATTCCAGCTTTTTGCCTGCATCTCAAGAGGTACTGGAATAAAAAAGGCTTTTCACATATGTTCTTGTTTATTCATCTGGGAAGATTTTTGAAGGATCTGAAAATCCAGCATAGATGGAGCAATGTAGGGGGTTGCTCTGAATAGTAAGAGTAAATAGTGCATGACACACCAAACACACACATACTGTACACACAACCCCTTCCACACAACACATACATATTATACACATGTGCCACATACATGTGCACACTGCACATACACACCACACTATACCACACATGCACACATACACTATACATACACACTATATGCACTAAACACACGTGTGCACACACATACCACACACACATATGCAGCCATCTAACCTTCAGAAATGGAACCTAGTGATAGAAAGAGTTCGTCTTAAACACTTTTAAGGATCTAAGTAAAATGATAAACACTAGGTTTATAATATTTTGCAATCATTTAATCTAACCTCTCCACTTCATAGGCAAAGAATTTGGGGTTTAGCTGAAAGTAGGAGCGTGTGTTCTCATTCCCAGGCCGGAGGTTTTTCCTCATATCTCTAAAAAAAGCCCTCACTGTGTCTTTCCTTGAGCTTTAGAAATATCCACATTGGTTAAGACCTCAGCCTCTGCCTCTGCCTCTCTGTTTCTCTATCTCTGTCTCTCTATCTCTGTCTCCCTCCCTCACCCATCACACACAGACACACACACTCCCTTCCTCATCTGTGCAACTGTTGTTTTGATTTAAGTTTATAAAAGGGATGGAATTTGTTTCTTCCTCTCATTACCCATGCATAGAACCATGGACTTCCTTTTGCTCGAACATATACAATCTCATCATTTATTTTTTAATTCTAACACCAAATTCGGATCTAAAAACGTCAAGGATAAATTTGCTGTGGTAGCTGAGGCTCAGAGTAAAGTGAGAAAATGCAGGCCATGACGAAGCCTCTCTTGTCACCCAGATGTCCCTCACTTCACCACACTCAGAGGTCATCTTTCCTTTTGGCAACTGAAAGAGCATCTGACTCCTGAACCATATACCCCAGGAGGCCAGCCTTTCACTGGATCTTCTACCCAACGTTTTCTGGAACTCCTCAGGAATACCAATCCATGGGCCTCACTGTGGATGGCTCCTGCCAGGAGCAGTGCTAGTCACTGGTCATTTCATAACCAGCCCCTCTAGGTCACCCTGAGTCTGGTTAGACAAGGCATGGCCCCAGCAATTCAATTGAGAGAACCTTTGAATCCTGGGCCCAGTGAGAAAAAGGAACCAATTTCCCCTCACCCTCATCTCCCAGGGCCTAGGCTCTGCCCATCATAAGGAAATTCTGCACCTGTAGCCAGGAAGGCTTTCCCCATGGTCCAGCTCCACACAAGTTCTTCTGCTGGGTCTTCCCTTGTACGCCAGCCTCACCCTACTTGGGGCGAAGGGCCCTCTGTCGTGGAAGGGCTTACAAGTGCCCTGGACTATTGTTGAAGGAGTCTGTCAAGGGTGGTGGATGGAGCTCATTGAAGTTACTAGACATAGGAAGGTGTCTTTTCCGTGGTTGATGGGAGTCGTTTGCCAGGTGGCCGGTGTCTTAGTCTGCTACGGCTGTCATAATAAAGTACCACAGACTGGGGTGCTTAAACAACAGGCATTTATTTTCTTACTGTTCCGGAAGCTAGAAGTCCAAGATCAAGGTATCAGCAGGTTTGATCTCTCATGGGCCCCACTCCTTGGCCTAGAGACAGCTGCCTCCTTGCTGTGTCCCAGTGTGGTCCTTCCTCTGTGCATACACATCTCTGGTGTCTCTTTATGCGTCCCAATTTCCTCTTCTTATAAGGACACCAGTCAGATTGGATTAAGGCCTGCCCTAATGGCCTCATTTTTACTTAAATACCTCTTTAAGGCCCTATCTCCAAATATAGTTACATTCTGAGATACTGAGCTTCGACATGTTAATTTGCGGGGGAGGGGGCGGGGGAGGGGGGATAATTCAGCCCATAACAGCAGAAGAACTGCCACATGTCTTCTCCGCTTGGCACGCAGTGATGTTCTCAGTCAAATGGTGCAGGATGACCCTCGTGGCAAGGTCCTCCACCTCTCTTCTCTCCAGGACAGGAGACCCCCAAGTATTCTCCCTGGAGTGTAGAGGTTTGGGCAAGGCATGTCTCCGCCTTTCTCACCTCCTTCCTGTCTTTACTATAGCATAAACTCTGTGCCTAGGGCCCTTGGAGCCTCGTCTTTTGATTTGCAAGAACTAGGTTTGGAAGTTCACAATAACCTCAATAGCAGTTTTTTTTTTTTCTCTTGTGTGTTCCTACTGTAACAAGCCCGCTTAAAGAAGGGCCCAGAATGCAGAGGGAGATAGAACAGCACAAAGAGTAATATTTCAAGACCTCTTTTATTTGTACATTTTAATGTAGAGCTCTTTGAACTTCATTGTCCTAATTTTGGGGTCCAGTCTCAGAGGACTCACATTATACTCTTTTTAATGATGGCTAAAGACAAGAAACCTGGAGGTAGGAAACGTTCATCAAAACTGTGAGAATAAAGTCAGATAACAGCTGAACATCAAAGCGCCTAGCACAGAACAGAATCTAAATCTGAACCTCTCTACACCTCACTTTGCTCATCTGTGAGATATGAGTAATCATTAGACACACAAGTTAATTTCATGCAGAAATCTCATGCCTTACCAATAGTAAATGCTCAATAAATATTCGTTAAAATTTTTAAAGACTATTTTTTCACAAATCTTAATTATGTCTAGTAGTGTCTAGGTTCAGATCAACAATTACAAAAGCAGCACTGTAATTTCTTGGGGTTTATATAGTATGTAATTTATCCTTTTCCCTGGAGGGCTTAACATCAAGTCTTCAGATCAAGTATTTGGTTTTATTTTCTATATGCATTTTTTTTCTTTTAGTCTTCACAGGCAGAAGTAGTGGCTCCAGAATTTCTGTATAGGAGGCGTTGATTCGATTTAAAAGAGAATTAGTCTTAGAGACTTAAAGATACATTTACATAAAATATAGCTGTTTTCTACTCATGTACAGGTTTTTATGTAAAGATAAGTCTTGATTTCTCTGGCATAAATGGCCCGGAGTACCATTGCCAGGTTGTATGATAGTTCCATGTTCAGTTCACAAGAAACCATCAAACAGTCTTCCAGAGTAGCTGAACCACCTGACATTCCCACCAGCAATGTGCGAGGGATCCAATTTCTTCACATCCTCACCAGCATTTAGTGTTGTCACTATATTTTATTTTAACCATTTTGATAGATGTGTAGTGATATATCATGTGGTTTTAATTTGCCTTTCCCAAGTAGCTAATGCTGTTGAACATATTTTCACGTGCTTATTTGCAATCTATATGTCCTCTTCGGTGAAATGTTTCTTCATGTCTTCTTGCATTTTTGAATTGAATTCTTTGGCCTTTTACTATTGAGTTTCGAGTCCTTAATATATTCTAGATGCCAGTCCTTTGTTATTTATGTTTGCAAATATTTTCTACCACTCTATAATTTGTTTTTTCATCTTCTTACCAGGGCCTTTTGCAAAACAAAAATGTTTAATTTTGATGAGGTCCAATTTATCAACTTTTACTCTTACAAATTGTGCTTTTGGTGACAAGTCTAAGAACTAACTCTCCCACAACATCCTGAAGATTTTTTCCTTATGTTTCTTTCTAAAAGTTTTATAGTTTTACATTTAAATCCAAGATCCATTTTAAGTTGATTTTTGTATAATGTGTGAAACTTAGGTCAAGGTTCAAATTTTTTTTTTTAGCCCTTGGATATCCAATTGCTATAGCACTATTTATTGAAAAGTCTGTCTGTTATTCAACTGCTTTTATTCCTTTGTCAAAAATCAGTTGAGCATATTTGTGTGGGTGTATTTCTGGGTTCTCTGCTCTGTTCAATGGATCTATGTGTCAGTCATGTTATTTGCATACAGGGTTAGTTTTATTTCTTCTTTTCTGATCCATCTATATTTTATTTCCTTCTCATGCATTGTTGAATTGGATAGAACTTACAGCACTATGTTGATAACACTGTTGAGAGCAGGCATTCTTACAATTCTTGACCTCAAGGAGAAAGCATTCAGTCTTTCATCATTAAGTGTAATGTTGGCAATAGGATTTTTTGTAGATGTTCTTTATTGAGTTGAAGAAGTTCCCCTCTATTGTTATTTTTCTGAGAGTTTTTATCATGAATGGATATATCATGAATGCTCTCAAATGTTGTTTCTGTATCAATTGATATCATCGTATGATTTTATTTTTTAGTCTGTTAATATAATGTATTGCTTTAATTTTTTATTATTGAACCAGGCTTGCATCCCTAGGATAAACCCCATTGGGTCATCGCGCATAATCATTTTTATATTGTTGAATTCTATTGCTAATATTTTGTTTAAAATTTTGTGTCTATCATGGGGTATATTAATTTGCAGGGGTTTTTTGTACTGTTTTGTGTTGTTTGGATATAAAGTATGCTAACTTTATAAAATTAACCGGTAACTATTCACTTTTTTTGTATAGTCTAGAAAAGAGTATATAAAATTAGTGTTAATTCTTTTTTAAACATTTGGTAGAACTCTCCAAATGTGAAACTATCTGGGCATGAAGATTTCTTTGGGGAGAATCTTTTTTAAATTACTAATGCAATTTTTTTAAAGTTAAGGGGCTATTCGAATTTTCTATTTCATATTGGTTGAGTTGTAGTATTACATGCTTTTTCAAAGAATCAGTCCATTTCATTTAAGTTCTCAAATTTACGTGCGTGGAGTTGTTCATAATATTTCCTTATTTTCCTTTTGATGTCAGTGGAATCGACTGTGATATCCCCTGTTTCATTCCTGATATTGGTAACTTGTGCCTTCTCTTTTTTCTTTGTCAGTCTTGATAGAAGTTTATCAGTTTAATTGATCGCTTTGGAAAAACAGCCCTTCATTGTGTTGATTTTCTCTGTTGTCTGTTTTCAGAATCATTGAGTTTTGCTGTTGTCTTTACTATTTTATTGCTTTTGCTTGCTTTGGGATTGTTATGCTCTTCTTTTCTCAGGTTCTGGTGGTGGGAACTTAGATGATTGACTCTACACTTTTCCTCAGCAAAGAAGGAAAGGGGTACTGCTGGGCGAAGGTAGATGTCCAAAGTCCCCAAATGGTCTTTACCCAAGATCACACAGTCAGTTGTGGAGTTAGAACTCAGGCCAAAGCCCAAAGTCTTAAATACTTTATCACAATTCTATGAACTGTGATTATAACTTTTTACGAATATTTATATATGGCCAAAGACTGAGGAGTTACGGAGACATGAGACTAGTAACTTCTACAGTGAAATATGACAACCCTTTTTATTTTAAAAGTATTTCAAAGTACTTTGGCCTCCAGGAAGATGAAGTAGACATACTTTTCTCTATTCCTCCCACAAGGTACTACTAAAAACTCAATATATTATATATAAAACAAACATAAGAAAAAACTGAAAAACAGAGATAAGAAGGCAGACAGGCTAGAACCCTCAGGGCGTGAGGAACAAACAACACGGTGGTGAGTTCTCTGGTTTGTGGTTAATCTTCATAAGCCTAAATTTCCTCTTTTATAAAATGTGGATAGTAATAGTACTTCATGAGGTTATTGAAAGCCTTCAGTGACATAATGCATGTTAAATACTTGTCACAGGTTTTGGTCTGTAGTAGCCTGAACCATCATTGTTATTTGCTGTCATATACAGTTGTGGCTCCAAACATTGGCTTTTCAGGCAAGGGAATCCCAGTGAGTTGTTTTAGCATCTTTAAGTTTGGCATTTCCATTAGGGTTGTTGTCCATTTGCTCCAAATGACAGTCCACTGGCTTCATCAGAATGATCTGGAGTCCTTGCTACAAATACAGCTTCATCAGAATGATCTGGAGTCCTTGCTACAAATACAGCAAGGACTCCAGATCATTCTGATGAAGCCAGTGGACTGTCATTTGGAGCAAAAGGACCCACCCAATCTACTGAATCAGAAAGTCTGAGGTAGACTCAGTATAATTGCTTTCATTTTTAACATTCCTAGACTTTTCCCCCTTTGCTTATCCCTTTGCCTTCTTACTGACTTCTGAGATTTGTAGTGCTTCTTTTTTACTTGCTTCTGAAATTCTGACACGATAAAATTTCCTTCAAGTAAGGAATAAATTCTACCATCCAGATTCCTAAAAAAGATCAACTAATGGCATTAACATTCTGTTTTGTTTCTATTTAAAGGCTAAATTATGTAAATTAAATAGCTTTTAATAATATTTAAAAGTTGAATTAAGTGTGACCCTAGATCCATCATCTTGAATCTAGGCTCATATTACCCAGCCCCTCCAAAATATCTTAATGCCAGAATCTGTGCCGAATATTTTCCATTTGTTCTTCCAAATACAATCACCTCTCTTTTCAACTTGCTTATGGTTTCAGGAGACTGATCTTTATAGATTATATTAACTGCCTTCTGAGAGTTGGGCTGGGCCAATGGAAGGCACTCCATGAGATCAGAGAAATCATCAAGGTCAGGATATTCATTTCCTTTTTCCTCCCTCCTGGATCACCATGGATTGACTGTGTCTCTCTTTCAAAGGCTGCAGCTCTTCTCAGGGAGTCCTTTCCTTATAATCATTGCTCTGAGTTTCCTTATCTGGGCCCTCTCTTTACCACTCCAGGCCTAGAAATGGTACCACCATTGCTAGCCTTGGTTGGGTATTACACCATCCCTTATTAGCTTCTCTTAATATTGTCACATCTTTGTAAATATCCTGTTTATTGAAACACTTCTCACCATGTTCAAGACTAAGACCTTGACTGACAGACTATCTTTTTTAAATCATTCACTGTGCATATACTTTGAATCAATAATTCTGCTGCTGATAGTTCATCCAAGAGGAAATAATTTATAAAAATTAAAGGTTTATATTAATGTTTAAGTTTATTAGGTCATCATTTAAAAATAAAGCAAAAAACAACATTGGAAACAACCTAAATGTCCACTGATTAGAAAATTATTTAAAATTTTTTTTAACTGCTGAGTCAAGAAGAACAAAAGCAAGAAAATTTTTGAGTAAATAAAATGATAATTAAAATTACATAACAATGAGAAGAAATTCTTAGAGTATAATACTAAATTCAAAAGCATTCACAATTATGGTGATGTTCATCTATGTAAAATGACAAACGTATGTGGTCAAGGACTAAAATAGAGCCATGAAAATAAAAAAATTGATTTTTAAGATGATAGAATTATGGTTGATTATTTCTTTTTTTCACTTATTTTGTCTATATAATTAATTTTTAATGGGATCTGGAAACACCTCACTAAGGTAATAATATATAGTATACATATATAATATTGGTACATATTATATGTCATTATATACCATTTTACAAGGTATTACATTAGTAGGCACTTACCCATAGCATAGAAGCAATGTAATCCTCATTTTATACATGAAGAAATTGAGGCTCTGAGAGGTTAAGGAAACTTGCTCAAGAACACAATGTAAATAAGAAGTAGAGCTGGGAGTTAGGGTCCAAACCTGCAACAAACAGCTGTCTGCTTAAGATCTGGATGAAAGGAGAGGACTCTGAACCAATGCACCCTTCTAGACACTTTCCTCCCTTGGCATTCATAATACAGTCCTTGGCTGTTCTCCTCTGACAATCCTAACTGAATCCTGAGAGCTCCAGCCTGGGATATGGGTTCCCATGGTTCTATTCTTGGCTTTCCCCCTGTTTATACTTCATCCCTTGGAACACTGAGCTATCCTGAGTCACAACTACCATCTCCCTGTGGATCTAGACCCCTTAATTCTATTGCATTTGAAACTTCCATTTCCAACTGCCTGGTAAGCTTTCACATATATGGCATCTCAAGTGAAACATGTCCAAGACCAAAACATTCACTTTCTTCAAACTACTGCCTTGCCCCCTAACTGTAACTTCTATTAGTGACACCATCATCCTCCCCAATAACTCAGGCTAAAACCATTTTGAATTTCTCCCTGTTCTATGCCACCCTCACGTTCAATCACTTGCCAAAGCATGTAGATTCTTGCCTCACTTTGTTTATTGCATCCTTCCCATCTTTTCCATTCCCGTTGCCTCTATCTAAGTACTAGTTTCATTAACTTTTAACTGGACTATCATAATCCGCACAATTAATTTGGACTCATAAATTTCCAACACTAGCTTTTGAAGTAGTCTCTCTCCACCCCGCCCCTGCCCACCACACACACATCCAATCCACGCCTAGTGAATCAGAACCTCTAGAACTGCAATGAAGTTTAGAAATTTTTTAAGCTCCAAGTGATTCTGATATTTAGCCAGGTTGAAGAGCCCCTGACCTAATGAGTCCTTGCCTCTAGTTTTTTCTTTAAGCACCTTCTTCCCCAAATCTTGATTCAGGTTATACATTGCTTTCAGAAATCGTTCTAAAGTATCTGCTTACATTACTCTTTTCAAAGACCTCCAGTGACTCCCCACTCCCCCTGCAGCACATTCCAAAGTGTATACCTGCTAATGGGTATTATGGGAAAAAGGGAAGAAATCCTAGATTATGTTTAACCAATTTTTCTAATGCAGAACTCAGTCTTTAACATGCAATAATAAGTATGGATTTTCAAGAGAGAGGGATATAGCATATAGTTTCCAAATTTATCTGACCATGGAACCCTTCTTTTGTGAAACATCTCATTGCTCCAGAGTTCTAAGGAAGCCTTTGAGAAAGGCCAGCCTGAAGAATAAATTCCAAACTGCTGAACTTGGCTCCAAGGTATTGTATGGTCAGATCCCAGTCTGCCTTTCCACCCTGGTTCACTCATGGGTCCCAAACACCCCACTCAGACTAAACTGTTCACTGTGGAATGGGCTTTTCTATGAGAATCAAACAGGAGTCCACTACTCTGGACTCTCAATGTACAGGCTCATTCCTGTTTACCAATCTAAAATGTACGCTTGCATGATTTAAACTAGATCTTTAACTGCAAGAAGGAGAAGGAGGAGGAGGGAGGAGGAGGAGGAGGAGGGAGGGAGGAGGAGGAGGAGGGAGGAGGAGGAGGGAGAAGGGAGAAGAAGAAGGAGGAGGGAGGAGGAGGAGGGAGGGAGGAGGAGGAGGAGGAAGGAGGAGGAGGAGGAAGAAAGAAAGAAAGGAAGGAAGGCAAGGAAGGGAAGGAAGGAAGGAAGCGAAGGAAGGAAGGAAGGAAGGAAGGAAGGAAGGAAGAAAGAAAAACTCTCTAAGCTTCCCTTCCATGCTAAAGGATGATGTCAACGACACACAGACACACCCAAGTTCACATGCATGTTCACGATGCGTACGCACTAAAGAAGTCTTGATTATTTGATGATACAGGGTATAAAACTGATCTTTGTTCTTGATGTTTTTATTTGTTTACTAGAGAAACTTGTTAGATTGTTGGGAGAGGGGGAAACCTGTGACATAAATATGACCAGGACTACCCAGAGTTTTCTTTCTTTCTTTTAGTTAATCAAGTCCTTGGGATGTTTGAAAATTGATCTTCCTCAAGCCGTAAGTGCAGTTACTTCTTGAGACAATTGAGCTACTCTTGTTTAAAACCAGGGCTCCTTAGGTAAGTGCCCAACTCTGAAGAAATCAGGCAACATGTATCAGTGCTTCAGCTACATGAAATAGAAACCTGACTACATGAAATAGAAACCTGACTACAGTGGCTAAAAAAAAAGGCTTATTTCCCATGCATAAGAATTGTGGAGTTTGCACCCCAGGGTTATTCATCCAAGTGTCCTCAATATCATCAAGGACAATATTCCTTCTAATTTTCTAATTTTCTGTTCCGCCATCATTAGCATGTAGCTTCTGTCCTCATTATGTCCATGTTTCAATAAGAAAGAAGAACAAGAAACAAAAGGCACAGGCCAGCTTTTTATGAGGAACACAGTGGCTTCTTTGAAAGCCCCATTGACTAGGATTCCATTTAAATCACATTAGCCAGAACACTATATTATTACTTTGAGCAGTAAGGAAGGCTGGGGAATAGAGCTTTTTTATCTGGCAAGTAGCCACTCACTCCCAAATAGGTTCTATTTGTAAGAAAGAAGGAGGGATTGGATATTAGGTAAACATCTGGATGTGTCTGACTTAATGGAAGCATCGAGTTGCCTGCACGGGCTGAGAAAGCACTTTTAGCTTCTATATAAACGTAACCCCCAAATCAGGCATGTAAAAGACATCTAAACAAATACGTGTGCTCTATTTACCTGCCTTTATTGCTATATGGCATGTCTTTAGGAGTTCCTTCTATATGTACAGCATTTAGCAAATTGCTTACACAGGGATTATCCAACATCCCTGAGATCTTCTAGTTATTAAGCATTTAAAGGCAACTTTCAGCATATGACATATAAATTATGGTGTGTCCTGAAAAATTACAGTCGTTACAAAATCTGATTTGGAAGAACTTCTTTTTCCTAGGAACAAAGAAGATTGACAGACATTTGAGTGACAAGATTTTTAGAGAATGCCACTAATTCATGCCTTAACACAGCCTGAAGAGGTAAGGACTGTCCTTCAGCTTGCTGTTGTTGAATCCGCTACATTTTTTAAGCAGAATTTATTCTAAAAGAGTCCAGTGTGGGTTTACTACGTATTCAATGACTTAGATTTAAAAACCTTCACAAGCTTCAGACACAACCTTCCTAACAAAGCAGACAAAAGAAATGTTAACAGCACATAATTGGGCCAGTGAAAAAGAACGACTCATTTCTTCTGTAAAGGTCCAAGAGAAATAATCATTAAAGGTACAATCATTTTCCAAAGAGATTTATTGCAGTTTCATGCAAGGCTTTCAGAAGCTTTCCACTCGTGTGATGTGACAGCAAAGCCAGGAGAACTGAGCTGGCAACCTTCTCCTCTGTGACTCAGGCTGGGTAGTTCTTTTCAACACCACTTGTTAATCTTGTTAAATCGTAAGTGCCTCTTGGTTTTATGAGCCAGATTCACTTTCCCTTCCAGCCCTCACTGACCTTGCTGTCTTTGTGTGACTTGAATGTCATCACACGAAAGAAGTGTACAGTTAATTCCAGGATAACACCAGGCTGAAGAGTATGTGTGTGGCCTGCATCACAGGAGAGAGGCGTAGGGACAAGGATCCATATCGAATGCCCATTGAATTCATTTTAGATCTGTTATTTCATTCAGAGATCTAAAATTGAATTTTGGTGACCTGGATGTTGTATTTTTGTCTTTGTTTTTTAGAAGGGGAAAATGACTTTGTCCTTAAAGTTGGTTCAGCTGAGTGGAGATGCATCATACATGGGAACAGAAAATGTATTTAGCTGGTCCAACCATGCTGGACAGAAACCTAGCAGTATCCATAAAATTATTAGATGTGCATATCCTATAATCCAGAAATTTCACCTCTAAGGAGTCGAATGCTTTGATTTTCCACAAGAATGTGTCCTGATTTTTCTGGTATGCATAGCATTCTGTGAAAGTTTACTTTTCGATACTGAACCCAGCTTTTAGAAGGGACAAATGTCCTCAGAGCACAGGTGACTTCTGAAGGCAGTGTCCAAGGATTGAATGTAAGCACCTCAAAGTCCTGAAACAAACCACCTTTTGAGTGCTCCCTGAAATAAGGCTTGTTTCCATCAGGTCCCATGTGCTATGCCCAGCTGATTAGTGACTGCAGAAAGGTCAGAATTATCAAAGTGTCAGAATTATCAAAGTGTCAATAGATCCTTAGAGGACAGGGAGCATGAAGGGTTCCAAGATACTATCTCTCCCACCATTGCTCCAATCCTACCGCTACACAATGACCCTCTACTTTTCTTCCTGCTTCTGCCTTCGTAGGCCTGTCGTGTTTGGACAAAACATTCTTCAATAGAATCCTAGTGTTCAGAAAGAATTGGTTTGTCTCTCACCCCAAATACAAACCATTTACTCCAGGAAACAGTGATGTTTCTCTGAAACCATGCTCATTTTCAAGAGGATGGCATTAGAAATGTTCTATGCTCCAGATATACGAATGTTTTTTTTTTTTCTTTGCACATTCTCCCCATTTGGTTCAGTGTATTAAGTGAGTTTGAGTATCCACTCTAAGCAAGATCTGTACACAGCATCATGAGTTCCCTTGTAGTTGTAAATTAGTTTTTAACATCTACATGTTTGCTTTGCTTTGTGAATATTTAGAATATTGTGATCCTGTGGGCTTATAGGGCAAGTTTCTAAGATGGCTTTATGTGGCATGAAAATGGGCAAATCAGACTGAAATAGCAATAAGAGAATGTGACAGAATATGTGACAAGGGAAAGAACCTATTAACATAAGGGTCAATGACGGTGACATAATCAGTTCAGTGACAAGAATGACCTTTATTCAGATCCCAAGTAGAATCCTTTAATCCCTTTGGCTCACAGGACACATTTGGTCTGCTGGGTAGTTTACATGTCATGTTGCTGAATTTTATCCCTGCTGACTATTTTTGCAGAGAGCACTTCCTACCAAGATTTTGTTCCAGCCTTTTGGACCATGTTTTCCTACACAAATAAAGTTAGCAAGGGATTAAAACAGAATTTCTCTATTGGGCTCAAAGAGAGGATTTCACCAAACTCCAGAAAAAGAATGTGAAACCATTTAATCCCACTGGAGCTAAAGACCTTAAAGATAGTGACTTCTATTGCATGAACTCTTCTAGACAAAAATATAACTGCAAAATAGAGGGAAATGTGTATTCTGAATCATCCAAGATAAAACTTGCCATCATTGGATCACCTCTTTACCTAAGCCTGGTCTTTGGAAACAAGAAGTCTAATTCCATATAATTTTAAATGATTTTAAAATATCTTTAAAAGATTATGTGTAATTCCAAAAACGGTGATGGAAAAAATGTTCTACTGCCACTGGATTTCCTCTTTCCTCTCCACTTCCATCCAAGTCCACCTATTTCTCCTCTAAGGAGAAGCCCAGATCTCCATCTTTACCTCCCCTTGTGCCTTCCTGGTTATTCACGGTGTTCTACTGTCTTACAGACCCTCTAAAGAGTGCTCAGGGTCTACTCTGCTAGCACCTGCTCAACCTTCCTCTCCTTCCTTTACCCTCTTTCCATGGTGCCACTTGCTTTTCCCTCAGGTCCTTTTATCTAACAGCTCACTCCTATGACTGGCAGAGCACAGAACTGGTTGGCCTTGGCCTGCATTTTATAGCCTTTCTTCCATCTCCTTCCTCCTTGCCCTAAACTCCAAAGGAGCCTTTCCTTCTTCATATGGCATCTTGTGCAGGATTTCAAGCCCAGTCATTGCCTCTCAGCATCTCATTCTGATTCTTAAATTTTTACAGGCGGGATTAATATTTGAATGCAGTAGACAACCCAAAATTATCACCTTTTGATGTTCTTAATAAATGCAAGTTGAATGCACGCGAGCATGCGCACACACATGCACACACTACCTTAGAAAGAACTAAATCAAAAACTAAAACGTTAACGTGAAAGCACTTCACAATGTCCACATACAAAGCCAGTATTGTTATTTTTATTATTATTAGGCTATCCTCAACCCTCTTCCTAAAGTAATAGCTAAGACAGCATAGCTGAGTGATTCTAGGGCCACACTACCTGCGTCAAACCTCAGCTATACTACCTGACTTAGTCTGGCAAATGACCTAATTTATCCAGGACTCAGTTTTCTCATCGATAAAATGGGGCTTATAAAATGACCCACCTCATAGGGTTGTTACGAGGGTAAAATGAGTTAATATTTGGGGAGACACAGAGGTGCCCTGTCAGATCCCCCTTCAAGGGAGAACTTGCTGCCCAGATGCGGAGAGGATGGTCAGCAGCCCATCCAGCTCTGGGCAACTCTGGTCTGTCTCAGCTGCAGAGAACTCCCTTGCCCGAGGCCATGCCTTCCCTAGGGGAGCTCACGTTTGGTGACTGAGCGTGGCAGGTGTATAAAGGCAGGCCATTCGGGTCTGATGCAGGACACCCAGACAGGACGAGCTCAGATCAAGTTTCTTGCCAGGTTGGCCGAGGCTTCGCTGAACATGCATTGCTGTTTGACTTCTTTTCCCTGTTTTCTCTAACTTCTCTTCAAAGATGCTAATTCCTAATAAATATCTCACACCCCAAACTCTGTCTCAGCTACTGCTTCCGGAGAACTTAACCTGCAAAGGCATTTGTCAAGTATTCAGAGAAGTACCTAGAGCACGGTAAACACTATGAAGTGTTAGTTAAATAAAATTAAATAAGTAATCTGGAAAGGTAGCACCTTCATTGCTCATCCCTCGTAGAGATGATATTATAGTTAATTTTCAATATCAGGTTATTTGAAAAATCTACTAATCAGGATGAGGAAACAATACCACTAATATAGCTATTATATCATTGTGCTCGTACTTTGGGATTCCCCCCACCCCTACTGTTTCCTTATCAGTGCTTGATTTTACCAATTCAACTTTTCATTGCTTACAAGGATATTCTCTAACATTTTATATTGAGGTTCAACAACTTTGGCTAATGTCTAACATGAACTTACATATAACCTATATGGCACCTAGAATCCCGACTTCTCAGTGGTGCGACGGACACCTCAATGCAGAGTCTTCACATGTCAAATCAAGGAAGATTGACTGGTCTCAGGCTGTATAACAGGAGGTAAATGAGTGGACTCTCGCCTTGAGATCCTGGAGTTTTCAACAACTCTGAAAGTCTGCAACAGCTCTTCATCTGCAGATCTGCGGCTGTGCGTTATTCATCAATTCATTCATTCATTCATTCATTCAATCAATAAATCTTGATGCCCACTTCTCATAGCCATGAAAAAAAAGTGCAAGATCCTGCTCTCAAGGCTCTTACCCTCTGGTATGGAAAGGCCACATCAGTTAATAAACAAAACAATTAAAGATGGAGGCGAATGATGTGGAGAAGATGAGTACACAGTAAAGAGCCCTGGCGAGGGCCATATTAGGGAAGGTCTCTCATGTGAGGTAACATTTGAGTTAAGAATTTAATGATGAGAAACCAGAGAAGTGCCTAGGGCAGTACATTCCAGGCAGGAGGAACAGCAAACAAAACGACTCTGAGAAATGAGTGTGCTTGGCTATTAGAAGAACACCAGGGAAGCCAGTTTAGTCTAAAGAGTAGTAAACCTGGAGAGTGTCCCTCCCGCCCCTGCACTGTGAAGTTGGAAAGATAGGGCCCAATCCTGTAGGGCCTTAAAAGCCATGGAAAAAATTTAGAGGTTCATTCTAAGTACCATGAGAACCCACCAAATGATTTTAAGAAGGGTCAATGTTCCACAATTTTTGTTTTTAAAAGATCACTAAACACAAGCTCAACGTTGACGAAGGGAACTGAATTACAATTTACTAAAAGATGTGGGTACTCGGATTCCTGGGAGATGCTCTGCGTTAGCATTGTGTAAAAATTTCTAAGAGCTTTCGGGTGAACCTGTGGCTGTTTTATGAGATGCTATCGGGACACTGAAAATGAACAACATTGTAGGTGGATTAAAACCATCAGTAGACCTGAAAAACAACACTCATCTTGCCCAGAATCAGAAATTCAACCTGTCTTCTCTTCTCATGCCCCTTCCCTCTTAGTTCTATTCAGAGCTTATCACCTGGCATTAGAGAATCTGTAAAAATCATCTAGAGCCAATGCTTAGTTGTAACTTCTCCAGAATAATTGTTAGCTTGAATTGGGAAGATACTCACTTTCAGCCTGTCCTGGCTGTAGCATCAGTCTGCCAGTGGTGACTAAAAGAGAAAAGGGTGGCCTCCTGAAAGACAGGAACACCCTCCTGCCTTCCAGAGAAGGACCATATACATATGAAACGTGTTTGTTGCTTGTTTTTAATTTTCTCTTTCGAGCTGAGAACCGACTCACCAAAGACAGCTTAGAGGAAGATAGAACCTGCCCAGGAGGAGAGCCCAGAACTAATGGAAGGGGTAGGGAGGAATCTGAAGGAGCAGGAATGGAGTGGGCCAACTGTCTAGGGGAGAAGCTGGGATTACTGGGGAAATGAGCTATTTGGTATGAAGTACCATTCGACTAATATGTAAGGTGGGCAGAATGCATCGGGAATCTAGTTATATATGAGAAGATTCCAGAACAGTGTCAAGGAGAACATCTTTTAG
The DNA here is from genome assembly GCF_902729225.1 of Pteropus medius. NCBI lineage: Eukaryota > Metazoa > Chordata > Mammalia > Chiroptera > Pteropodidae > Pteropus > Pteropus medius. The sequence goes on along the minus strand of NW_024349800.1, from coordinate 22,882,442 downwards.
CAGAGAATGTTTCAAAGGATAGATATTTAAAACTTATATCTCTGCCTTGGTCATCACAAAAAAAAAAAAAGTAAGAGTTTCTTTTCTTCTCTTGATGGAATTTCTCCTGAGATTAAATAGATGGGATCAAAAACAAGCACAGACAGCTACTTTGCTTCCTCTCCCCAAGTTACTTTTGTTTATTCCTGGTAATTAAAATGTGGACTGCCTTTTAGGAACAGCGAAAAATTTCCTCCTTCCCCCTATTCACACACACACACAATACACACACACACACACAGAGACCGGGCAATGTTAAAAATTTGTGCCCAGCCCAAACCCTCCTGAATTTGTAGAATTCAAACTAATTTGTAGATTTGAGAGCAACGCTGAGCGAATCAAGGCCAAAATTGAGAATGAATGAAATGTAATGTAATTAATAATCAATAGACACTGCCAATTTGAACTTCTGCAATTTAAAACATCTTTTCAACTCTTCACTTAATCTTTCTCTATAGGATAAATTAATTTGAATAATTCAGGGCTAAAATCAACGCATACCAGATAAACTAAATTTAGATAGAAAACATGTTAACTGATTGGTGATGAACTGAATCAACCTCTGAATTCACAACATTTCAGTTTTATTTTCTGGGTTGGTTATGTTGCCAGGCTGATGGCAGAGCTCTTAGACCCATTCTAAATATTGTCAGATGGAAGAGGCAGCGTACAGGAGAGAAATCTATAATATGAGGAGAGAAGAGATATCCTTAAGAAACTCATATTGAAGAGGAGTACATGTGTGTATGGTGGTTTGTTTGTTTGTTTGTTTGTTTAAGAAAGTAAAAAAGGATCATAATGGCAACTAAAATGGAGCCCAGCTCAATAAATAGTTGTGGAATAAATAAATGAAGTCTGTTTTCTCTGAATCACTTTGGTTAGTCAAATTTGGATGCCAAGTTGAAATTCCCTGGTCTCTCCTGGCTGGTATTTTATTCAGAAACCGGCTATGCTAATCCCTACTCTGTGGAGTTCAACTTTTAAGAAGTCTAGAAATCTGTGTCACCTAAACATGGTTTCTCTAAAAATCAAATGACCACCTGGCAGCATGCCTTCTGCATTTTCCTCCCAATTAGTCAGGAATCTTGGTCTCCTTCCACCCAGTACATTTCCATGAAATCACAAAACTAAGAAACACTTTACACCACTTGATAACAAGAAAATAAAATCACAGAGGCAATAAAAAAGAGGACTTTAAACCAGCAAGTGAAAACAGAAACATCAAGAATAATGAGAAGAATGAAATTAGGCCCAGGACACCGACACACAGGCCTGTCACATTCTTTGTCTGTAAAAGACCAGAGGAAGAACAGATTCTCCTTTTGAATTGCTGAAAGATGAGGCTAGAGAGAAGGCGCACAGGCACGTCCTTGATTCTCAGTAGACGCACAAAGCCCTGCTAGAAAGTATCTTTCATTCATGCTGCCTGTACTGACCGCTGGAAGCAGTGTTCTCTCTGTTTCCCTGAGCAGAGTGCTTCCTGCTTCCCCATCATCCAGAGCTCTTGTTACCTTTCACAGAAGCGACTCTCTCCAGAGGGAGGTGCACTCCAGCAACTCTCAGGCATGCTAAAGGGCCCACAGCAACAACCCCGGGGAAGAAAGCAGTACATACCTTGGAAGCCTTGAAGTCCTCTGGGAATGGGCTCATTATTCCTCAGCGTGGGGATATTCTGAAATCAATCTTTCCTGCACTAACTAATTAAAACATAAGCAGGAGGCTGGTTCTGGTTTCCTCATAAATAAACTGAAAATAATGAAATGTTAGGAACTGGCATTGACTGCCAAGTTTTATGGTTGTCCCCTAACTACTTTGCTCAACACAAATTTGTGTGCGTGTCTAACATAATTATTTGATAACTGTGACCATAGTTCCTAAAATAATTAAGAACTTAATCATGTAATGAGAGACAGAAAAATAGCTTGATAAATGTTTGCTTTCCTACCTAACTAGGCAAACAAAAATGCTGAGTTTGAATATTTTGCTGCCTACTTGAATATTTATCATGAGCAGAAACTGGCCTGACCAAAACAATTATGGAGAGTTGAAAGCTTGACCAGCTTATATAACTATATGCAGTGTCTTATTCCTCAAAGTGAATGGCAATTAACCTTTGAGGTCTGGGGTAGAGAGGGAATCAAGCCACGGGAAAAAGAAGGTAAACATTTGGGATGCTTTAATTTTGCTGTATTTATGGGTATGGAGAGAATATTATGTTTACATCAAAAATAAACATGGAATATTGTGGAATAGAATGTAAAATTCACATAAATTTCTCAATATTACAAAAAGATTACATCCACAGGGGCCCTCAAAGGTCCACCTTCATTTTAGGGGTTCTTTGTGGACACATTTGTGAACAGCTCCTGTAATGTCAGGAAACAACGACTTGCCAAATAAAAGGAAGGTATTTCTAATGTGCAAGTTTTTACTCTAGATTAGATTGGATAAATCTCATATCACATATATAGCTATGAATAACAGGAACTTCAGAGCACCTTCTAGATAACTCGTTCTCAACTAGGGGCAATTTTGCTCCTTCTCCCTTTCCCATTTGTCAACATTTTCAGTTGTCACAACTCGGAGGGGGTATGCTCCTGGCATCTAGTGCTCAATATCCTCTAATGTACAGGACAGGCACTCACACAAAGAATTTCCAGCCTAAAATGTCAATAGTGCTAAGGTTGAGAAACCCTGCTCTAGCCAATGTGTATATACATAGATAGAAAATAAGTGGTCTGAAGGTCAAAGTCAGGCCTAGGGGATCAGGGCCCAGAAGAGGCCTAAAAAGGCAGTTGAGAATACGAGGGAAGAAGACACATGTCTACACGCTGGGAACTGGGTTCAGCTGGTTGTCAGACCAGGCTGAGGCATGGGTTTAGAATTCGGGCCATGAACAGAGCTGCAGTGCAGTCTTCGAAGATTTGCTTTTGTGGGACTGTGGAAGTTGCTGCTACACATGTGGTAAGAGATATGCCATCTTCTCCAAAAAGTGCCTTAATCCTTCAATGGGGGTAAAACCCCACTCCACATCAGTGCTCAGGCCACAGGTCAGAGGCCCTTATTATCTTACCCACCACTACACTCTGCCTTGGTCCTCAGAGTGACTGTAAGCTCCTGAAGGACAAGACTCGTACATTTTCAAATATCTCTTTTTGGTCCACAGAGCAATACTCATAAAATGAATGCTGAATTGACGTCAATGCTGTATTCTCCTCCCAAAAGGAGAAATTCTGCATGTATATATTTGAATAAAACATATTAAATGGGAAGGAAAAAGAGAAGGGATCTATTTTCACCTGGGAAAATCATTTAGCAAAGTCTCTCTTCAAAGATCTGTTTTATACTTCTTTTTTGATGCTAATCATCTGTTTGATTGCCCCTCCCTTTCTTTTTTACCTTTTTAGTAGTTTCCAGTAGTAATGCAATTCATGAAATTTTACTGTTGTATTTCATAAGAGTCACAATCTTGGTTAATGTTTTTTAGACACAAATAAATGCTTGTAATCAAAGCACAGAGCAAAGTTTGTCTATCATTCACTGTAAAACTAAAAAAATGTTTTTCAGTTCTAGAATTCATTAATTTGCTAATGACTTTTCCTTGTAAGGGGTAGTTTGACATTGCTCAGCTGTAAGTTACGACCAAAAATTCACTTAGGCTTTCTCCCTGCTCTCCATATTCATAATGAACCATTCTATACACTGATTGAGAAGGAATCAAGCATTTTTGGAATAAAAGGCAATTTCCCATGTTAAAGTGTTCTGGGCAGGTTCAGTACCTTCCTATTCTTTGTGTTCTCAAGCAATCCAAATATCTTCAGCTCCACTTACAAAATAAATCAAAGGGTTATTCTTTACCCCACAAAACTACTTATCAAAAGATTCAGCTCAAGATTATTTTTATTTAGCAGCACCCACTCTCAAACCATTTAAATGTAGATGCTACTTACACAGCTTTTCAAAAACCAGAAGAACTTTCTAAGAGCTAAGAAAAAATAATGAATGAGACCAACACCTTAATTCTGCGGTGAGGAAATTGAGGCTTAGAAGTTGATATGAACTCACAAAGCTACCTAATGACAACAGCTAGGACCCACGGCTTCTCACATCTTCACCACTTCCACCGTGTCAAAGCCACCATGATATTTCACTTGGACTGGTGTAGGAGCCTCCTAAGATCTGCTTCTGTCCTGCCTCCTACACACCACCCTCCCCACAAAGGCCACTCCACACAGCGGCCGGAGGAATGCATTTACAACAGAAGGCAAACTATGTCACCTCTTTTCTCAGAAACGTCCAATATCTTCTCATTTCTCCTGAGTAAAAGTCAATCCTCACATGGTCTACATGGCCTATTCCATTTCTAACTATTTATCTCTTCAGTCTCTGCACCCCAGCTGCACCCCAGCTGCACCCAACACTTTCTTCACATACTTCACCCTGGAGACTTTGCCCTTGTAATTCCCTCTGCCAGCAACTTATTCTTCCAGACTTCCAAATGACTCCCTCCCCCCCTCCCTTTAGGGGTCTTCTCAAACATCACTTTTCCATAGGTGGCCTCCCAGAACACCCAATGCCCCACTTTCTATCTCCTTGTCTTCCATATTACTTGCTTTACAATTTTTTCTGACACTTTTACTACCTGACACATTATATATTTGGTTATTGACTGCATTTTCCCCCTAGAATGAAGCTGAACAAAAAAGTCTATACTGAATCCCTACTGTCTATTACATGGCAGGTGCTCAGTATTTTTATAGACTAAGTGCTTACTATGTGTCAAGTGCTATTCTGAGGAAGGTACAGGAACCGATTTATTTAATCTTCCCAATAATACGAGATAGACATTATCCTTATCACCATCACTGTCATCTCTAGTTCACAGATGAAGAAACTGAGGCACAGAGAAGTTTAGTAACTTGTCCAGGATCACTCAGCTAGTCAATGGTAGAGCCAGGATGTGAACCAAGGGCACGGGCTTTTTAACTACCATGATATATTGTGTCACTCTTAGCTAAAGGTTAATGACAACTTCAGTAGTTTTTCCCTATACCAGATTCTCAGAAATCAAGGTATACTGAAAGGCACTTTCAAAATATCAATAGTTTCCTATAACTGCCTAATATTTTTAAATAATCAATAAGGTGTGATTTTGAGCTAAGATTGGTAAACAAAAGCAAAAATGTGAGCCACAACTGTGCTGCACTTCAGTGTCTAATTCAGAGAACACACAGATGACTGTGGCTTGCAGAGCGTGTGCAGGTAATTCTCCCTACTCAACTGAGATTACCACGATTAGCTCTGGACCATAAAGGGAAAGCTAAGACACAAAAGCTGCAGTGATGTTCCAGGCCACACAGACAGCAACAGTGGCTGGAAGGGAGCCTCTGAGGGCCCCTCTGGGATTGCAGTAGGTCACAGATGCTCTGCTTATTAGTGTAAAACACCCTGGTGATTCACACAATGGAATGTTTAAGCCAAGATGTCACCTAAGGTATGTTGATACAGCTTTATCTGAGAAGTTACATAATCATCCTAATATGGAACCACCATAAAGGATTTTTGCCTTGGAATAAAAAGGGGTGCACCCTTAGGAATTACCCCACAAAAGATATCAGGAGATTTTCAGCGACAAACTTACTACACTAAACTGGGCAGATGTCTTGCAAAGAACAGCGCCCAGTGAGGGCTCTTTGAGGTCAGTCGCTGAGCCCAGCTCCATTCGGTAAGACTTAGCCAGACTACTGCCTGAAAGAGCCTTCAGAGATCCCCAGCCTTGCCCATCACTCTATAGAGGAGAGAGGCTTGTTCTGTATCTAACCTCCTGGGATGTAAAAGTCCATACAGGGAATCCTCTCTGCCTCTGACTTTTGGGCCAAATATTTACTTATGCAAGCCTAGAGACCTTTCATTACCTTTCTACTCTAGAGAGCCGAATGACTCTTTCCTCTCACTTTTATTGGAATTATCTGAAAAAAATCATTTTCTGAAAAAAATCTCGAGTTCTGGAATACCACCCCCACCCCCAGTCTCCCTCTGACCTCGGCCTCCACGTCCCACCTGCCCCAGGACTTGGCCCTAGAAAGCAGGGGATTGGCTGGAAGGGAGGGACGGGGATGTCACAAGCACCTGTCACCTGGCAAGCCCCCTCACTTCCCTATTCCACAGCCCCGCCCACCCTCACTCGGGGGAGGGCCGTCAAGTCCCTCATCGTCCGCACGCCCCTATCTGGACAGGCCCGTCCCTCCCGCCCCAGTCTCCTTCCACCGTCCAATGGCCGAGGGGCAGGGCAAGCCGAGCAAGCCGCGGCAGCCCAGCCGCGTCCCCGCCCTGTTCTCGGTTCCCGAGCCGGGCGCCGGCGGCCTTTAAATGCCGCCCAGGGCCAGCGCGACGCGGCCCTCGCCACCTTTCTTCTTCGGGCGGCGACAGCAGCACCCTGCGGCAGGAAGCAGCCCCGATTCGGCAGCCGCGGTCTGGGCAGCAGCGGCCACCTCCGACCTGCGGGCGGGCGCCGCCTCCCCTCCCCTCCCCCGGGCCTGCCAGCCGGGTCGACGCC